>NC_135028.1:0-600000 GCF_051020955.1 Megalopta genalis
ACATAACCTTGACATAACCTTGACATAACCTTGACATAACCTTGACATAACCTTGACATAACCTTGACATAACCTTGACATAACCTTGACATAACCTTGACATAACCTTGACATAACCTTGACATAACCTTGACATAACCTTGACATAACCTTGACATAACCTTGACATAACCTTGACATAACCTTGACATAACCTTGACATAACCTTGACATAACCTTGACATAACCTTGACATAACCTTGACATAACCTTGACATAACCTTGACATAACCTTGACATAACCTTGACATAACCTTGACATAACCTTGACATAACCTTGACATAACCTTGACATAACCTTGACATAACCTTGACATAACCTTGACATAACCTTGACATAACCTTGACATAACCTTGACATAACCTTGACATAACCTTGACATAACCTTGACATAACCTTGACATAACCTTGACATAACCTTGACATAACCTTGACATAACCTTGACATAACCTTGACATAACCTTGACATAACCTTGACATAACCTTGACATAACCTTGACATAACCTTGACATAACCTTGACATAACCTTGACATAACCTTGACATAACCTTGACATAACCTTGACATAACCTTGACATAACCTTGACATAACCTTGACATAACCTTGACATAACCTTGACATAACCTTGACATAACCTTGACATAACCTTGACATAACCTTGACATAACCTTGACATAACCTTGACATAACCTTGACATAACCTTGACATAACCTTGACATAACCTTGACATAACCTTGACATAACCTTGACATAACCTTGACATAACCTTGACATAACCTTGACATAACCTTGACATAACCTTGACATAACCTTGACATAACCTTGACATAACCTTGACATAACCTTGACATAACCTTGACATAACCTTGACATAACCTTGACATAACCTTGACATAACCTTGACATAACCTTGACATAACCTTGACATAACCTTGACATAACCTTGACATAACCTTGACATAACCTTGACATAACCTTGACATAACCTTGACATAACCTTGACATAACCTTGACATAACCTTGACATAACCTTGACATAACCTTGACATAACCTTGACATAACCTTGACATAACCTTGACATAACCTTGACATAACCTTGACATAACCTTGACATAACCTTGACATAACCTTGACATAACCTTGACATAACCTTGACATAACCTTGACATAACCTTGACATAACCTTGACATAACCTTGACATAACCTTGACATAACCTTGACATAACCTTGACATAACCTTGACATAACCTTGACATAACCTTGACATAACCTTGACATAACCTTGACATAACCTTGACATAACCTTGACATAACCTTGACATAACCTTGACATAACCTTGACATAACCTTGACATAACCTTGACATAACCTTGACATAACCTTGACATAACCTTGACATAACCTTGACATAACCTTGACATAACCTTGACATAACCTTGACATAACCTTGACATAACCTTGACATAACCTTGACATAACCTTGACATAACCTTGACATAACCTTGACATAACCTTGACATAACCTTGACATAACCTTGACATAACCTTGACATAACCTTGACATAACCTTGACATAACCTTGACATAACCTTGACATAACCTTGACATAACCTTGACATAACCTTGACATAACCTTGACATAACCTTGACATAACCTTGACATAACCTTGACATAACCTTGACATAACCTTGACATAACCTTGACATAACCTTGACATAACCTTGACATAACCTTGACATAACCTTGACATAACCTTTTTTTTTTTTTTATTTTACGTGGAGGAAATCTGCTCGCCAGACACCCCCGCCACGCCCGGGGGAGCGGGACGAGGGTAGTGTGGGGTTTGACCCACTAAAACCTCCACGGCGACCTGAGGACGCAGGACCGATCGCTGGCGATTCAACGGGGGAGCCACGGGAACTCTTGAAGAACACTACCGCGGCTCCCCCACGCCTGGCCGGCCATCAAGATGGTAACGATGGCCGGCCGCGTCCCGGGGGGTGATAAATCCTCCCCCCTAAAATCCATTTTAATTTAAATTCGGCGGCGCGAGGGGTCGCACCCCGCACAGCCCCGACACGGCGACCGCGCGATAGGTGACCAGGGCCCCCGCCCTGATCACAGCGGCCGCCGGGGAGACGACGAGTATATTGGAGGAGGATCACAGTTAACCCTCGCCTCCTTCAGGCGACTCGTCATCCCCAACTCCCAACAGTGGAGGTCCTCCTCTGTTGGCGGGCGGCGGGCAATGAAACCAGCATGTTCTGGTACACCCGCCGCCCGCCTACTCTCAGCTGCCCGGGGTTTCTCGGCGTGGGCGCGCACGCCGTCCCCGGGCACGTCGGGCGGGATCTGTAAGCTCCCGATCCCGCTCGGCAGCCTCCTTCCGCGACATAACCTCCTCGCAGAAAGAGATTGCTGCCGCCCACTTCCCCGGGCTCTCCAGCATGGCCCCAACTAGGCTGGAGAGTGCGAGGTCGTGACCGACTTCCCGTTTTAGGACTCGGCGCAGCGCTGAAAAGGCGGGACATTCCTCCAGCGTGTGCTGCGCCGAGTCTTCCTCCGCGCCACAATGGTGGCACACCGTCGTCGCTTCCCGCCCGATGCGACACAGGTAGACACCGAAGCAGCCATGCCCGGTGAACACCTGCGTCGCTCGGTAGGAGAGCCTGCCATGCCGTCTCTCCCGCCACGATGTGAACCTTGACATAACCTTGACATAACCTTTTTTTTTTTTTTTTTTTATTTTTACGTGGAGGAAATCTGCTCGCCAGACACCCCCGCCCCGCCCGGGGGAGCGGGACGAGAGTAGTGTGGGGATCGACCCACTAAAACCTCCACGGCGACCTGAGGACGCAGGACCGATCGCTGGCGATTTAACGGGGGAGCCACGGGAACTCTTGAAGAACACTACCGCGGCTCCCCCTCGCCTGGCCGGCCATCAGGATGGTAACGATGGCGGGCCGCGTCCCGGGGGGAAATAAAATAAATCCTCCCCCCTAAAATCCATTTAAATTCGGCGGCGCGAGGGGTCGCACCCCGCACCGCCCCGACACGGCGACCGCGCGATAGGTGACCAGGGCCCCCGCCATGATCACAGCGGCCGCCGGGGGGACGACGAGTATATTGGAGGAGGATCACAGTTAACCCTCCCCTCCATCAGGCGACTCGTCATCCCCCACTCCCAACAGTGGAGGTCCTCCTCTGTTGGCGGGCGGCGGGCAATGAAACCAGCATGTTCTGGTACACCCGCCGCCCGCCTACTCTCAGCTGCCCGGGGTTTCTCGGCGTGGGCGCGCACGCCGTCCCCGGGCACGTCGGGCGGGATCTGTAAGCTCCCGATCCCGCTCGGCAGCCTCCTTCCGCGACATAACATCCTCGCAGAAAGAGATTGCTGCCGCCCACTTCCCCGGGCTCTCCAGCATGGCCCCAACTAGGCTGGAGAGTGCGAGGTCGTGACCGACTTCCCGTTTTAGGACTCGGCGCAGCGCTGAAAAGGCGGGACATTCCTCCAGCGTGTGCTGCGCCGAGTCTTCCTCCGCGCCACAATGGTGGCACACCGTCGTCGCTTCCCGCCCGATGCGACACAGGTAGACACCGAAGCAGCCACGCCCGGTGAACACCTGCGTCGCTCGGTAGGAGAGCCTGCCATGCCGTCTCTCCCGCCACGAGGTGAAGTGCGGCAGGAGAGCCCCGGGGACGCGCTCGCCGGCGTGGCAGCAAAGCTCGGCACGCCATCTGGCGAGCGCTAGTCTCCGGGCCTGGAGCTCGAAGCCCTCGACCGTCTCTCGCTCCGGCGGGGCCCCTCGAGCACGGCTGGCGATGCTTGTGCGCCCATAAACATAGGCGCGCACCGCCGCCTGAAGCTCGAAGGGAAGTTCTCCCGCCAGAGCAAGCGCCGCCACGGTAGACGTGGTGCGGTAACCTCTTATGAGGCGGATGGCCATCCGCCTCTGCAGCCGGCGCAACAATAGCGTGTTGCGCCGGCTGGTCATCACGTACGGCGCCCATATTGGGGCACCGTATAAGGCCATAGACCGCACCACGCCCAGGTATAGGCGGCGCACCAAATCTCCCGGTCCCCCGAGGTTGGGCAGCAGGCGGCCCAAAGAGGCCGCCGCCTTTTCGACTCGGGGGACGAGACGGTCGAGATGCGCATCGAAGCACCAGTGGCTGTCGAGGATCAGTCCGAGATATTTCAACTCGGACTTCACCTCGACGCAGGCTTCTCCAACCCGGATCCACGATCTGGCCGGTGGCCGAGACCGAGGCCGTCCGTGAAACCAGACAGCCTCGGCCTTCTCCGGGGCTATTTTCAGCCCCAGATCGCGGATCCTCGCGACGACGGCTGCCACCGCAACCTCTGCTCGACGGATGGTCCTCTCGAAGGTACTCCCGACGGCGACCACCAACGTGTCGTCCGCGTAGCAGACGAGGGTGGCACCGTCGGGCAGGGAGGCCTTTTCCAGGACCGCGTTGTAACCTAGGTCCCACAGGAGCGGTCCTAAAACGGACCCCTGCGGGACCCCGCGGTCCACTTCCCTCCGTATCATCCCGCACCGGCCCGGGTATTCAACCCACCTGTCCCGCAGGTAGGCCCCGATCACCCGCCTCAGATAGGGAGGCACCTGGTGATCGACGAGGGCCTCCCTAATGGCGGACCAGGGCAGGGTGTTGAACGCATTGACGATGTCAATGGACACCGCCAAGCACACCCCGCCCCTTGCCACGGCATTGTCCGAGAGGGACTTGAGACGGTCGATTGCGTCGACCGTCGATCGCCCCTCCCGGAAGCCAAACTGGCAGTCCGCCAGATCTGGGCCGTCGCGGGACAGGTGTCTGGAGAGGCGGGCAACAATGATCTTCTCGAAGATCTTGCCCGCCTCATCCAGGAGACAAATGGGCCGGTACGCGGAGGGAGAATCCCCCGGCCTCCCATCCTTCCTCAAGAGGACCATCCGACTTCCTCTCCATAGGTCGGGGAACGTCCCCGACCTCAGGAGCCCAGAGTAGAGGCTCCTCAGCCTCTCCCCCAGGACGCTCGCGGCGAGCAACCAGACCCGGCCGGGGATACCGTCCGGCCCCGGGGCGGTATTCTTGCCCCGGAGCCATTTGACGACCCCGGCCATCTCCTCCGGCGCGACCTCAAGATCCGGGGACCACTCATGTTCCTCTGGCTCAGGGACGGGCCGGAACGCCTCCCCGCTAACGGGGAATAAAGCGTCCACGACCCGCCCGAGCAGCCCCGGATCCAGGCTCTCCGTCACGGGGGGCGCCCAGGCACGTAATCGTCCCAATGCCATCTTGTATGGGCGCCCCCACGGATCTCGGTTCAGAGAGCCGAGGAGATCGCGCCAGGCCTGGTCCTTTGCCCGCCTGATGGCCAGCTGCAGGGCGACCACCTTCTCCCGATATAGCCCGTACAGCTGGGCAGCCAGAACGTCGTCCGTTCGTCGTCGTCGACGGGCGCGAGCGTACTGGCGTCGCGCGCGAACGCACTCGGTGCGTAACTCCGCTATCTCGCGCGACCACCAGTACACCGCCTTCCTCGGGAAGACCCTGGCCCGGGGCATGGCTACGTCGCAAATGGACGTCATTGCGCCACGGAACCAATGGGCCTCCCCATTCCCGTCGACTGGCCCGGCCGGTGTTGCTGGCCAGGCCACGACGTGGGCCGCCGCCATCAGAGCGTCCTGGTCGAGGCGCTTCAGCGCCCACCGCGGTCGAGGCGAACCTTCATCGGCGGGGCGACGACGGAGTGTCGATGGTGGGGCGGCGGAGAGGTCGAGAACTATGTATCTGTGGTCAGACAACGTCTCGACCCCTTCCGCCACCCTCCACCCCGTAATACGGCGCGCGGCCTGAGGCGTTGCCCACGAAAGGTCAACGATGGACCCCCCGTTATGCCGCACGCACGTATGGACCGAGCCCGTGTTCAGGAGACGGAGCTCCAGTCCCGCCGCCCAATCCAGCACCTCCCGGCCCCTCGAATCAGTCCCCGGGGAACCCCAAGCCGTGGCCTTGGCATTAAAGTCCCCCAGGACCAGCACCGGACGGGGATGGCAGCGGGAGACGCATCTCCCTACCCCGTCCAGATACTGCTCAAACTCTTCGAGGGACCACCTTGGAGGTGCGTATATCGCCACAACCGCGGTGCCGCCCCAATCGACGGCCACGTATCCCAGGCCGCGCTCGATAAGCGAGCACGGCGGGGACCCCGGCCTCCCAGCCCAAATAATCGCGGCGGAGCAAATCGAGTCCCCCATCCAGTGTGGATGTTTGGGGACCCTGTGCGGCTCCGCCACGACTGCCAACCCGGCACCCCGCTCGGCCAGGCATTGAAACAGGAGATCCTGCGCTCTGGCCGAGCAGTTGAGGTTAACTTGTATTATCGGGCCCGGGGGCCCCATTACACAGCCGTGTCCATCGCCGTCACGGCCGCGGATGCGGTGGCGTCAGGGACTTTAGTGGCCCCATTCGCCCCCGCGGGTGCGGCGGTAGCATCAGGCGGTGCCGCCTTTTCGTTGCTGGCCACGGTGGTCGCTGCCTTGGCCATCGTGGTTTCCTTCCCTTTTTTATTGAATCTGGCAGACGACCTTTGGCCGCCTACCTTGCCTCGCCTCGCACTGACAGGACACGCCCGGCCGCCGAGGCGGTGACCAGAAGGCCTGCCCACGCCCGCACAAAGCGGACAATTGGGCGTGGCCGTACAGGCTGCCACCTTATGGTCCCGACTGCCGCATCTATAGCAGCAGTCGGACCTATCCTCGGCAGAAGTGCACCGCTGACTGGTGTGGCCAACATCAAGGCAACGGTAACACTGCAGAGGCCGGGCACTCAGGGCCTCCACGGCTGCATGGGTCCAGCCGACGGATATCCGGCCCGCGACAGCAACCTTGCGAGCGGCCGCGGCAGGACATCGGACCCAGAGGGTGCCCAATCCCGAGGGGGAAGACCGGATTTCGCCGGTATTGATGTCCCCCTCGCTGCACCCGCCCACGCGGGCAACAGCCGCAGCGACCTCCGCCGGCGTGGTCGAATCGACCAGGCCGCGCACCCTAAGGTCAGCTTTTTTGACCGGACGCGCGACCTTTACGCCGGTGCCTGCCAGCGCTTCCGCCACTTTTGTGGCGAGGACGGTGGCCTTGGCGGCCCCATCGGTGCCAGGGACTTCCAAAATTAACCCCCCAGTCACCGCCCTTCGCGGCCTCAGCGAGGCGATGCCAATTTCTGCCAGGTCCACCTTGGACCTGGCAGTGGCCATCGCCTGCGCGTAAGTAATGTCCACGCCAGACGGAACCGTTATGGTAACCGCTGCTGTGCGTGGCGGTCGCGGAGGCAGGGGTGTCTTCCTGGGGGCCGCCGGGACCACCCGTCCTTTTTTATTATTCGCCGCCGCAGTGGCCTTGGCAGCCGCCTTTTTAGCCTTGCGGCCAACCACCTGGGACCACGCCTCCTGGGGCGGAGGCGCGGCAGAGGGTAGCGCCGATTCTGCTCGCGGTCGAGCGGGCTTCGTCTGGGCCGCTTTAGCCACCCCAGCTTTCTCACCTTTCTTTTTCTTCTTCGCCCTCCGCCCCACCCTGTCCGAAGACTGTGAGGGGACGGACGGCCCAGGGGCCACCGATCGTAGGGCCGAGTCCGTTCGCGGCGCGAGCTCCTTCCTGAATGACGCCAATTTGGCGTCTATCAGGGCGCCTATTTGCGCCAGAAAATCTGCGGGCGCAGCCGCAGGTGGTGGCGAGGACTTTTCTTGCCCGGAGCGATGGCAATCCCGGGCGCCGACGATCGGTAGCGATACTGAGCCCTCTCCCGGGCGCGGCGGCGGAGGCATTGCGGCAGCAGCCGTTCTCGCCTCCACCACCTGCCGGAGCCGGGCCACCTCCGCCTGCAGCTCCGTCATTTGCCCCCTGAGGACGGCATTTTCGGCCTCCAGGACACGCGTGGCATCGGTAGCTGACCTCACTGCCAGCTCGGACACCCCTACCCTGCCGTTTAAGGCGGCCACCCTCAGGGCGCGGGCCAAGTTGCCCTTCAGCCCCTTTGACACACCGGAGATCCTGGTCACCTCATCCAGGCTCTCCAATATAGCGGCCGCGACATCCCGCGTCGGACGGTTGCGGAAATTTTCCGCGATATCCGTCTCGTCCGGGAGCGGGACGCTCGACCGCGATGGTCTCGGCACGGGGGCTCCCGGGTCGAATATCGCCGCCACCTCCCTTGCCTCGGCCTCCAGCTGCGAAGCCTCGGCCAGCCTAAGTTTGGCCTCTGCGAGGCCAACATATTCGCCGGTCGTCGGCGGCCGTCCTCTCTTCCTCGCTGACGACGAGCCCGGGACACTCTGCGATGAGTGGTGGGAGGAGACAGAGAAATCTGACTCCTCCCCCTCATCGCACTCACCAAGGCCCGCTGCGGTCCTCTTTTTGCCGCGTGTTGCAGAATGCCTCCGCGACACCGGCTCTGAACATCTTTTGAGGCGCACGATAGGCCCGCGCACCTCCACCTCACGCTCGTTTCCCCCCTCCCCGGTTGTAATTGAAAAAGAATCCATAATTGGTCCCACGAGTGTGGTCGGAAAGAAAGGTCACCCCGGGCAGAGCCGCCATACCCGGGGAAGGCTAATACACCCGGGGGTCGCCAGGTACCCCGGGGTTGTCCGCTAAAGATTGGTGCACCCACCAACCATAGCTGGCGCTTACTCCAGCTACACCCTCATCACCGCGCAACACTGTTTGGGGCTAGGGATTTTTTAGAGAGGTTGTCATCCTCGCGGCCCGGCCGGTTAAGGCAAGACCCCCGTTCCTGTAAAACATGACCACAGGTTTACGGTATGTGTCCGACTTTAGTTGGCCCCTCACCTCAAGCCACTCCGGCATGGTAGAACCTGCCAGGGAATAAATTCCCCGCCGGCACAGCCTTGAGGATCATTAGGGCACGAAGCCCCCCCACCACGACAAGGTAGCGGACACGGGGGGGAACCTTGACATAACCTTGACATAACCTTGACATAACCTTGACATAACCTTGACATAACCTTGACATAACCTTGACATAACCTTGACATTTTTTTTTTTTTTTTTTTTTTTTCAGGAGGAGGGGAATGCTTTGCGCACGCCGCCCCTGGATGTTGGTGGGCGGGAGTGTGGGACTCCCTGGCGAAAAAGGTGCAATGCCTGGTATACCCACTAAACCCCTCCTCAGGCTTCAGCCTTTGCGCAGAACACCCACCGCGGCGTCCCCTCTCGGGATTCCTGCACGGTGGGTGTCTGGATCATAAGTGAAAACCATTTAACTAAGGCCACGGTAAGCCTCTACACTAAACCTAATAGTGTAGCCTTGGGGCTCAGGCCTGGGACTTCCGGATTGGCTTCGCACCCTGCGGTGTCGTCGTTGTTGGTCTTGCCTATCAATGTCTTCTCGCTGTTTAGCCACACTCGTCACGTAATTGACGAGGATTGTCCTGCTATGATCGTCCTTTAGCAAAGCCATAAAATTCTCCAGTCGCAGATCAGTCCGCATGGCCCTTTCGGCGACGTCCCTCTCAGCGGCGAAGCGCGCGCACCCAAGGAATGCGTGCTCGGGGTCGTCAGGCCCCCGCCCGTATGTCAGGCAGAGGTCGCTGTTGATAAAGCCCATCCTCGCCAGGTACCCCGCAAAGCATCCGTGCCCGGAGAGAAACTGCGTCAGGTGAAAGCTGAGCACTTTAGGGCCCCACTGAATCCATTCGCTGATATCGGGAATCAAGCGATGGGTCCAGCGTCCATGCCTTGCAGCATCCCATCTAGCCTGCCAGCGCTGTGGCGTGACAAGCTTTTCCTGAGCCTTCACCCGCACAGCCTCCGACACAAAGCCCGCCGAGCCCCTGTCGAGGACGGACAGTCTGCGGAAAAAAAAAAAAAAAAAAAAAAAAAAAAAAAAAAACTCGCAGCCTCTCCTCCGCCACCAACACCAGGGGCGGCACCCCGCCAGGACGCAAACGGCGTCGAGGGACACGGTCCTGTACGACCTGGCTACACGTGCCAGGATCGCACGTTGGACCGCGTTAATGACCTTGTCATTGCCACACCTCGACGCCACGTGCGCCCAAGCAGGGGCCGCGTAGAGAACCACCGACTCGACCACCCTATAATAGAGCAGTCGAGCCCAGTAGCCCCCGCCCCGGTTATTGGGGAGGATTCTGGCCAGTAGCCCCGCATAACCAACTGCCTTCTCGCAGCTACGCCTGACATGGACATAACCGGGTTCCTTGACATTGCCTTGCCTTGCCTTGGTGACAAATGTCTCTCGTTTCTCCCTCTTTCTCGCTCTCTTTCGCTGTCTCACTTCCTCTTCTCACTCTCATTCGCTGTCTCGCTCCCTCTCGTGGTCTTAATTTCAGACAATGCCAAGCGGCTCGAGGAGTTCTGCGAAACCTAAACAAACAAAACACTGCCCCCACCCCCCGTATCGCGTTACACTCAGCGGACATTCTTACCCTCCTCTTTCCGAAAATTATGACGCACATTTATTCCCGGAATATGTAACCTTTCAATATTGTAACATTAACGCTACACATCCATCGTCGTTTATCCAAATATTATCAGCATCTTGAAAAAAAAAAAAAAAAAAAAAAAAAAAAAGAAACCCTTCGCCAGGGTTCTCATAAATTAACTTCACATTACTTGAAGAAATAAATTGTACTATACAGGGTGTTCCACAATTACTTTAACTCAAAATGAGAGGTAGCTGAGGTCATTTGAAGTAACTTTTCCTTTGCGAAAATGCAATCCGTGGCTTTGTTTACGAGTTATTAACGAAAAACACTAACCAATGAGAGGTGACAGTGCGAGAGAGAGAGTCCGCGAAAGAGTACGCAGCACGAGGCTTTGACAGATGGTCGGGACGGACTCGAGCCGCGTTCGAAGTATTGAACAAATCACGAAGCGAAAACTTTCGGGATTATTTTTACTACGTAACAGTGATATTTTTAAGAAAAACGCTGTTCACCTTTCCTTTAGAACGTCTGAAGAATATTTGGAAATTTGTCGGACCCGAAATAATAAAGAATTTAACCGTGACGTCCGTTTTAATTTTCTAGTGTGCATGACACCTCGTGTGTAACATGTGAATTTGTTTTTAAGCAAGGTGGACAGTCAAGATTAGCAAAGTACGTAAATTATATTTACGTACTTTGTACGTAAAAATATTTGCGTACTTTGTTAATCTTGACTGTCCACCTTGCTTAAAAACAAATTCACATGTTACACACGAGGTGTCATGCACACTAGAAAATTAAAACGGACGTCACGGTTAAATTCTTTATTATTTCGGGTCCGACAAATTTCCAAATATTCTTCAGACGTTCTAAGGTAGATTTATTTGAACAAATTGTGGCGTCGCATCCCTCTACCTGAGCGCGGCCGCTAGCAATAAAACAAGTACCGTTCCTAATGCTCAAAATTCCCTAAAAATCACGCACCCCTAATAAAGCAATTCTCTTCACATCTGGACATCTCGACCCACGCGGGACTTTCCCAACTTTCTCCTTTCCTACGAAAGCCCATCTATTCCTTTCTTCTCTTCCAGTATAAAAGAGACAAACGCGCAACTCCAAAAGCTCAGTCTGTCCTAAGTTGCTAGTCCTACGACACCACGCTAGTCGCGCCCGCGCTCATCGATAACAATTCAATAAACTGCATTAATAGTAACCTCAAACACGCTCTCCGATTCGCTAACCTTCCCTTCAGTGCTAAAAAAATTTTAAGGGGATTATTATTTTCATTACTTCTCGGTAAAAAAAAAAAAAAAAAAAAAAAAAAAATTAAAGAATAATATGTAGCGGCCAGTCGGCGCGCATAAGAAAAGATTTGTTTCTCGTGCAAAAGACTAGCATATTTATGACTCTCCTTCGAAAAGGCTATCTTTGAGTAAGCTGTTTCTTGTCCGGATGGCAATAAGCCCGTAGAGTTTCTTTTTTACCTGATTCTCGATAGTCAACGAGACCGTGATAAATAAGCGGGAATTCCGAAGGGCACGCAAAACGGACCCGAACGCCGGAAGTCCGAGCGCAACAGCCCTGAGGAAAACCCAGACCGTTACATCATAAAAAAAAAAAAAAAAAAAAAAAAAAAAAAAAAAAAAAAGAAAAAAACAGGACGCGCTCAGGGCGTAAGGGACAACGCGGTGAGAAGGAGGTGGACAACGCTGATTGGGAAAACCCATTCGCGGGTCAACCAATCAGGAGTGTCCAGAGCCCTTGCCGGGGGCAAACAGGATAATATAAAAAGAGCAGCAGTGAGACGCTCGTTCTCATACCTCTGATACTCCTCATACCTCTCGTACCTCTGAAACTCCTCATACCTCTCATGCTACGACGTCATACTACCCGAAAGTGATTCTACGCAACTTATCAAATAAAGTTAGTAATTACACCGCACGCACCAGTTATTTACAAGAACAAAACTCATAACTAATAACTAAAAATTTGTTTTTCCGCGTATTTGATATTCGCGGTTCCCTACGACTTTTCAAGATGCTAGGGATAATAATAAGCTGAGTTTCTTTCTCTTGGAATATATTTGAACATTCAACTTCACATCGATACAGAGTATAATTTTTAGAGAGTAGACTATTCCGTGTTCGGCTTGAAGGTAGAATGACTGTTGTGTGTTCTCGGAAGTAAATTCGGTGTGGGTGTGTTCTAAATTTGAGACAGTCGAATTCGTGGATTGTTCAATTCTTGCGAGGAGTGAGGGAAACGGTCGCCCTGACTGATTGAATTGCAAAATTAGGAAAGTGACCGCCCCAAACTAAGAGTCACCCGCAGGTAGTGCTCGTGCCCTCGGGTGACGCCCGCGAAGGAATCCGAGTGTCCCAAGGATAAGCCGTAGCAAACAATGATCCGGAAAATGCCTCTTCTCGGTGGAACATGCATATAGTAAAAAAAAAAAAAAAAAAAAAAAAAAAAAAAAAAAAAAAACGACTAGTAATGACATTTGGTGACCAACTGTGGATCATAAAAGAGAAATACTTGAATAGAAGACGGAAATGGCTTTCAACGAAATTGCTTACTACGGGTGTTCTGGCATTTCGATTGCTTCGTCCAAAATACGCTATTTCCTAGGACCTTCGGTCCCTGGGTTATCCACATCTGGCAATTTTCCTCTTCCCAGGGACGAACGTGAATGGTCAATAATGTTTGACTCGAGGACAACATTTTTTCTCGCTTGATTTATAGGGGTTCCGTCATACAACGGAACAATATTTATGTATCGATGGTCGGAAGTCCTTCTGTACTGTCTATCCTCCCTGTTGGGATTATGGAATGAAAAAATGAATATGATTCCAATTCTTTTCTTAAAAAGACTTTATTTTATTCCTTTATTGAGAGAAGGTATATGGGCGAAAACGATCGAGCGACCAAACTCTACTGAGAGTCCGGTAGGAAAAAAAAAAAAAAAAAAAAAAAAAAAAAAAAAGACGCTTATTTTATACCCTTGTTGGGTTCGTCTTATCCACCAATCAGAGACGTTTATTTGTCGCGCTTCACATTGTATACGTGACGCTGGGATCCCCAAACAGTCAGGGCACGATGTGTATCTAATGGTACCGGTGATGATGTATCGCGGTATCTATTATAATACAGTTTACATCACCGTCGTTGCCCGCTGACGGAACCGACGAAAATGTAAACCGATATCTTAGTATCTTAGTACTAAGTAAACTATAGATTAATTTTTGTTCGAGGCTAAAATTTCCTTTTTTTTCAACACTCCCTAATATTAATATTGTCTGTTCGACCTAATATAACAAGTATACCTTTCAATAGGATAACTGTTTAGAATTACGTCCTCTTTACCAACTTTACTTTTTTTTTTCTTAACGTCTTTGCTGTATTATATCGTTATTATTATTAATGAATCGCCGTAATTAATGTTTTTGAATTATCCTGCAGTGCACGCTGCATGTGGCGCCTCTGTCGAAGAAAAGATGAAGCTCCGTTCCGATATCCGTACAGCGCCAATCGATACAGTGACAAAAGGCTCAAACTGTTAGCCAAATTATCGGCGATAGATTTTGGCTACCGGTTTCTGCGTTTTTCCGCTAGATGGGGGGCAAACACCGTCTGTTGTGGCGTACGCCCGTACAAGCGGCACACAGCGCCACCTACAACTTAGTAACTAGCTGTTGCTACGCAAACCACTGGACTCTCTCACAGTCTAATAGCAACCTCCCAAGAGTGTAGACGTACAGTCTAATAGCAACCTCCCGAGAGTACAGACGTACAGTCTAATAGCAACCTCCCGAGAGTAAAGACGTACAAACAGTCTAAAGACGTACGCATAAAGTTAAATAAAACACGTTACAAGTTAGCCAAATTAACTGTTTCCTTTATTACCGAAAAGCCATCGTCCCCAGTTCTCAGAGAATCCAATTTAAGAGAACATAATACCAAGCAAACCGCCACACTGTCGAGTAAATAAAGTTCTCCTTGTACAGATCAACACCTCGAATTCATTTTGCAAACTCGCATACTCGAAACATCCGATACGTTTTACGTTCAACGTTTCGCATCTGTTAGTGCACAGCACTAATGTCTTTATGACACGGACGTGCCTAGCCGGCTATTTTTTGAGTTTAGGTTTTTGGGACTTCGCTTCTCTCGGCCTCGATGGCCGGGACGAGTCATAAAGAAGGAAAAGTTCCGAAGGGTCAGCCTGACATTGTATTATGACGGTAATGCCTGGAGGAACTTTCCTGCCTTTGCCGGGGCGATGCGGACGTGTGCTTTGGAACGGACTCGCTGATTAACTATTGCCACAAAAAAAAAATCGGGCAGGGCCAATCGGCGAATATTGGAGGTGCGTTGGAGGGATGGCAGTCTTTATTTTATACCGTCCACATATATAGCGTCATAATTCGTCGCTATTACTGACGACGCTGTGACGCCCCAACACAGCATCGATGACGGTTATTTCAAACGAATGTAGAGAATTATGAACTTGACACAAGGAACATAAGGCCGATAAAAGAAATTGCGTAACCATTGATTATGAAAGTGGTACAATTCCAATTTCCATAGACAGGTGGCGGGTTAGTGGCCACCGGTGGCTTCACAATTGTTACTATTTTAGGTTACTTATTTTATTTTCCTCCAACAATGAATAATTTCATATTCACATCGGATAGTGATATAGGTAAGAAGAAATAGTAAATCAATGTTATGACAATTGAGAATATTTATTTTATTTTCAATAAATTTACATAGAAATAAGACCCATGAATATAAACAAAAGAATAACGAACTGTGATATAGAAGAATCAAGAAGTGCATTTTGCGCGCGTTTCTCCCCACCCCACGACCCTCGCGCGTTTCTCTCCACCCCACGAGCCTCGCGCGGCGCGCCCCCCCTCCGCCCTCGCCATTTCGCGCGGCGCGCCCCCCATTCCCCTTGCCTTTCGCGCGGCGCGCCCCCCATTCCCCTCGCCTTTGCGCGGCGCGCCCCCCCATGCCCCTTGCGGCGCCCCCCCAGCGCGCGTTTTTCGCGTGAAACCCCCCCCACAACGCCGCATGCGCGGCGACCCCCCCCCCTCCCCCCCAACGCTCGACCCCCCCCCCCCCCCTCCCCCGCGCCTTGTGTCACCCCCCCTCCCCCCAACCCCCCTTAAATCTTGTCATTGCGCGGCTTGAGATGACGTTTGGGAGGAGGTATTAATGATAATACTAATTAGCTATTAAACTATATAATAATCAAATGTGTGTGCATCATATCAAATACATCAATTATATCCTCTTACAGTTTATACAAACACGTATCTAGAATCGGAGATGTAGTCAAACTAGGAATTTTCAATTCAAAGTAACCCATTATAACCTAGCAATACAAATTTATTAAGTCAACCGAAAAGTAATCAAAATCTTTCCTTGTCTTTCTTCCAAAAAAGAACATTTATTTCTTAAACAAATCATACATTTTAATCAACTAAATACTGTACACCATTTTTCAAACACCTTTTACCACCATACAAGCAGTTCTTGGATTCTTGGATTCTTCGACATATCATATGTCCGGCTATTGGGGACGACGTCCAGACAATCTGGACGCCAACCCTGGTCACGTCCGTGTCATAACTGCTCGCAAAAACTCCACGTGTTTCTTCCTTCCCGATGGAACAACATCTGCCAACATTCAATTTTATCCAAACCAAACAAACTGGACTTGCACCGCTTTCAAAACAAACGCTCCATATTTATTCTTACACAAACTAGCTCCACTGTCTTCTTCCCTACCAGTCTCCCCCATACATCTTTTTCTTTTACTTTTTCTTTTTCTTTTTCTTTTTCTTTTTCTTTTTCTTATTTATGCAAAGTCTTCCCTACTTTCTTCCCATCTTTCAACTTTCAACCATAAATCTTCCTTCACATCATCCACTTCACAGCATCTAATTGCCGAGAGTCCACTGCGGAATTCAGAAAACTGTAATCATACCATACCTTTCAAATCACATTTATATTCACAAACATTTATCATACGCATACTTATTCTTCTTTAGGAATAGTTCATCAAAACTATCTTCATTTCACCAATCTGTAATAGAAAACAACCTTCACCATTCATCTATTCGATTAAACTCATCTTAATATTAATCATTGCAACATACCTGGCTAATGCATTTCCTAAACTGTCTGCATTTTTATTCATCTAAACTTCTTCTTGGTTCGTCCAACGCGAAAATTCCGTAATCTTTACAAAAAAAAGTCTCCGCTATGGCAAGTCTTGTAATTATAGCGGCTGGAACCTGAAATTAGCATTCTAGAAATCAACCAATTTACTTTACTGTTTTCTGCTTAACGATACTTTACCCACCGTCCAGCACTCCAGCGACCCCTCTTAATAAATTTATATTCTTATATCTTAATGGTTTACTTTCAATTCATAGTTTTATTACGTCTCTCATCATAGATTTCGGTACAAAAATTAAACAATAATATTTATGTATCGATAGTCAGAAGTCCTTCTGTACTGTCTGTTCGACCTAATATAACAAGTATACCTGTAAATAGGATAACTGTTTAGAATTACGTCCTCTTTACCAACTTTACTTTTTTTTTTTTCTTAACGTCTTTGCTGTATTATATCGTTATTATTATTAATTAATCGCTGTAATTAATGTTTTTGAATTATCCTGCAGTGCACGCTGCATGTAGCGCCTCTGTCGAAGAGAAGATGAAGCTCCGTTCCGATATCCGTACAGCGCCAATCGATGCAGTGGCAAAAGGCTCAAACTGTTAGCCAAATTATCGGCGATAGATTTTGGCTAGCGGTTTCTGCGTTTTTCCGCTAGATGGGGGGCAAACACCGTCTGTCGAGTAAATAAAGTTCTCCTACTATGTTATTAACTCCTACTTTTTTTTTCAGGCGAAAAAATGAGCGCTTGGTAGGGGGTAACCGGTGCGCGGACAGATGCGGCACGTGAGGGGTTTCTGTTCCTCTCTTCGTTTCGTCTCGTCTTGTTGCCCGCTGTTTCCCTTAACATCACTAATTTACAGTTTATATTTACATTTCGTTACATTTTACACTGTATAATAATTTACGTATGCGGGGCGCTGTTAAAGTTTCAGTGTTCGAAGCACCAGTGAATTTTATTCTGACGTATTTTAAACGATTTTAACGATTTTCTCGTTAGTAGAATTAACATTTTCTACGCAGTTTTTATCTGAAAAAAGTATTCAACTTTAACAATCTTCGGTGATTTTATCCTATAGTAATGGCACACAATGGTACAGTAATTACTCGCCGCAAAAATCAACGAAAATAATATAAGGTTGTAGTGTATGTCAAAGTATTTTTCTTTTAGAAAATAACAAAATCGACGGATCAGCTGAAATTGAAGGAGAAAATGGAAATAATGGAACCGAAGAATCAGAAAAGATTCTCATCATAGATCCAGATAGTGCTGTTTGTCATCATAGCTAATCTTTTTATACTTATTTTCCATATCTGTTAACAACAGTTTATCCTCTATATAAACATACATTGATTTATGTTTTAGGAATTAGATTTTAATCATTCGAGAGTAACCAAATTAGAGAATTTGGAACCATTGTCGAAAATACGTAGATTGTGTTTTACGTGGAATTTAATTAAAAAAATTGAAAATCTGGATACTCTTACAACATTGGTTGAACTAGAATTGAGAGATAACCAGATTGTTGTTATAGAAAACCTAAGTGCTCTTGTAAATCTAGAGTACGTAATTTCTACAATATAATATATTGCTCGAAACAATTAGGGAATACTATATATACCAAAGTTACGACAATGAAATATAAATGTAACATCTTCTACGAATGTAGATTATATGTAATTGTTTCCATTGCCTAAACTTAAGGCAATGGATTTCTTTACGATCTTGGAATAGAATTTGTTTACACGTGTTGTAGAATAGATGGAATTGCTTGCGAGTATGTCGACGAAAGAAATATATCCTCTAACTGTTTCGAGCATCCTAACATTATTTTGTAGAAGATGAAGTAATAAGATAACGGTTAACTAATATCTTAATATTTTCAGGCTTCTAGATCTATCTTTCAATCGTATTAAAAAAATTGAAGGATTAGAAAATTTATTAAACTTACAAAAATTGTACTTGTCGTCGAATAAAATTCAGTGTATTGAAAATTTATCGCATCTAAAAAATTTGAAAACTCTCGAGTTGGGTGACAACAAAATACGAGAAATCAACAATTTTGGAGGTCTTGAAAATTTATTGAGCTTATTCCTTGGTAAAAATAAAATTACAAAGATTGCGAATCTAGAATGTTTAATAAATCTTCATTTATTAAGTCTGCAAAGTAATCGCATCGTACGGATCGAGAACTTGGAAGAGCTGAGAAAACTAGATCAATTATATATATCTGAAAATGGTATAACCGTCATAGAAGGACTGATAAATTGTCAAAAACTAACTACTTTAGACTTAGCGAATAATAAAATAACAAAAATTCAAAATATTGATCATTTAATGGACTTGGAGGAGTTTTGGGTAAAAACAGAATTATATTTCCTATAGATTACCATGTTCTCAATTTTACTCTATATTTATATAATTTACCTTACAGATAAATAATAATGAAATCGATGATTGGGCAACCATAAAAAACTTAACTGCTAATAAAAACTTGCAGACTGTTTACTTAGAACATAATCCTATTGCTGCGGATCTAAATTACAGAACAAAAATAAAATTATTGCTACCATGGCTCGTTCAACTAGATGCAACACTTTGTAGATGAATACTGAAATCTTATTATGTAGATCATTATTATGTAACAATAATGTACGTTTATGAATGTTGTTATTTATTTCTATCTTGACATACTAATTTCAAAGATTCTTTTTAGCAAACAGAAAACATTGGCAACATATTGTCAACGTTCTTAATTAAAGATGTAATATATTTAACGTTTTTTCAATGAGGAACACACTTCTCTCTCTCTCTCTCTCTCTCGCTCTCTCTCTTTTACATATAATATTGTATTAATCAAATTGCTGAAATGATTTAATAATAAAGATTAATTATTAAAAATTTTAGCAGCTAAAATACAAACTATTAATGAATTTACATTCATCTTTAGGAGATGCGCTTTACTAGTTTTATCACATACCTATCATATGATTGTTTTCAATTTTAGTGCCACTAATTCTTGATATATGTATTTACTATATGTATGTATCAGTTATTATGTAATATGTTATTAAAAAAATGTCTTCATATAAGTAGTATTAGATGCAGTTCTATTAAATAATATAAAACCAGAAATGTTACTTTTATGTTTATTGTTGTCCTGTAAACAAATTTCAACTGTTCCCACCGTACGTGAAACATTGTTGATTTGTGCAGCTCGTTCCGATAATTAAGACGAAAAAAGCGTCGCAAAGGTATTATAATATTCTTAATTATTCTTGCCCGGGCTGTGCAACGACAAAGCGTTCATTTCGAACATGTTCAGAAGGGTTTGAAAGAACGTGATAACACGTACCACCTTGATGTTTAATGCGTAATAGGTTTCATAAAATAATCGGCCCTTTTCGGAGCCACTTTATTAAACGAGGAAAGTGCGTCTTTAATTATTACATATTATTAAAGAAATGTTTGGTGATGGCTCCTACATCTAGGAGCTGTGGAGTTTATTTTACATTATACGAGGTCAATGCACCAACTTCGCGTGGCACATAGTTTCGAACAGCAAATGGATTTTTTAAATATACATATTATTATACGCCTTATCTCGTCCATGTAGGCACTACAAGCAGCCCGTTGGTTTTGTCTCTCTCTTTCTCTCTCTCTCTCTCTCTCTCGATCATCTTTCATTCTCTTTCTAAAGAGATTGCGCGGTGCTGGATGCGCAATAGTATGGTAGGAATAGAAAAACACTTCCAAGAGACAAGAAAAACGGCTCTAAGAACGGGTGCTGACTTCTGGTATATGCGTAATGTAAAGGAGAATATGAAGTTTTAAAGAAAGTTGATTATTTTCAAAACAATGGCTGGAAAACATGGAAATGATCTGGCATTGTCATTAATGCGTACATTACCAAGACTTTTTCTGGGTAATCTTCGATATAATCCCGGTTCGAAGAAACAAGTATGTTCTATTTTAATAATAGTATGTGTTAATATCATATACACAACATAAAGTATTATTTAACAGTCAAAGCGTGGTCGTGGGCAACATGGAGGAGATAAACATGGAGCAGGTAACAAAGGTTCTGGTCAGAGGCAAAATTACATGCGTCTTGGATATGAGACTGGAAATACCCCATTTTATCTTAGATTTGGTTATGAACCTTACTACAAGAGGCATCAGTAAGTCATTTATATATGTTTAAATAAAATTTTCTTTAATATTTTGCATAAAATTTCAATTCAATTATTTATGGTAAATTGAAAAGCGTTGACACTCTTTGATTTTAGTTTAAGGAGAGAATATCCACCTTTGTCTTTAAAGGCTTTGCAGTTATGTATCGATGTAAATAGGATAGATACATCTAAACCTATAGATTTAGTATCTTTGATTAACACAGGAGTTTATAACATCAAATTAGAACATAAACATGCAGGTGTTCATCTTACAGATGAGGTACTTAATTTTTGCATTATTTTATTATAAAAGTATAGTTAGGTTTTTATATCGAAAAAAAAGTATTTATCTAAAAGTGACTCATCTAAAATTGTTTTTAAGGGAGCTGATGATTTTAAAGCTAAAATAAATATTGAAGTTCAATGGGCTAGCGAGCCTGTAATTGCTGCTATTGAAAGAAATGGTGGTACTATAACTACAGCATATTATGATACCTGTTGTTTATTCGCTTTAAATAATGTAGAGCAATTTTTTAAGAAAGGTGAGTCTATTACTTTATTTATTTCCAAATAAATATTACATATTTGATACTCTTATATGTAAAATATTATTAATTTAGGAGAACCGATACCAAGGAGATTATTGCCACCGACAGACTGTTTGGAATACTATTCGAGTGCTGTTACAAGAGGATATTTGGCAAATCCTGAAGAGGTTTCTAAAGAACGGTTGATTTTATCACAAAAATATGGTTATGTACTTCCAAAAATTGAAGATGATCCACAATACGAGATGCTCGTACAGCGCAAAGACCCAAGGCAGTTATTCTATGGTCTTGCACCTGGTTGGGTTGTCAGTCTTAAGGATAAAGCAATTCTTAAACCTACAGCTGAATATCTTAAAGAATTCTATTTAAGTTGAACTGTATTATTTTACAACATTTCATTAAAATATAAATAAATAGTTTGTTTAGCATTTGAGTAATGTTAAGAATAGGTTGCAAACCACGAGTTAACTTTCAGAGGTGACAAAAGCTTTGTAAAAGAAGTGTTCCAGACGTGACCCTCTTTGGTCTCGGTTGAAGGCTATAAAACAGGATTTCTAAATTTCATAATTTCGAGGACTCCTAATTAATTTTTCATTGTATCAATTGTGTTATAATCTCAAGTTTAGTTTACAAAGTCGGCGAAAGCTTTATCAATAACAAAGAAGTTACAACATTTTCATGAAAAGTAAAATATATTACTATATTGTTATACAGGGAGTATAACTCTGTTTGTATTTGGTTCGATGCTTTGATGTTTGTTTATATGACTGTAATGAAAGGTTGATTAGGATAACACGATATAGTTATTATATACCTCATACTCGGGGTCCACATAAAAATTGTCAATCAATTATAGCAAAGAAAATTTCTACAACGACCCTCGCTAACGGATCAAACTACGGCCTGGAAGTATGCAGGAGTAGGACCCATTATTAAAAGTAGACATGACGTAATTAGCCGCTAACCGTGATTTATCACTACGATCACAAAATCACGATCATGGTAGTGATATTTAACATCATTCACGACCAGAGGTCTAATCGTTCTTGGAATTTCTACTCAAGGCCAGTGTGACCATTGGTATCTAGTGTGTGTCACTAAATACCACAATGATAGACACAAATAACCAATGTGATGTCAGGGATATTGCTCGGAATTTGCTCCAAGCTGCGGGAAGGAAACCTCATAAATGGAATGGGTCGATTCTAATGGATTGTCAATGGAAATCCATTGGCATCGTGCAATCCCATTTGTGAGCTTTTCCCTTCCACTAATCTCTACAGGCATTCCAACCACCACGGGTGAGAACCGAGAACCCTCTGTGACCATACAATCGATATGTACATCTAGAATTACATAATCAATGACCGCGCACACGTTTACTGAGAGGGATAGCGGGGTCCTTTTCGTTTAATGCGTTGTTGAGTGTAGGTCGGTTGTTGGAATCCGTTGTAATCCGCAACATAAAATATCTTAAAACATTTTTAAGATGACTGAAACTCTTCAGTTAAGGGGTACGCTCCGGGGACATAATGGTTGGGTTACCCAAATTGCAACAAATCCGAAATATCCGGATATGATATTGTCTTCTTCACGTGGTAAGTTCAGTAACATATATTCTTGTTTAATAGTAATTAATTTACCAAGTACATTTGTATTTCGCATGCCGTGCTATTTGTTGTACAGATTTTGCAACAAATATTTAATCCCCGTGCAGATTTTTAATCAAAATTGTGATATCCATAAATTAGTTTGCTCACCACATTATTTGTATATCTATAGATATTTTAATTTAATGAGATTCTTCTAATTTTGTTCATAGATAAAACTTTGATTGTATGGAAGTTAACACGTGATGAAGCCAATTACGGTATTCCACAGAAACGTTTGTATGGTCACTCCCATTTCATTAGTGACGTAGTACTATCATCTGATGGTAATTATGCACTGTCTGGTTCATGGGACAAAACGCTACGCCTTTGGGATTTGGCTGCAGGTCGTACTACACGAAGGTTCGAAGACCATACCAAGGTGTGAGATTTTCCAGTCTACAGTTGTCATTCGTCATGATATGAATGGAAGCTTTTTTTTTATTTTTTTTTTTTTAATGCCACTGGCAGAAGACAATACTACGTGAGTGATGGAAACTATACTGAAGCTTTTTTTTATATATTTTTTTTTATATTTAAAAGTAGAAGAGGTGGGTGATTAAGTCTATGGTATTGTAAGTATCGATCATATCCGATATGTTCACAGGTACATTATTTAAAATTGGCTTAATTTAATCAAGTGATTAAATATGTGTTAACAGGATGTTTTAAGTGTTGCCTTCTCTGTGGACAATCGTCAAATTGTTTCTGGCTCTCGAGACAAGACTATTAAATTATGGAACACATTGGCAGAGTGCAAATACACTATTCAAGACGATGGACACACAGATTGGGTCAGTTGTGTACGGTTTTCTCCAAACCATTCAAATCCCATTATCGTTTCCGCTGGTTGGGATAAACTAGTTAAGGTATGTGTATAATAATACGTATATTTGTGTGTGTGTATATATATATATATATATATATATATAAACAAATACTTAATAATTATATAATATGATGTATAATTTTTATTGAACATGATATTCATGAGTGTATGCGGATATGGGACTGATTTAATTAGTTTTGAATTATTTTCTAACTAGGGGTAATTTAGGTATTTATGGTTAAAGTATTAAAATGCTTTTTAGGTTTGGAACTTGACAAATTGTAGATTGAAGATCAATCACAGTGGACATACTGGATACCTTAATACGGTTACTGTCTCTCCCGATGGTTCACTTTGTGCTTCTGGAGGAAAGGTATACATTTGAAAAAATATTATATTATTTATAACAATGAAATTTCACATAAATACTTATTGATACAATTTTTCATTTGTAATTATAGGATTGCAAAGCTATGTTATGGGACTTAAATGATGGAAAACATTTACACACCTTAGATCATAATGACATCATAACAGCTCTGTGCTTCAGTCCTAATCGTTATTGGCTTTGCGCTGCATTTGGACCATGGATTAAGATATGGGATTTGGAAACTAAGGAAATGGTTGAAGAATTGAAGCCAGAAGTTGTGTCTACGACAACAAAAGCAGAACCACCTCATTGTCTCTCTTTAGCATGGTCTACCGATGGACAAACATTATTTGCCGGATATTCTGACAATACTATACGTGTTTGGCAAGTTTCTGTATCTAGCCGTTAAGGAGTTTATACGAAAATAAAACAATAAAAAAAGGAAAAACATATTAAATCTACACATTTAATATTTTATTTACATCATATTTGTTAACATAATCACTGAACTACATCGTGCTTTTTACTACTCCTTATCCCGTTCGGGCGATTTAATTTTTTGTTCCAATTTTTCAAACTCTTTCTTCGCAATTTGATCGGTTTCATCTTCTACCTGAATTACTCCGAGAACTTCTGGAATGTAGAACTGCATCATATTCTGAACTCCATTTCTTAGAGTGACTATGGAACTTGGACAGTTTGTACAAGACCCTTGCATTTTTAATTTTACTATTCCTTCTTCAAATCCCTATTATTAAAAGCGTCAACGGTATTACAGACTAGAACATTAAGGAAATTTTCACATTAAAACTACAAACCATAAATACAATATCACCGCCATCCTCTTGAACTGTTGGTCGTATACGAGTATCTAACAACTCTTTTATCATCTGTACAATTTCATCATCGTCTTCGGTAATTTCTTCAAATAAAAAAACTATTTAATATACGATCAATCGAATGATTGAATAAACTGCAAGAAATCCTAAAAGTAATTACGAGTATCTGCTGCAGGTTGATCTTCATTTAACACAGGCAAACCGGTTGCAAAGAAATCCATGATAACAGCAAATACTTCTGGTTTCAGTAACTTCCATTCGACATCCTCGTCTATTTTTGTAATTGTAATAAAATCAGGTCCAAAAAATACAGACTTTACACCTTCTACGCGAAATAACATTTTCGCCAATGGTGAACAATATGCATCGGTGATATTAGGAAAATCCTTAGTTTGACCTTGTTTGAGCACTTTAACTCCAGGTAGAAATTTTAAACTATTAGGATTTGGAGTATCTTGTGTTTGTATGAACATATTACATTTCTGCATACTATTGATTTCAAATTGTTTTGTAACGGATAATAAGTATGGTTGTAAAATGCGAGCATTACTGCAAGTATGCATACATAGCACATAATTCTTTAAGATTCTGCAATATGAGAATGTTATTATGTGAACTGACATCCATTCACATTATAAATATTTAAAACTCTACTATGTACTTACTTTTGAGGTTGATATACTATTAAAAATTTGCGGGTTAAACGTCGACTTATTTGTAAAGTATTCGTTAAAACTTTATCCATTATTTCTCATCGAATACGTTACATCAACAATAATCATAACTTGGATTTCCAGGTTATATATTGTGTTCTATATCATTTCTAATATCCCATTTACCAGTTTGATCTTATTTTATAACGTTCAATTGTTTTTTTTTTTTTATTAATTTGCGCAGTTCAATGTTATGTATTCATTGAACAGTTCCTAATGGAAGCAACGTTAATAAGTATATGCGGATACATATACCTAAACTTGATACTCTCGAGTGACAATTTGACTAGTAAACTTTATAAGGTTATGTACAATTTACATTTAAAATGTAAGTGGTATATGAAACTACATTCCATTATTTTAGAGAAGTTCATCTTTAATAAGTACTAGTTTTCCTATAATCTTAATTGTAAGTGAACAAGTAACAATTTATTATCAGTAACAATACAGTGTATATTTACTGCAACATAAAGTGTCAGTATGTAACAAAAATTTCATTCATTTGATTTGTTAAGTAGAGTACCTTTCTGCTACGGTAAAATATTATACATTCTACGATTTAAAACACTGAATTCGAATTGGTTTAAAGCTCATACATAACTGCGTTAATGTACACACATTAACTTTTGCGTGTGATGTACTTTGGTTGTATGTTTACTAAAAGCCTTGTAATTGTTTTTTTTCTTTTTGTTTTTTAACAAAACTATAGAATGTTTTTGGAAAGTTGTAACTAAAAGTATTCAAAATATTTAACAGAGAAGAATACAAGTAATAATAATTGTAAGTATGTACAGATTGTATGACATGAAGCAGCAGATTGAGAGGAATCTTCTTGTTTACCAAGTTGTGATACACATAAATCTTCACAGTCTTCTTCCTTGCATAAATCACAAAGTGTCGCTTTCCGTGGTTCATAAAATACTCTTGCTTTTCTTGCTAAACATAAGAAAATGAAAAATACCTAAGAAACTGAGGTACAATTTTTTCTAGATCTTTCAATAAATAATAATGTTGTTATATACATTATAAATTCAAGACCGTTGACTTATTAAACAACTTACAGGAATCATAATAGTCGTATATAGTAACTGGTACTGGCTTTTGTTTTGCAACTTTGTGTGTTCTGAATGCAGATACTGTTGGACAATATTCACGTCTGTCCATCTGTAATGTATTGTTTACTACAAATATAATTTCAAATTCTATGAAATGTTTGAAATATAATACACTTCTCATACCTTATCAAAATATAGTATTACAACCGTGTCTCCGTCTTTAGTTTCTACTCGTTTTACGTTTTGCGAAACCTCAAGACTAGGTAGCGAATCTCTGTCTGCAGTAAAACCAGATGGTAGACTAACTTCCATCACAACCATGTTACTCTCATTGGCTTCTTTTGTTGGCACAAAACTATTTAAACCCACATTATATGTGTTACTGCGATTCCAGGTGATATAAAGTATATTTGTATTATTACATACCCAGAACAAATTGAAAGTTGCAAATGATTTGCATTGGAATTTTTATCAACTTGAGGGTCCAAAGTAAAGAGTGGCCAAGCTCCGGTTACATTTAAATTATACTGAAATGAAATTTGGACCAAAGCAAATCCACTACCAGTGCCTGTTACATTAACTGACCGTGTTTTCCTGGGAAGCTGAAAAGGATGTCATATATATTCGACGTACATTTAAATTGTAATATATATACACACACACAAACACACACACACACACACACACACACACACACACACACACACACACACACACACACACACACATTTTAAACTTACTCCATGTTTTTGAAGTATCATAGAATTATCAGAATTTATATTCATCTGACTTTGTCCACCTCCCTCATACATAAATGTTATTGAAATAGCATTACTCTTTGATGCTAGTTTTTCACCTAGTTTTGCCAATGCTTGTATTCCGATCACAGTATCCTAAAGATTTGTTTGTAAACATTAAATTTTGCATATTGCATCTGTCCCATATATGCAATTCATATACTTTGTATACTATATTCATACACTTCTAACATTTACCTGTGTAGATGCAAAACCACCTTCGGCATTCCTTTGTTTTATAAGCCATTTCATTAGAGCTATGGAATCAGTGACTAGATTACGTTTGAGATAAGTTAATAAAGCATACGATGTCATTTCTACGTCAACAGATCTTGGTAAAGAATACCATGGATTTTTATCGTCCTTAGGTACAGGTTTACTCCACCATTTAAGGTCTCCTTTTCCCATAGCTTTGGATTCCAATAAAGTAAATGCAGCATTTTCATATGGGTGCTTTGCCAAATTTAAGGCATACGTGCAAATACTCAAGGCATAAATATCATCTAAATCATTCATATTACGGACAATATAATCAATTCCTTTGTTTATTGTGTTGCGATATTTTCCATTGTAAACCTAACATTTCATTAGAATAGAATAAATATTCAATCTATAAGTTTTATAGTCTCAAGTGAATTAAGAAACTTACATCGTTTTCGAGGAAAGTTATAAGAGTGAATGCTGTCAATGCAAGACCTTTTGCAGCCCCACCTTGCATGTCACGATGACTAACCTTCCCTATTTCAGGAAAGCTTCCATTTGGAGCTTGATTGTTTGATAGCCATTGTAGAGCTTCGTCTATTATTCTATCTTCAACCAGAATATATTTCATAGCTTGCTTGAAAGCCTTTGCTACGAAAGCTGTAAGCCTAATAAAATATGAATTTACAATGGAGTAACAGGTATTATACTGCATTTATGAGTTTTTTTTTATGATTCATCATTTTTATTATGTATACCATGTACTTCCATTGGCATCAGACTTGCCAAATGCGCTGAATGATCCATCATCATGTCTGTACGTCAATTCTCTTTGATAACCTATTTCCATATATTTTAAAGCTTTACCTTCTACAGCTTGTGTCAACTGATTTGTATTCTGCGAATGCAAATTTATATATATATATATATACATGTATTTTTTTTTTTTAATACGCTGCACTGAAAGAGATTCGTTGCATACTTACATTGAGATAATTTAATATCATTATATTTGGAACAAAATTTAACATGTTTTGTTCTCCACAACCAAAAGGCATTTTAATTAAATTTGCTAAATTTAAAATACTAGGGCCCAAAATATCACCTAATAACACAATTGGTTAATGGTTGAAAGAGTTTTCGTTCACAATGGAAAATTATTTTAATAGAATTAAATTGAATGACATTACCTACTGCAGAGATTTCGATATGTTCAGAACCAGGTACAGCATTTTTGGGTATGTCTATTTTGAAATATGTTGTTGTACTATGTGAGTTTTTAAGATCTAAGAAAGCAGCTTTATTAAAGAACTGTGTTTCTCCTTCAGCCTGTAGATATTAATAATTAATCTTATTATATTATATTAAAATAATAATTAATCTTATGTCCAACTAATATCACCTTATGAATAAAGAATGTATACATATATAAAATATCTTACTTTTACAAGTAGTTTACGTTCGATACTGTCACCAGCTAATATGCTATTTGCGGTTGCTTTAATAGTAATGTAGCCTAAATCTCTTGGAATGATCATAAATGATACACTAGAACCAGAATTAGCTTTTACTTCCACTTTCTTTTTCCGATATAATTCTAATTCTGAAATATGTAATCAGTATTTATATTGATTCTGTAATACATGTATATATACCATATGAAATACTATAACTTATGATATTTGTTAAATTAAATCTTACTTGGTACATCATGTACATCATTAGATATTTCGGCAAAGTCAAATTGACCTTCATGCGTTAGTAAAACTTCTGCGTCTACGGACTTGTTCATATAGTTGAAAACCACAATTTGTATTGCAACAATTTCTCCTCGGATTACGGAATACGGGAGATCCATAGCAATAAAGAACGGTCTAAAAACTTTTAACTAAAACGAGGAACCATTATTTTTCTTATTACTTTGTCACAATATGTAAAATTTCGTATTATTTGTATTGTTCATCTATTACATTTACCTTTCGTGGCTCTTCTATGAGACCCAGCCCGTCAACATCGTTCAAAGAAAATGCCGTCAATACCCACGATGTAATTGAATCGGGCACATTCCTTTTCAGTTCGTTCTTCCCATCGTATCTGTTTTCAATTTACATAATTATTCTTTGTTTCGAGAAATTCTTTTTCATTTGAAAGCATTACAATGTGTGGTAAGTGTATAATTTGACCGATGTCTCATAATCTTACGAAGATTCAATCACCTTATTAAAAACTGAGCAATTTACTTCGTAAAATATGGAAGAATGAATGATTGAAAGTACAATATTAATCAAGTAAATGTATAGCAGTCATATATGAACACCGAGAACATATCCCATAGGCATTGATTTACAAAGAAATGTTCTGTACAAAACAAAGCGACATTACACGGACGTTGTTCGTCTAAGTATGTACGTATACAAAGCATGTATATATAAAGCTTCGTAAATTGACAGTATTTATAACATAAATACCCTGAAGAGAAGTTTGTAAAAAGCCAGGTGTTTAAGATGTCATGCATTAGGAATACACGGGGCTTATTCCAGACAGGAGGTGGGATGCGAGAGAAGGCATAAGGACCTGCCAATGGTGGTCTTGTTGCTAGTTTGTGCGTAACGGGCGGACCAATGTCTGGCCGAAGTGTAGATGCACCATGAGGCGAGCCTGTTATTCTACCTTCCAATATTCCCGGTTGTCCTGGAATCCAATTCTCTATATTGTATTATATCAGCTGAACCAAGGGAAAATAAAAGTATAATGCTACCACAAAAATAAATGTCTTATTATATTCTGTGTTTAGAACATATTTACAAAAGAAACTTGTTTAGTAACTTGTATGTATCTTGAAATATGGGAAAAATGAGATGTTATCAGCAGAATAAATTGCAGAATGAAACAATGTGTTATAATTAAACCATCACCTTAGAGAGTCAATTACTTTGTTAAATACTTTTCCCCATTTATATGCATAGTTAGTTGTAGTTAAGTATTTACTAATATAATCGAGTGATTTTTCAGTTTGTTAATATGTAATGTTAATGTGATTTTTCAATTTACTTAATAAGTTACAAATTGATAAGTATTATCAGCAGGTAATAATTTCAATGGCTTTACCCAATATTAAGCATTTGCCAAAGCCAAGTTTCAGGAAAATTCTTGCGTACTTTCATCTTCTCTGACGATTTGAATGCAATTGAATCCGATTTGAATGCAATTGAACCTTCAAATGCGGCTGGATAGGAGAGCGCTATACCAGATCTGTAGTATACTACACAGACATAAGCCATGTTAAATGATAAATACGTTTTCTGATTAACTAAATTGTTTCGATTGTAAGTATTATATGAAATGCTGAACTTGAGGATATTACTCTCATGCTACATTACGAAGAAGTAAAACATTTTAACCAATTTGTTACCAAATTAGAAAAATATTTGGGATCACTTATAATAAGGTGGGTAAAGTAATATTAGTTACCAATTTTATAAAACCATGTAGAAATTTGCTCAAATTTACTTACGAATTGGAAAATTTTCATGAACATATCCATTTGTCATAATAATAGCACCGCTTTCCTAAATGAGAAAGAAAATATTTTAATTCATAAGTAGATCTTTATGTAATACGATTACGTACAATTGGATCTACATACGCTAAAAACATCATTCGCTGTAGCTGATCCACGACTCCAAAGGTATCGGTCAAAAACTGAGTCCATATATGGTGAATCTCTTACCATATCGTATGATTTTAACTCTTTATATACTTGTTCCTGCAAATGATTGTGAAATATGTTATCATTACTTGAAATTATAACACATTTGGAATTAACTATGCTACTAGAAAATTACATACACGTGAAATATCATTGCCAGATTTTAATAAAATCGATCTCTGGTCCACACCTAATAAACCAACATATGAATTTGGCTTTGAAGTGACGACTAAATTAACATTTTCTCCTGGTCCAACTTCGCCGGGTGCGATATTAATATCAACCTTAAATAAAGAAAAACAAAAGAAAACAAATACTAAAAGTTCCTATCTATAATTAAAAAATTTTCATTAATTTTAAAATTAACTTACAAAGTTTTGAAGTACTCCTTCCAAGTCTACATCTAAAGCGTCTGCGATCACTTCTCCATCGTTTCCTACATAATATACAATTATATGTGCAGTAGGCGCCATAACATATGTTGCCAAAAATCTAAAAGATATTAGTAGTTTATATATTTTAAATGATTAGCGATTACGCTAAATTCAATATTAATAAACACTTACTTAAAAGTTGTTGTATACTTATTTTGTACATATATAGAACCAGCATCTAGTATATCACCGCGTCCGAATATTTCATAATTAATATATTTTAATGGAATTGTAGAGTTTACTTCAATTTCAATGTCATGACCAACCTAGAAATAAAGTATTATAATTAATATTAATCAAATATTAATCATACAACTATACAAACCATGGGGATTTCAGTTTTCAAAATAGCTTGTAGATATTCGTTGTTCTGAGACATTGCTTGATTTGTTGATGGAAACCATTCGTGTAAATTTAGATATTGTGCCTGTTAAATAAACATTTGGCTTGAGTGTTCGCTACTAGGTATGAATTAATTATTATTCATTTTACATAGATCTTGTAATATTTTACCTCGATATTTAAAGGTAATGAAATGTTATCATTAGTTTTTGATGGGTAGAAGTCCAGTTGTACCATACCATTTTTATCTAACATTTTATTAATAATGGTATATGCAGATTGATTATAAGTATATCCATACATTATCGTGACAGGATTTTTATTATCTTGAACTGGTGTCCCATCGTGATATGTCAGTTTTACCTGTAAGTCTTGTTTGTTAAAAGGCGATCGCACATACAAGATTATATAATAAAAATAATCTTATGTACATACAAATGCTGTATATTTTAAACCAGGTTTATAATATTCTGATGTTTTTATCAATTCCATTTTGTATTTATGCTTGTGCAGTGTTACTTGCATAGATGTATTTTGTCTTCTACCAGTTAAAGATTCTTCTACCGCAACATCAATCATAACTGGTCTTTCATAGTCATCGGATAATCTGTAAAGAATATACCGGATAAGTAAATTTCAGAAAATTACAGGAAAAAATACTTTTCATTTTACATACCTAAGTTCAGATTCGATATCAAAATCAACTACCGCCTTTCCATCGATAGGTATCACTTTTCGTACAGGCTGTTGATAAATTGGTTGAATAACGCTAGAGAAAATATCAGGATAAACTGTAATTGTTGCTTCACCCTTTACCGGCTTGCCATAAGTATACCTGTATAATTCACACTTTAAAATGAAGTTTTAAGCATTAAATAACATCAAAGTTTTATTGTTACGCAATAGTAGATGCAACAAATTTTACAAATAATGTGTATTGTGTTCTTAAAGAAATCTTAAAACAATGTTAAACTTTCCTTACTTTGCGTAAACTGTAGCAATAATTTTTGTGTCTTTAAATGTAAAATGTTTGGAAGCAACTATGCTGACTTCAAAATTGGGGAGAATATATTCTGCAACTTCGAACTCTTTCTCAAATATTTGATCACCGATGTTAGCAGTGATTTTCCAAGTACCTAACACAGGTGACTCGGATAATTCGACTTCACCATTAAATATTCCATGTGTCACAGACGGACGTTTCCATTGCTTAATTCTGTTACTTTTTCCATCCTATATACAATTTATACATAATATGTAATATGGTTTTATGATATATTTATTTTGGTATGTAAAAAGGTTATATACTAAAATTATTTACTGTAATGAAAATATCTATTAATCTAGCAAGAGTAGGCCTGAGTCTTGAATTTAATAGAATGCATCTGAACATGACTTTATTCCCTGGTTTGTAGATTGCTCTGTCGGTTTGAATGAAAACTGAATAACTCTTGTGAACATATTCAACAGGTTTTGAATCGGAGAACTCAATTCCTGATAGACCACGTGCAACCAGTTGATACTTTCCAGGTATAACATCTCCGATCTAAGATATTTAATAAATAAATCAGTTACAATTACATTCTTGTATGGAAAAAATAATCAAGTAAATATACCTCAAGCCTTAAAATTCTTGTAGAATATGGCTGCACTGGTACAACTTGGGATATATTATATATATCCCCATTGTCTAGCTGACCATTTAATTCAACGTATATCGTTGATGTTGTTGAGATACCAATTGTGCTTAATGCTACATGATATTCAGAATCAGGTCGGACCACTTTTGGCGCAATTATACTATAATATCTGTAGAAGTGTTAAAATAATATTTTCTCGATAAACTTAAATGTGACTGTATATAGCGTTTTTAATTTTAACACCAGAAACATAGAACAATCAAAGAGATTAGATCTATAGTATAAATAAATTTATTTAAAAATTTCCACAAAAGCACTTCTATACTTTCAATCATTGTAAAAGAACATAAATCTGTGTAGTGTGAAACATTTCAAACTTTCTGATAATTCTAGTGTCGAACAGTGAATCATTAAAATGAAACATGTATAAATCTATATACATATACATACGATTCTGCTTGTATTTTTGCAGCAGGCATGTAAACCAGGAAAAGAATGTAAAGCCAATGCGAATACATTTTTGTTTAGTCTGAAAAATTATATTCATTTAATTGAGTTAAATTAATTAATTAATTGATTGATTACATGTACATAAATTATCTGATACCCAACTATTTTCCACAGTACATACATTTAATTGCACTAAAACAATAGAAAATCTATGATGTAAGAGTCGCGCGTAATCATTTCCTTGAACAAAATTATCTTCATAATCTTAAATTATCAAACTGGTTTTTCTATAGACGTGCATGAATTTCCTAGGAAAACATATTACTTGTCATTGCGATGTTACAAATGAAAAAGTGGGAAGTCCCAAACCTACACTAATGACGTAATCGGCAATTGTCATATGCACTTTAAAACTTGAGGTTTTCCCGTACATATACATATTCTAGCAAATATAATAGTGCAAAAGAAAATTATAATTTTTTAACAAAAGAATTATTTTCTTTAATAAAACTTAAATCTGAACGTTACTTATGCAATAAAACGAAAGAGTAAAAACAATTTTAGCAAATACTACAATCAACGATATCTTCTTGTTAATTAGAAAGTAGTACAACAGAATCTTACATCCTGCAAGTCCCCTCAAAACCCGATTTACTATTATCAATCGTGCTGATTCTCTCATTTAAAAGTTTATAGGCATAATACCAAACCATAATAAATGATGAATAATGGATTTTTTAATACGTTAAGTTCTTTTATCGTAACAAATTTTATTAAATAAATAATAAATTAATAAATTTGCAATTTAAATTTTATTCACTGTGTAAGATCGCATCTTACTTTAAAAAGCGATGACGAAAGAGTGACTTACCTAATTGAATCTGTTTATACTTTCTTAACTTCGCAGGTTGCATGCAACCGCAAGTTTTGTTTTACTTGCGCAAATCTCAGACAGCAATGTAGGAACGGTATTACAACGTTTCTAAACTAACAATCGAGCGAGCACTAACAGCGAGCACTACCGATCATGGCTTTAAGAAATTGAATAGTAGGTTTCCCTTCCTCCAGCCCGTTTTGCTTCCACTATATCTGTCACGCTTTTACCGTTATAGAAGTAACAAGCCAGTGGGGTACCATAAACATATTCTGCAGTTTGTCTGTACGAATTTCATTTCACAGTATTTGAAATAAAATTCGTACAGACTTTAAAATTAAATTCTATTAAAATCATTCAATACTTGTATTTGTTAAATATTATTGTAAACTGCACATCCTTTCGAAAATTATACTACACACATGTATATATATATATATATATATATATATATAAAATTAATTTATAATATTTATCAATATTAAACTTTCACGAAATTAACAATAATCAATCAATTGTTCAGGAGATTTTAAATAAGTTGTGAGTCACCAATTCGAAACTTTAATAGGAAAAATGACCTCCGTCGCATTTCATGGTCAATCTTGATGAAATCAGCTGACATAGTTTAATCTGTGTCGTACATAATGTTGCAACTATCAAGCAATTTAATACACAATTTGTCATATACGATTAAATGTTTAATTTTTACATGGCAAAGTTTGTATTTATTTCCGAGAATTAGATGCCATCGCAGAATTTATAACATCCTATTACAATAAAAATTTAATTTATTGTATGTATTATAAAAAATGTTTAATACACCTTAAATTATTATATTCTGTTTAATTCAATAAAAACATGAGTTGTTATTACTATTTTTAATAGAGACAAATAAATAAGTTTTGTATAAAATTGTTGTGTGTTATATGTAACTCATTTGAGGTGATTTCAACGCCTGCATAGAGCACATATGTATATGTAGACTGCTCTATGCAACTGGATTCCTTATTGGATACGTATCAGCTCGCCGCGAGCAATCAGCTAGCCGGTAATATATACAAAGCTCCTCCTCTTTTGACAAGTATTTAATAGTAGGAGGTTTTCTAACTGTGCATGGATTTGTCCATGACTCAACAGTCTATTTATGTATTACGTTTCTTGATACTCCAATACTATACAGTTTACCCATTCGCCACGCCTCCCTTTATTTGTGTGTGATTAGCTTAGATCGTTTCGCTTACTTTTAATGTATCTAATATTACTTTGCAAAAGTCGCATTTATTCAGCTTCAAATGTATTTCGAAAACATGATTTATTTGTTATTTGCGTGCCTTCTTTATGTGTTTGTTTTAGCGTAACTGGATCAACTAAAAATCGTTGCCATACTAAATGTCTGTCACGTTCAAAACCTGTGTTCTGTAAGAAAGAATATTTCTTATTTTAATAAAAATAATACCATTATATCGTTAATATATAATAATATATATAAATTTACCATTTGTTCTTTTATTTGACTTCTTATTTTAGTTAAATCTATTTGTATATTTTGTAAATGATCACAAGCTTCCTGGTAGTAAGTTTCAATTTCATAGGAAACTGGTTTGAAACTGTATGTTGCCCCCTTTTGAATTTCACTTGTATATTGCAAATTTACTTCACTTTCTCTGAACAGTAAAATAATAATATCTACAACAACTATTACATTATATTTCTACCGTTAAAAATATAATACTTACAACATTTCCAGCTCATCGATTTTGGACTGTATGTCTGTTTCCAATATGAATTGCTTTTTTACTTTGTTTTCGTTTATAAGTTCATTGTACTTATCTAACGCGGAATTTAATTGCTGTGTATTATCACCATTACACAAAATAGAAACTAAAAGCTTGACAAATGAATTATGCGTGTCTGGGCAAGATGACACAAGCATAGAATATTCTTCCTGTTGTTGTTGCATACTTTCCTATACAGGATAAGAAGAAGCTTTTAGTTACAACAAAATAAACAATAGTCTCTGAAAATACTTCCTAATTTTAGCTTTAGTTACTAACACATCGTGTAGAAGATAATGAATATTCTGAGGTCATGTAATGATACGTATCAGCCACAAATTCTGACACATCTATAAGATGGAACCACTCCCTCTGCATTAGTATAAATAACAAGTCAGCATTTACATGACCACATTCCCGTATAAGGAACTGCAAGTTTTTAACTTTCTCTAATCTAACTTTTCTTTGTTCAAATTTTGAAGAAGCATCTTGTTTCAAGATTTTAGTCATTTCTAATTCTGCAAACTGGTGTATGACTTCTATCAATTGATGTTCTTGTAGCGATACACTTTCTTCCAATAAATCTCTCTTTGCAGTCAGTTTCAAAATTTCTGATCTAATTACACATTAAAGTATTATTTAGACATACTCGATATATTACAACATCTTGTGGTATTTAACCTTGACATCCGATTACCTTAATTCAGAAGGGTTGGGCACTTTTAAATTTCCATTATTGTATATCTTTCGTGCATATTCTAACATTGCAATATATGATTCTGGTTTTATTTTAGCTAAAACTTCTTCTACCTTGACATTGGTGAAACTGTAAAATAAATAACAGTGTTCTTTATAAATGAATGTATGTAATACATATTTCATTCGATAATTATTATGAAAAATAAAAGTTACTTTGTTTTGCACAACATTAATTCTTGTAATTTCTCATTATTTATATGTACTTCTTGACTCTCGTCGCTTAAAGAACCATAATTTGAATCTTTTTTCTGTTCTTCTTTAAAAACATCTCCAAATTGTTCTTTTATATAAATGCCTAAGTAATGATGATATAGCGTTATATTTTTACTAAAAAGATCCAAAGGCATTTGGGTCCATACCGACGGTATTCCTTTCTACAAATAAGATAATTGTATTTTAATGAACCGAGAGAAAGTTGACTTTGGTTACCTACATTTTCAGCCGCATTTGCATATTGATTCGAGAGACATTCAACTTGTCTAAAGAAATCGTGATTAATTACATCAAAATCATCTAAAATCATAGAACAATCTTTATAAGCTTTTTCATCTGCAATATATTCTCTGTTCAACAGTTCAGATTTTTGTTCTATTTCATCGTCCAGTTCTGTCGTTACCTTTCTATATAGGAATATTTGAATTAAACACGATAATGGGAAGTATTAGTTTTAAATGAAAATGTATTGAAAATATTACTTTAAACTTTCAATTCCATTTTGTAATGTAAGAATATAATTTTCATCTTCATTGTGTGAATTGTTAATTATTTCAAATTCTGCAAACAGGTCGTTTACATCTGTATCATCAAAAGTAATAATTTTTAATAAATCAGGGTAATTTTTGGTTGCCTCTTCTAATTCACAATCTAATTCAAAACCATCCAACCAATCATTTGTCGTTTGTAATATATTTTTTCTAAAACATTAAACACACAGAAGGAACACTTGACTTGGAATATTTAAGAAATTGAAGACATATATAAAGAAAATGAATAATTTATACGTTACATTTGCACCTCTTCGTTTGAAAGAACATTCATGCAATTCACATTTTTGTTAAACCATTTTAAAAACGGTTGTGTTGATTGTTCACAACATTTATTCAATATGTCCGGCGAAATGTTGTTCAAAAGTTCTGAACTTAGGCTTGTAATTTTATTATAAAGAATCCTGCTTGATATACTCATGTTTGCTCATGTTTTCATGCAAGTTTTCAAATGCAAATGTTTGTAGCTTTATAATTCAATCACAGAGGACTCGCCTTCGTTTCTGCAGTTCAGTGCCTCCAACTCATGAAGACGTGAACATGAAACCACGGGGACAACGGGCCTGAAGCTCCATCTGAAACACTTGATGCGATATTCCACTTGTCAGATTATTTTATCTATTTATTCGAACAAATTGTCCTATCTATTTATTCGAATAAATTATTAGAGCAGACAGCGTAAAATTATTTGAATAATAACGTAAATTTATGGGAATATATTTGTACGAAGAGACATTCAAGATCAGTACAATCGTCATGCAGTGCTCGAGACAACTTTCTTCGTGGAATAAACATTCAATATGCAGTTTTTACAATCTGTATGCTATCCAGAGTGTCATGAAATAAAGGTTTTAGTTTGCATGATGGTGTACATAACTATTTTTGAAAAAAAAAAAAAAAAAAAAAATATACTTAATACATGCTTAACACATTCTGGCCCTAGAATCCAAAATTTGAACTACCGCTTCTAAACTGCCATATTGAATTTTAGTTGGTTCAAGATTGCAGCTAGTTCAGATGGCAGTGAAAAATTTACTAGGAATAATACGATCATATAGGTGTACATACATTGACATTCAAACTTGCATCACTAATCATGAAACAACATAGCCATTGCGCAGCCGCTATAATACTTGATAAATGTGAACCCGCTTTTTCCTTTTAAAATCCCCAAAAAGATCTATCGAGATCAATCTCTGATATGCATATTAGAGCATGGCACTAACAGTATGTATGTACATACACATACACATATGTGTATGCACATAATATAAACTCGTGTTGTAACGATGCATGAACAGGACAATATATACATAATATTTTTCTCGAATTGAAAGACAAGTGTATAATAAAAATGATGGACTATCATGAAATGTTACATTGTCTAATAATCGTCGAAAAAAATACAAGCAATGGTATCAATACATTTTTATATATAAAGTAACTATATTTGTAGATTATCTTTAAAACGATTCCATAAATGCTTTTCTTACAGAAGAAATTGAAAACTTCGACGACAGTTTACAACGAATTTTGCAAAAACTACAGTTAAATTTCGAAAATGTTGACAAACAATTTATGACAGAAGATAATGAAAATGAGAACGAATCTCAAGATATCAGGTAGTATATAATAATTGCTTGTATTTGACCCTCTGAGGTTGGAATTACTTGTTGTTCTTTGAAGAAACTTGAAGAATATAGCAAAATAAATATTTATTAGATCACAAACTTCTAACATGAGTTTAGATTTGTATAAGAATTTGCGATTGTTTGTACACATTGCATCAAATTTAACAGGATGGTTATCGTATGTAAGAAAATAATGAAGCGAATTTTGAAATTTGGCTTCTCTTTATAATCGGTAGACCTTAACAATGTTAAATATTACTTATTAACATGTTGTACCATAGACAATCTTAGGTATTACATTTATTTTTGTAATCTGTATATCAATGAAATGGTCGTTTAGTAGGAAACCCATTATTTACTGGTAAAAACAATTATTCCATCCTCATAGGCAGCAAATGTGATAATACATATTGTTGGTAGTTAATATCAACATTGACATTTTTATGGTTTTTAGATATCAGTATGTACGCACAATTGTGTATATATTACAAAAATTGAAAACATCCATAAGCGAGAACAATGAATCTTTCTTAAGCGTTCAGCAGTTTCATGATCTAAAAGTTGCCATAGAGTTGGTAACTGCAATGGGAATCATACCTGGTCTTTTACCAGGTGTTGGGCTCGATATGGCTAAATTATGTCCTAGAGCTTTGCAGATATGCAAAAAGGATACGACAGCCGTACAAGTATAAAAATGCTATAAAAAGTCATGAATTCATAAGTCTATAAAATTCATAAATGTAACAAAATGATTATGTTTCTTTATTTCAGAGGTACAGAATACAAACTTTCACGGTTTCTTCTCTTATGGATCTGTGCAATGAAATTACGTTTCGTCCGGCAATAATAGCTCAAATAGGTCCATTACTTGCAGCACTTCTACAATTAGGATATGCTCCGTTGGTAAAGCCAAACGATACAAATGAAAATAATGGGACATTCAAAATGACAACAGATCTATATGAAAAGCTAAAAGAAGATCAAGAAAAATTTGTTTCTTTACTACATCGGTTATTAAATCTTTGTCCCGTGTCAACAAGTATGAAAAACTTGATGGTAATTCTTGGTATTAAAGGAGCTCCAAAATGGCTTCAGAGAGAAACTCGTAAACATCTAATTCGACAAATTATGCAGCCTAATGGAGTTGTTTCGATCATAGCTGCTATATGCGAGGATACATTGGACGTTGGGGAAGATTGGAATAAATTGGATACTGTTTCCAGATTAATAACTACCTCGCATGGAGAAAATCCTGACGACTACTACGGTGCTATATGCCCACAAGTACATTTTACAAGCATTTCGTGGCAACGTACAACAGGGTGTCACATTTTAATCTCCTAGGGCAAATATCTCGAAAAGTATGAATGATATGAAAAACTGTCTCGGACAAAAGTTGCATGGTTATCGAGGGTTAACTTTGAATTATTAAATTAGAACTTGAATATTTTTATTACATATTGTTGTAGATGACATCGAGGCGTTTTCGAAACACTACTTGAATGTAATTTTTGCGTAACTCCTTTCCGAGATACAAACTTTTTAATTTAATGTGCCGCCGGCATTAGCGTTACCTGATGTACATCGCGGGAAGGTTGCACGGTCGAATTGCACGACATACGCTAGTTAACTATGGGACGCCCTGTACAACAATTGTGCAAATACTACGTAAACTTGATAAAAATTATTTAATTATTTCAGATTCTAGAAATCTTAGCGAGCAAACAACTAAATCATTCGTCAACAATAGCAAACTGTTGTATTAAAGCGCTTTACAACAACAATCCTGACGTATGCGTTAAAAGTATTATAGATAAAATATGTAATCCCTTGATTATACATCCATCTAAGATGGAACAAAATATAAATATAAGTGAGAAAGAAGTAGAGGGATGTATAGAAAATTTGACGAAGTGTTTTATAATAACAGAAGCAAAATTTAAACATTTACCTTGTAAAGTTTTAGGAAAAATAGTTATTCCACTATTTTGCATATACAACGATATCAGATTAAGCGCTTGTATATTAAAATCTAAGATTAAACAGCTCCTATTGAGAATTTTACACGAAGAGCCGCAAAAGAATCAGCTTTTTGCCGAGATTCTTGGACATAAATTAATTCAACATTTTGGACATCGTATAGCATCAAGGTTTGGACCAACAGGTGGAATTGAAATTATCGGAATGGAGGAGGCTTTAAATTATGAACGATTTGCAGATAGTTTGCTAGATTTAACATCAACTAGCGATGAATTGTCGACTGCGCTATTTTTATATTTGTTAGAATTTTTATCAAATTTAATGAAACTAGAATGTAAGGAAGGAACTCGCGATTTACTAGAAACAGAAAATGATACATTTGAAAAACTTCAAAATCAGTTGGTATCTGTGAAACTTTTATCAAGTTTATCTAATATGTCTGCTGTGCAAGAAGCACAAATAGAAAATCCAGAGCCAATGTTTTCATTTATAAAATCACTGTTTATTGAATATAACAAGGAAAGGCAAATGTTGCCGGCAAATGATGATTGCGAGATTCTGTATGTCAGTTTGATGTTGATAAAAATAATTTTGAGCGAAAGAAAAAGAGCTCTAAATTTGCCAGCATTTAATGAATTTAAATTATTTTTGGAAGAATGTTGCACCGTTTCGAACATGCCGATGCAATTGCTATTGTTGATCAAAGAACTCGTTGAACTCATCGAAAGTCAAGGTCAACCGGAAAGAAAAAATTATCGAGATCTATCAATTGAATGTAAGACGACTAAAAAATTCGAGGAGGCGCTTAAAGATCTCACCGACCCCTTACTTCCAGTACGAGCGCATGGTCTTATGATTCTTACGAAACTGATAGAAACTAAGGATCCTTGTGCTATAGCCAGACAAACGGTGGTCCTTGAAATATTTAAAGTTCGTAAATGTAATCGATTCGTATAATTTTCAAATTTTAACGATGCAGAGGTCCCGTCGTATCGTACATCTTTTTTGTTTCAGGAAAGTTTGAAACACGAAGACTCGTTTATATATCTGGCAGCCGTTAATGGGCTGTGTGCTCTGGCTACTTCGTATCCGCAAGTTGTTATTGAAACATTAGTGCACGAGTACATTGACATGCCACAGCGTACTTCAACGGATGAAATTGCTGTGGAAACGAGAACTAAACTAGGAGAAATACTTGTTAAAGTAACTCGAGGATTAGGTACGTATTCGATAATTGGTTCGATTCGTACATAATCTTATTAAATATACCACCATGAATACAGTTACTATTATTAATTAAACGTTGATAAACTGAAAGTAAAGTACCCCTCCCCCTAGGGATTTGATACGCATGCACTTTTATGTCATTTTCAATAAATTCCTGTATTTCGATAGGTGAAATGGCAACAGCATACAAAAATATTCTAATAAATGGATTTTTGTGTGCAACGCGAGATTCCGATTCCTTGGTGCGTGCGTCTAGTCTTTCCTGTTTAGGGGAATTATGCAAAGTATTGGGTTTTCGACTTGGAAATATTATTACCGAGGTATATTTATTATTTCTCAGATATCCAACTTGTTTGAAATTAATCAGACTCGAATGTGTTTTATATATGCGATTTCAGGTGATTTATTGTATAAGTTGCATAATAAAAACGGATAAAGCTGCCGAATGTCGACGAGCCGCAGTTATGGTTAGTACGTTGTTGCTCCGCGGTCTTGGAAAAGATACGTTAACAGATCTTGGAAAGGATTTGGTCGATTTGTATCGCGGTCTAAAACATTTACGAGACAACGACGAAGATCCAGTTTTGCGTTTGCACGCACAGTTGTCTCTGGAAGAATTGGATCAGATCGTTCGAGATTACTTGTTCTTGCCGCCAAAGCTTGAGAAAAGGATATTTCTATTGGGCGATTCGTAACAGTTGATCCAGTTATCTTAAGATATTGTCCGACGATTATTTGTACCCCTTTATTTTCTATAAAGAATATTTATATCCAATACTTCGCACGTTATTACACAATTTGTGATATTTAAATGAATAAAAAGTAAGTAAAAAATAGCCAGATTCGTATCGTACGGCACGACGTTCGCACAAAAAAATTCCTTACTAATTTTGTTCCATTACAGAGGCGTGTAAATAATGAAATGTTGACTCCTAGAATAATAAAACATAAATAAAACATTGCCGCGTGAATTAGACGCTGACTGTGATTCGAATACGGTAAAAATTGTTATTAGTGCATTTTAAACGATTCTCGGAAACGGTAAAAACAACATACATTTAAAGGAGAACAAGACGAAAATCGGTATACAAGTGGAAAAGACAGCGTAAAGAAAATGATTAACCGTAAGAGGAAAACAAATATATTTCGAGAAAAGTTTTCGTATTAAATTTTGTTACCGGTATAAGTTTCTTCTCGGTTCGATTAAAAATTGGCGAATATATATATATATATATATATATATATTGTGAAAAAACTGAAAATTAATTGCAATTAATCTTCACACCTCTGTTCACCGGTATTTTTGTTTACGCATATCGCTGTTTTACGTATAAATATATTTTATTGAAGAAAATGAAGAAAACTGAAGAATAAAAAGTTCATCGAAACAGATAGGATACCGCATCGATAACCATGTATATGGTGTCGAACGAAACTTAGAATGTAGACTATAAGAATATTGTATCCTCGGAAAAGAAGCCTGCCAACCGGATGTAGTCTCGTTTGAGGCACGCGTACATTCTTTGCGGTTGCGGTGTCGAGGTCGGTGACGGTCTCGGTGTCACAATTCGTAAAATGAACTCTTTACACGAGGGTTCGGGAAATGTTTTCAATTTACCATCTGCAAGTCCATCCATTTCTATATTGCTATTAACGGAGGTCATCGCCAAAGCAGCCTGGAACATGCGAGTCATCGTTATCGATAAATTCGAACCAGAGACCGAAAAGCACGGAAATTTGATCACCTTTTGAGCTTCTCTGAACATGGTGCTTATTCGCGAGCCAATGTCTCCTCTAGAGCCATCCGGTACCTCAACTTCCTTTCCGCGCATCAGCTGAACGAGAAACGATGTAAATTCTTTGGACTCGTCGTTTCCTCCTAACTTGCGTTGCAGGGAATTAACTTGGGCAACCAAAGCTTCCACACCTTCTATATCTCGGATGATTTCCTGTTACATCGAAATAATTTTCAGTTATCGTACGTAGAAAGTTGGAATAGTTTTCGCGGTTCGTTTCGATCGGTTGAGAAAATTCTAGGATGAAAATTGGCCACTTTCTAGCATCGTCCTCGATCGCTTTCAGAATTCACCTCGTATATGTGTAGCTTCTGGTGGATAGGCTTCGTAGCGTACTGCAGTTTGTTGAGTATGTTGTGCGTGACCTCCGGTAAATTCGGCAGAGCATCTTGCTTCTGTTGACCGAGCGTATAGAGCGCAGCGTGAGTTAACGTTGGCAAAAGAAGCTGCGCGACTTGACCCAGTCGTTTCGAGCTCAGGAAGTATAACGCTTTTTCCGCCTCTCTAGTGTCGTCGAACAATCTTTTTTGCCGATGCGCAGGGACAGGTTGCGCCGAACTCCACGTCGACGTCCAAGGATTATTAGGTATCAACATTCTGGGAGATAAGTGTCCTGGATCGGGACGGGTACAATTAGTATTTTATAAAACGGAAAGAGCGATCAGTATTTTTCGGCGCATTTTTCGGTACAAAGACGGTCGAAATATAACCTGTAGTTTGACCCCAATTGTTGGTCCCGCCATCTTCGATCCAGTCCCTTGGAGAATACCAACGAATGAAGTCCTCCAATACAGCTCCAGGATTCGCTGCCTATGTTCGAAAAATCACGGTTGAATCGGATCGTTTCTATCGTTGGAACAAGGAGATTTGGTACTTCCGTGTCGATCAGTTTTGTTGAAACTTTGCTAACTTTTCGAGTTGTCGGAGAGACTGGTTTGCCACGCGATGTCCGAACGAACGTTTAGAAAAATTGCAATTGGTTGGCATAAAAAGAGTTGGAAAAAAAGGAGAAAAAAATGAGTTTTTCAACTTTTTTATCCGAGCGTAGAACGAAAATTTAATCTCGGTGCGAGAGACCGGTTTGTACCGTTACGAGCTACGAGCAATTAAAAATCGTGAAAATCACGACTTTCGACTTTTGACTTTTGACATTTGACCGATAACTGTAAGAGATCGACTATGGAGATTTTTCTATGTTTCAGTGGTTGCGCGCGCTCGTCTTCGCGGCAAACCGATTTTTAATGAAATTTTCGACGCGCATACATGCGAATTACCAAGGAAACTCGACATACAAGTTCTAAGGACCTTAAAAGATTCCATGTCGGACAGAAGCGAAGCGCTCATCAGCCTCGCTCGCATTTCCGAAGCGTATTTATCGGTTCCAAGTTGCATCATTACTTGGGCATCTTCCTCGACCTGATCCTCCGTTTTAGGAACAGGATCTTGCGTGATCGGCAAATAAAGGTAATCTCCGGTTTGGATCAGTCTGAAGAGAAAAAGGAAGAAACTTTTGTGCGTCGCCGAGAAATTTTCACGAAAAATACAACGAAAGAGAAACGACGCTGTAGCGTTTACTTGAGGGTAGGATGTTTGGCCGATCTGCCCGCGGGTTTATTCCACAACAGATACTTTGCTTTCGTTTGCATCCTCGTCGTCGAATCATCCTCGTTCGTTGGTTCCTCGCTGGTACACTCGAAAAACTCCTCTTCTTCCGACTCGGCTAAAGCCAAAGGAAAGGCGAGCATCGTGTCGCGTAGATCGTAGATAGATTCGTACGTAGTCGTTTTAACATCGAGCACAGCCGTGCTTGTTGCAAAAACGACAAGGACTTGTTTCGAAAATGAAACTATAGGTATCGGGGTTAGCATGGTCGGTAAAATTCCCGGATTTGAATATCGTCGAAAGCGGTTCGACGCCATGGAAGAATCGATCGATAAAGGTGTATCGAGGATACGTGGAAGAATTTGAAAGAAAATAGAAAACAGAATTGAAAAAACTGTATAAGAAGGATAGGTGGGTATGCCGTGGGTCGCAGCGATCGCTCGATCGCGGGCTCGGAACAAGACTGCGCGCAACATCGATGCCACGAGGGCCACGCCCCCTGACCAGTGCAGTCGGTGCACAGCAGCGGCGCGACGCGGCGCGGCGTGTCGTTACAACCGGGCGAACGTTACGATTCTGGTAACTAAAGTTTAGAGCAAAGTCAACGGATTCCTATTACGCGCATTACACGGTACAAAGAATCTAAATACGATCTAAATACGTTGTAGCGGATCGATCCGACGACGATACGCGTGTATAATAAATTCGATGCGATACCTGTCTCGAAATCATCGGTGTCTAGGCTGTGAAATTTATGCGCCGATTCCTCCCTAGCCTTTTTCTTTTCGATGCAGCAATTCATCATCTGCGATGAAAATAAACGATAGGTGTGAAAAATACGATCGAGCACGCATCAGGAGTACGCTGTGCGTAGACTGTGCGTAGTCCTTGATGGAACGCGTGAAAATTTCGATCGATCGTCGTTGTCAGCCACTGGACGGTCGACTAAAAAAATACTTTACAGTCGGGGTTCGAACGGACCCCAAACTCTGCTGTCCGAGCGTTAAAAGTTTTCAGCGTATACATATAATATAGCAGCAAGTGGTATATAAGAAGGTTGTACCTGCAGCTTCTGATGCAGTATGCAACTTCTCACGGTGTCCGGAAATCCTGGACCAACTCTGAAATAGAAAAAAAATTGTCCAAACGATCATAAACGTTTAAAGAGTATCGATCGAGAGTCGAAAAGATAGATTCCAGGATTCGATTTGTTCGCAACGATCGAAACATTTGTAAACTCGTATCAAAATTACCTCGTGTGCTCGAACTTTGCGCATTCTTAAATTTATTAAGACGATTACGATACACGATTCGATTAAGAATAAGCGATCAACGTGAAATTTAACGTCGAAACATTTTGATCGAACTTGGAGCAAAGTTCTCGATTGTCTCGACGCTTTTACGGTAAACGCTGGTACTTTCGATTTAAAGCGACCGCTAACGAGAGCGTCGTTGTCGAAATACTTTCGCGCAACGACAAATACGACGAGCCGAGAGATAGAACTTTTTCGCGGTGTAGGTTGCGGTTTCCGAGACTGCGCTGAAGCGATTACAAGTTAATCGGGTAGAATCGAACGGTCTCTGAACCGCTCCAATGTCAACATATTTTTGTCATCGAACCCGACAAAATTTCTACTCGCGAGTCTATCTCGTCGTTACGCGTTGTCGATGCAGCGAGACGTCGAACGACAAATTATAAGAGGATTTCGAATCGATAAGTTTCCAATTCGAACCCGGAAGAATAAAAAGATGCTCGATGTTGTAAAAGGTACGGGCTCTCTCTCTCTCTCTCTCTCTCTCTCTCTCTCTCTCTCTCTCTCCCGTTTCACCGCGGATCGGTCCGAAAATCGCGGCACCGATCCGCTGGTTCGCGGTCGAAGGAACGATCGGCGATGCTTCGTCCGGTATTCTCCCTGCCACGACTTGCATAGGGGCGAGAGACCAAAACAGACGAGACGAGACGAGACGAGACGAGACGGAACGGGACGGGACGGGACGGGACGGGACGGGACGGGACGGGACGGGTTGGACAGGCCGGGATTCTAGAGGGGGTCGAACGCCAGCGAATTCTTGCAGTCTAGTCCGAGTCCGTGATGTCGATGCCATCGAGAGCAAGTTAACGGTTTCGTTGCCAGTTCCGAAGGTGCCGTCGACTCCTCGGTCGATCTCCTCGATCCTATAATCTCCAGAGAATTTTTCAAAGTGTTCGCGCGACCGGCCACCGACCGGGCCGGGCCGGGCCGTGCTTCTCGCTTTCAGTTTTTCGTTTCCGCCGGTAGGAACAACAGGTGGGCACCGCGCGACCGACTCGACCGCGAGTCGAACGCATTCCTCGTTCCTTTCGTACGCGACACACGTCGAAACTATCATCGGGAAACGAACGGAACAAAGCGAATCGTGTTTTCGATCGTCTGGTGCCTTTAACCGTGCCGCGATACGTCTCCGTTTCCAGCCGACAGCGAGTTTCGTTGTCGGAACGCGGCATGGCTACCACGAACTGGCTCTGAAAGAACTTTCGCAAATATGAGTAAGTAATTCTCTCTTTCGACGTCGGATCGACGATCTTGCTCGGTCGCGCGTCGTCTTCGAGCGATCGTTTCGTTGGCGCGAGACGGTTCGGTTCGTTTCGACGTCTCGGTAGCCGGACAGGTATCCTTGCTCGCAACTGTATAATAAAATGGTACACCGCGCGATCGATCGGGGTAACGAGCGTCGCTCTTTCCGTCAGCTTTTACGACAGAAATCGACGATTACCGTAATCGAGTGTGCACGGTGCGCCAACGGTGTCCGATCCACGGATCTTCGGATATCTGTAATTCGGAAATATTTTCAAAGATCGATAACGCGCTAACCCTGGAAATACGGTTTTACCTCCTCGACTTTGGCTCGCCGGAATCGACGTATATCGAACACGTTTTACGTTTCCGAACGTAACGAACGTTTATTTATTTGGATGTTGACGGTATTTTGTCCTCTCGAAATAAGCCGATCCAAACTGATTTTTCTTCGGACCGCGCGCTCTCCTATTTACGATTCGATGAAATGACAAAATTAGGACGTTGCAACGGTCGAGCACGGTACGCAACTTATCGTCGATCATTAAATTTCGTGCTAAACTAAAAAGTAAAGTATACAACGTGTAGAAATAAAATACGCGAGTAGAAGATGTTCGCGCAGGCTAATCGTAACCACCGATCGGCAGGATCCGTGTTGGCATAAAAATGACGCGCTCGATTCGAACAACCATGTATTTGGAACGTTCCGGATCGATGGATCGAGATTCTCGTATCATTGCCATCGGTCGAAGAATCGCGGAACGACGGACACAAAAATGCGATCTCGCGTACAACCCAAACGAACGAATCGCTCGATTCGATGCCGGATCGAATATAACCGGATGTTCGGGAATATTATAACCGAAATAGAATTTCCCGACACGCGTCGTTTCGTAACATAAATTCGTATCGCGGATCTCTCGTTCGTTGAAAATGGCGAGCGTTCGCGTACTCGCGGATCACCGGGTGTGCGCGAAACGAAGACGACGCGATCAGCGAGAGAACAGCCCGAGAAAAGGCTGCGCGTAATCGTTGAGAAACTATTTTGGAAAAATGGCGGCATCGAGAGCGCGGCCAGAGTGTTCGTCGACCTCGACTCGAAACGAACCGTGAGCCGCGCGCTCGAAACCTCGGTTTCTCGCGAACGCGTAGAGATCCTCTCGACGGTAAATCATCGACGTTCCTGGCTGCGCGGGTTGTCTCGCGGAAAGGACCGACCGTACGGGTGGATCGATCACCGGCACAATTTTGCCCGCGTTTACTTTCCGCGTTGCGGGAAAAACGTTGGTCGCCGTCGTCGGGACAGGCTTCGGCCGCGCTTCGGCCGCGCTTCGGCCGCGCTTCGGCCGCGCTTCGGCCGCGCTTCGGAGAAAGAAGAGGGCCGATACGCGCACACGCGTGCACGCGTAACCGGTCGACTTTGTCCGATCGCGAGAAGATCGTCGATCCTCGATCTTCGCGGGTGCGCGTGCCCGCGTGCTCGCGCGCTGCGCGCCAACGCGCGCGCGTGCTCGCCTTCCCATCGGCGAGCACCGGCCCATGGAATATACTCCGGACGACTCTGTTGCACCTGGGACGAGCATAGTTATTATAGCAGCGAGTTTCAAAGGGTGAATGCTCCTACGCGCGCGCGCGCGCCCGTCATGGATATCGTCTTCGGCTTATACTGGCCGACCTTGAACCTTGTACCGCACGAGGCCGATATATACGGTGTGCTCTTCGTATCGTACAGCCGACGTCGAGACTTTACGCTTTACAGTTAACGCGTTTTGCTTCGCGATACGGATGCTTCGGAACGCTTCGAACGGTATGCTCGCGCTCCCGTTGAAACATATTCGATTCCTTCGTCCGTGTCCACGACCGTCGCGCTACGCCGTTTTACGATCGTCGGTTTACCGACGCAGCGTTCGGTCGCGCGCGTTACCTTGGCTCGCGCAACGATCGGACCGCGATTCTTCGCGCGAGTATTCCTATTCGACGGAGCAACGTGCTATGGAAGAAATAGACTACGATAATTTCGTCTTATCCGGCAACTGTTGCAAAGAAATTTCTACAATTTCCTCGCGCGGAGTCCAACGAGCGTGGCGGTACTGGTTCGCTCGCCCAGTTGTCCGCTCGCCATGACCATCGAACTGTGTAGTAGCGTTCTCCTGCCTCGATTCTTCTATTTCGCTGCACGGCCGTGTGTGGTTCGACGGCCGTGTCCTTACCCTTGCCCATCCGACAACGAGAAGGACCTTCCGTTCGGAGACTCGTCCGAAAATACGAATACGCGCGCATCGAATCGCGGCGAAGCGAAATATATTGCGTCGAACGAATTCGTTGCGTTCAACGAATCTTTCGAAAACCAACGCAGCGTTTCGTTCGCGTCGAGTTTCCGTAACAGCGTTCGAGAACCGCGATTCGGTCGATGCGAACAGCTACGAGGACGGGCACCGTTGTTTCTCGAATTTGGATCTCTTACCGTTTCTTTTCGCTCGATCGATTCTCGTTCGCGGAGAAAGTCGCGAACGATACGAGCGACGTCGATTACGATATCGTATAAGAAATCTAACGCCGGTCGGCGAACTACTTTTCGAATAATCGGACGATTTCGTCCTCTGTCCTCGTAGAAAGTCCGTTTCGCTTGCCCGAACCGATTAAATATTCCTCGAAACGAGATATACTCTCGCTGACAAATTATCGAGAAAGATATCTCTGCGCGTTCGTACGATCGACGCGGTCCATCGATTTGGTCCATCGTTGGGCAAGTTTCTGCGTAACCTTGGACAAGGATGCCGCATCCGGAAAACCGTGGAAACCGATCGTTCGAAATCGATGGCCGACCGAGGAACGTCGATCGAATTTGTCGCAGCCAACGATCGAGATCGCGGCGCGAGAACGAACGGGAATCGTTCGTTCGAAGCAGATGCGAGTTCCGCCGCGATTTCTAGAATAGAAAAATAATCCCGCGGCCCGTATCGCGTCGGTCGGCTCGAAGGGAAATCATCGCGAGTGGAATGCGCGCGGATTTTACCCACTTGTTCGAAGCGATTCGAACCGGACCCGGTTCGACCCGGCCCGATCGCCGCTGAAACTGCACGGTATCGCGTTCGGAGAAAGGTGTACGCGGTCGCGCCGCGCCGTGGCCACGCCGTGGCCGCGCCGGTGCACGATCGTTCCGTGGTCGAGTTTTTCGCATACTCGGGAAAATAAACCGCAGAAGTGAATGTTAATAAACGAAGGATTTCTCTTTTACGCCGCGAAACCCTGAAACGGGTGAACAAACTGGAATACCGTTTCATGGACACTGGGTCGATCGATGGAAATCGCTCGTGTAAGAGTTCGCGCGTCGACGACGACGACGACGACGACGACGACGACGACGACGACGACGACGACGACGACGACGACTCTAACGATACGATACGATTCGTCCAGCGATTCTCGACACGATCGCGAGTCCTGAATCGCGACATCGTCGACGCGGTTTACGCGGTTTTCGTAAAAATCAATCGAGTTGTATTCGTTCGAGCGTCGTTTCTTCAAAGTCGGCCAAAGTCCTCGTATGTTCTGGCAACGCGATCGGTCGATCGACGATTAAAGTAATCGAGACGTTACCGACTACGCGTACCGGCCAATGCCGACGGTACTTAACGAAAGGGAACAACGAGTCGTAAGATTGTACCGTACGAGCGAAAGAAGACATTGCCCGAACAGGCAATTTAACCTTAACGGATCGAAATTTGTCAGGACCGACCTTTGTTCCGATCGGCTAGAAAGTTACGCGCGAAATCAATTTTTACAACGATACGCGTATGCGCATACGATATGTACATATCGTACGAATCGACGATGCTGGAACAGTTGCAAGACGGTAACGAACGGAACGATTCCAACGATCGATCTAAAATACGCGATGGAATATCTAAAATACCGATGGAACGGAAACCGAGGCCGCCGAGTGGAAAAAAAATGGAGCAACGCGGAGGAAGGTTAAATTTTAGCGAACGAAATTGTCGTGGAACGCGATCCGAGCCGCTGGTCGCTAGTCGCTAACCCACATCCCAGGAAGGTCGAGGGAAACTGAGTTTAGCCGGAACGTCGGAGCTCTCATTTCCGGAACCGCTTCTCAACTTCCGTCGGAGGACCGGTGGCATAATTGCGGCCGCATTCGGACCTACCGGATACCGTCTCTCGCGCCGGATCGATAAGAATTCATCGATTTTTAGTTAGTTCCCGTGCGCGATCGGCCGATTCGATGGGTCATAGGCGATCAACGGGAAACGATGTTCGAGCAATACTCGTGCAATTTGAAGCACGGAATCCGGCGGTCGACGCGCGTTAATTCGGTAGAGATATAAGCCCGCTCGCGAAGGGTTAAATTTCAAGGAACTCTTGAAAAGGTTGGACCGATCGTCGCGGGGCGGTGTCGCGACGCGGCGAAACGGAAAGAAATAGGAAGGAAGGCGAGGATCGACGGGAACGATCGCGAATCCGATCGAGAAGGTTTACGTAATGTCAACGACTACCGGTCGATGTCGGAGAAACAACGAGCGACGAAGACGCGAGCGTGGGTTAACGGACTCGCGTGCGTCGGTTACGGGAGAAGACGTTCTCGTTCGCGGTTACAGAGGAACGATTACTCTCTACTTTATACTCCATACTTAATACTTTACCCCGCGCTCCGTACTCTCTACCTTGCGCCGACTCCGGCTCGGCTCGGCTCGGCTCGGCTCGGCTGACAATTTTTTTCCTTTTTCCGAAGCCGGTAATTAGCACGGCGATGCCTCGCGTTTCCTCGTTATTGTGTCACGAGGTTTTTCTCCGGTGAGTTTCTATGTTCCGTCGCGTTTGGGTTTCCTTTGTCCCAGCGACGGTTCACACGGCGCGCAATGAAACAAACAGTTCCGTTCCTGAGACGTAATTTGCTCAATTTTCTTTTCCGGGACTGAGGAATTTCGCAATTCGCTCGACGACCGACCCAGATTTTCCGACTAGATTCGCTCGTAGAAACCGACGCGCGCTCGAACGTCGTTATCCGTTCGTCGGTTGAAGTCAAATATAATTCGAAACAGCTCGTTTACCAAAGATCGCCACCGAAGAAGAAACCTGTCGTAATTCGCGATTACGCTGCTACGAAAAGACGGCGAACCCGGCTTAAACGGGACGGAGAAGACCGGAACCGTTTTCTCGACGAGATCGAGTTTCGAGCACGGCCGACGAGAATCGAACGATAACGCGGCGGTCTAGGTCGCTGTACAAAAAGTTCCTCGTCCACGGCACGCGGCGCGAGCGTCGAAGAAATGTCGCACGAATGTGCGACGATTCGCGAAAGTGTTTCAGCGGCTTTTAAATTGAAACAAGTTTTTCGAAATTCGCTCGAACTTTGGGGTTAAGCGCGGATCGAAAGAAATTACGGACAACGTTGCGTTGCTCGGAAAAAACGATATTACTTTTTCCTCTTCCGAACTAATTTTCGGAGCAACGAAAGTTACAGATGCGATCTAGATCCGGCAGCGAGATCGAGCACGCCCCATCGCGTATACGTATTCGTACGCCCGGCTGGATACCGATGGCTGGAAAGGCACGGAAGGATACGAAGAATCGTTCGCAGCGAATATCGTAGAATATTCGAGAATATTGTAGCGACAATAATGCGCCGCGTGAATCGAAGGGTGGGGATATCTCGTTCCCCGATACTTTTGTTCTCGCGAAACAGGAATAAAATCATTTTTGGTCAGCTCGCGAGGGCGCGAACGCTTCGTATCGCGCGCCGCGCGAGCAACGCGTTAAAAAGGGCGAAACAGCTTATGGGCAAATGGACCGTATCCGTTACCGCTGCTGCGATATCGTGTTGCAAGGTCCGCGCGCGTTGGGAAACTCGATACGTATTCCGTGGTTGATTTCTCACCGAACGAACGGCCCCGCGCCGATCGGAGACAAGCGGAACCGATGAAACACCGGCGCGGCATGGCGCGACATTGCGCGGCGGTCGCTGGAATGTCGCGGCGCGTTGCCAGCAATATCCTGTCCCCTATCTCGGTGCATCCGCGCCTTCGGAAACCCGGAGGAAACGCGTTCTTTTTTTCTTGCGGCCGGTTTCAGCAACTTAATTGTCGGTTGCGAAATGTCTTTGAATCGCGCGCGCGCGCGCGCGCCCGGCTTCGATCTCGCTCGACCGCTTTTCCTCGGTCTCGCGAAGCGGACCGGCGCGGCGGAATCCTCGGAGTCCTCGGATCGTTGCGGGTTTTCACAAATTTTAACGTACTCGCGGCTTCGAAGGTTGGCGTTCCGACGGTCTTGCGATTCGAAGGAAAAGTTCTTTTCGAAAACAAGCGTGCGAATTTACACGGTCGAGCGCGATAATAACGACGACGCGATAAACGGCGAGCTATGCTCGTCGCGTCGAAAGAAAACAGATTCGCGGGTTAAGCGGGTTCTTCGATGCGAGATGGAGCGAGTAACAGTACTTGGACGGTCAGTTTCGCATACTGTCCCGACAGGTAACGCGAACCGTTACTAGAATACGGAAAGTCCGACGAATAGCGCGGTACGAACAACGCGTACACGTACGCGCATACGCGAGTACGAAATGTGTCGCGAACGAGAAATATAACCCGTCGAACCGACCAACGAAGTTACGATACTTATTTTCCGTAGGACGCGTGCCAATGTCATCGTTGCCGCCGAACGTTCGACGACGATACGCTCGCGTCGGGCTAAAAGAACCGTTCGCGAACAGGACGGACCCGCTGAAACGATTTGGAAAGCAACAGGTCCGATTTGTTCAAAATACGAATTCTCATTCGAGAAAACCGATACGCTCTCTCTCTCTCTCTCTCGGCAACCTCGGATAGAACCTCGACTGTTCGAATAACTTGGAACGACGCGTCTTTACGGTCTAACGGTAAGCGAGTCAAGTTCATTGTTCGTCGAACGAACCGTTAAATGTCTCTACAAACGAAACCCACCGTTTGGCGCAATCGCGTTATCACTTTGTACTCGCCGCTTCGGCGTACCGCCAGCGATACGTAGTCGATTCGACGAATTCGAAGACAAAAGTTTCGCGCGTCTCTTATTCGACGAACGTAAAATAAACTAAAGTCGTGGAAATTGGCAACCCCCGCGAGAGACAACCGGCTCCGCTACCCTAAAAGGTATAAACTCGTGCGCGGTGCGATTCGAGTTTCAGGCATGGTACGCGACTGCCGACCGGTGCGTGGGAGGCCTTTCGAAAAAATTGGGCGGAACGTTGCCCCGTGGGAACCTACCGCGTACGCGCGGAGAGCCGAGATAAACATTGACACTGGAGCAACCCTTTTTGCCAGCGGCAACGGTTGTATCGACATTCTAATCGGCATTTTATCTCGCGTAAATCTTCGTTAATAACGTGGCCCGATGCATTTCGTGCGCAGGAGCGACCAAGAGGGAAAGACCGAAAGAGAACGAAAGTGAAAGGTGCACCGCGGAACGTGGAACGTGGAACGTGGAACGCCGCGAATTCCGTGTTCGCTCTGCTCGCGACTCGCGAGCCGGCCACGTGCCTCCTATTCTATAATATATTTCTCCGTGTGTATCGCTCGATGGCTGAAACTTATTGTACGTACGTGTAACGGATCGCGAATTCTATCGTCGTCCGTCCCGATATGCTCGCGCGATTCTTTTCCGATCGCTTCTCGGACGAAACGGAAAGAAGGTCGACGCGTTCGGAAAAGCGATCTCTATCGTTTCCAACTTCGCCGAGCCGATCTGTTCGTTATTTGGCATTTCGAAACGATCAAATAATTGCGACGACACGCATCGACGATACGCGCTTCGTCGACGCAAGTTTTTCCGAGCAATTGCGAGCATCGATATACGTGCGCGTATATTATCCGAAGCGAGAGGGAAACGAAATGATTTTTATTTAGAGAAAAGCTGGGCGGTGCTCGAGAGAAACCGTATGGTTGCGCAGAGAACGATTTCGCGACCGCGATTCCTTCTCTCGAACTGTTCGAACCGAACGTTAAACGTTTACCTTGTCGTTGGAAACGCGAACGATGCATACATACACGCGTGCATACGTATACGCGTATTTAGACGTTCCCTGTTACTTCGATTCGATCGCCTTGTATAAATGCTAACTGGTACGTAATAACGCAAAGGCATCGTGGAGGAAAATCAAGAGCGGTGATTCATGGAAGGAGAGAAAGCACGAGCGAAATTGAAACATTGTATGGTAATTGCTCGCGTTTATTTCTCGTTCCTACTCGTCGGACAACCGTTCAAATATTTTTGAATATAACCATCGATCGGTCTCGAAACGATCGAGATCAACCGTCGCGTTTCTGCACGGTTCTTTCTTGCACCCGAGCACGCGTCGTCGATCGGATTTGATCGATACAATTGTTGTAGTTTGAAATGGAAACCGTGTTATTCGAGTCATCGTTATTATCGTTTAAACGCGTATTCCCGTGTGCTCGCACGCGGCCTACGTCTATATCTAAATACGCGGTCTCGAACAACGAGTCCGCACGGTTCAAACCATAAATGTATATTTATGTAACGTTCGAACGGCAATCGTTTCTTTGTAGAAAAAATTGATCGTCGTCTCGTCGAGCGAAGCAACGCGACGCGTATCGCATCGTACGTAACAGCGATACGAATTCCTGGGTTACCTAATCGCGCACGCCTAACGGCGAACGAAACCGTTCGCCCCGATGCTTCGGCAGCGGGCTCGGTATCCGGCGAAATTGAATGAAAAATCATCGCGAATCATCGTCGCCGAGGCAAAATGTCGAAGACATCCTTGATTTCGCCACGAACGATCGTTTCTCGCGAGTCGAATTCCTCGCGTAAAGGTCAACCGGTCAAGTACACCGATGGAACGTCGTCGCACCGAATCATCGCGCGGCGAATTTTCTCGCACCGCGCGTAACGAACGATAACTTTCGCTCGATGACTATTTTGAAATTGCGCGCGTAGCGGCCGACTCTTTATTTCGCGGGCCCGTAAAACGAAGAATTTTGCAAAATAACATTTTATTCGTCGACGAATTATTCGATCGATCGATCGATCGATCGTCTGTATAAAAAGTTATTCGAACGATGCCCGCGCAAAGCTGGCACGATGGCGAACCAATTTGTCCGTCGATCGCGGCGATTTTCGCGACGGACGTCGATCGGGTCGTAAATCGAGCGATCTTCCTTGTCGGGGCAAGGTCTTTGGCAAGGTAAGGAGATCGTTGGGAATCGCGATCACCCTATAGGCGTTACGGTTCGTTCGCGGTCCGATGATCGGCGAGTCGAGCGCGACGACGAGCGGCAACACCTCCAAATTGCTTTACGTTCGAGTGGATTCGAATTATAGCAAACGCGAAACGCAACGTATCGCCGACCGCGTCTCCGACGGATGGATACACGCGTACATCGAACGCGCGTCCCATTCGTAATTATTCGATCGCGTAGCTTATTTATTATAATTTCAATTTCGTTTTCGTCCATTTCGAAGTCGGTTTATTATGAAATATTTCGAAATCAACTTGTATGGAAAAATTAATATCGTGCTCGTTTTATAGACGTTATATTTTAGCAAGAACCTAACGGACTCCGTGTCCGTATCGTTGTCACATTTTCGGATGTTCGAATTTAACGGTCGATCGATTATCGGATTCCATTTTTGTTTCTCGCATCGCCCGACGCTGCTTGCGCGTAATACGCGCGCGCGTTCGTATACGTATTACGATGAACCGAATGAAATAATCGTAAGCAGAAACCGCGCAACGATAGCGAATGCGTTTTATCACGGAAGCGTATAAGCCAACGAACTATTTTCTATATCCATTTTCATAACAACCCGGTAAGAGGGTGTTACGCGTTTCGTTCGCCTTTGCGGTTCGACGCGCGAGTTATCTTTCCGGGCTCTGGTGGTTAGAGATATATATATATATATATATATACACATAGAGAGAGAAATAGAGACCGAGACAGAGAGAGGAGGGACGACAGGTTAAGATTTTTCTTCGAAACGATTTCAGCTATTTTGTCGGGCTCCTTCGCGTTTGCGAGGCTCGTTAATATTAGTATTATCGTTGCAAACAGGTTGCATTTACTTACATAATCTACGTAATCGATCGATGCCGAACGCGCATACGGACACACGGATTCGATTCGATCGAAACGAAAGTATGCGCGTATCGGTATACGCGTGCTCCAATAATACGCAACCATCCTTCCACTTACGCACGGGTCGGAAAAAATGTATCGACGCGCCGTCTCGATAAAAATTGAGCCGGTTCTATGCCACGCTAGGAAACAGTTTCTAAAATTACAACGACGAATTTTGTAGAGCACGATATATCTATTCGATTTTGATCGTCGTATTTAGTTTCTATAAATTCAAGTATAAATCGAAAAATATCGTAAACTCATATATTTTATTTGAAAATATCTGTTAACGGAATCGCAGCGTCGACGTAAAAAGTTGACTCGAAACGGAAAAATAAATAATTCGGAAGTTAAAACCGTTCGAATCGCGACGGTTCAAGGAAAGACGAATTCGAGTTACAAAGAAATAAAGCATTTCGCGTTACGGTACCGTCGCGGAGCGCCGCCGTAATCGTACACGGCCGATCGCGACCAACTGTTGGAAACGCAAGGATTCGGACGCTTTCGTGAACCAGCGTGATTCGATTTCGCGAGCGTTTCGAGTCCGATTCAACCGCTGGAATGCCTGCGAACGGTTCGTGACACCGGCTGCTAATAATTAACGGGCAAATTGGCTCCGCAACAGGCGACGAGGATAACGCGCGGAACGCGCTAACCAGTCTTGCGCTCCCATTGGCAAGTATTCCGCGATCCACGGCCGTGACGAGTAGATTAATTAATTAGGTATTCCAATCTGTCCTTATTCTTTTTCCTCGGCTCGTAACGAGACTCGAATCGTTGACTCCGCTCTAGAAATTCGACGATCGTTCCCGGTCGAAACGCTTCCGGAATCTCGGGCGCGCGTATTACATGTATTAATCCCGCTGAGGCGATTACGCGTTCGCGTTTTTCGGAGCATCGACCGTTTCACGGGGTGCCGCGAGAGAACCTGTTGCGCTTTATCTACCAAGGAAACGCAGAAACCGATAGTTGGCTCGTTGGCGGCGTCTCGCGCGACTCCTGCACCAGAATGCACGATTCCGGACCAGAATGTTTCGTCGTCGCGAGCGCTTACCTAAATCGAACGCTTGCATAATTGTTGCAAGAAACTAGCGTCGCGTTGTAGAATTTCACGCGCTATTTTAATCCGGAAACCAATGGGGAGGCGAGGCGACGCGAGGATGAATCATTTTCACGGATGCACGCGAGCGTGATTCTACGCCAGAAATACCGATACGGGACAAGTTTAATCGATCCGCGGCTCTCTTACTTGTAATTTTCAAACATTTACATTTGTTGCCGTTTCGAGAGTAACCGTAGCCAATTAGGAAAACGCGCGTTGCGCCGCATTTCTCGCTGAAACTGTTCCGTTCGTAACGCCAAGACCCACGCAGCAAATCGTCGTAAAAAGCCGGTTAGTCGACGATCGACTTCGGACCCGAGCTTCCTCGAATGTTTCGAAACCGAAGAGACGAAGGCGCGCGCGCCGGAACTGCCGGTCTCTCGAGTTTTTCACGTCGAGGATAATTCGAAGATTATCTGGAAAACGTAGAGATCGTAATCGTTGCGCGAAATAAACGTTTTCCAAACAAATTGTACCGAACGTAAGTTTTTTCGATTCTTCGATTTTTCGTTCGTCGCGGACGCGCGATATTTGCGCTTTGCGAGGGAAAAGTCGTCCAAAACCGATGCGGTTCTAACGTTTCTTCGCGTTCCGATAACGTCTGGATCGAACGAAAACTCCATGGGCGGAATTCGTGCGGTGCTCTTCGTTTACCGTCGATAGAAGAAAGAAAGAAAGAAAGAAAGAAAGAAAGAAAGAAAGAAAGAAAGAAAGCAAGCAAGAAAGAAAGCAAGAAAGAAAGCAAGAAAGAAAGCAGGAAAGAAAGGAGGCGAGGACGCGCGTTTACTCCGGCCATTGACTCGTAACGGGCTCGGTCTAAGGACCCTCCTGGTTTGTCGCGAATCGTTTAGGCTTCGCGACTTCGAACCGTTCGTACGTCACGGTTCTCGGCGATCGATGCGGCCCAGGCATACGTTTCATTTCATTTTTATTCCGTGAAATCGTCGCGACCGATCGACCGAAAAATCGGCCGATGAAAAGTTAAACGGCGCGGCGGTCTCGCGGTAGGAAAGCGGTCTCTCCGGACTTTCGTCGCGGTGTCGCCGCGCATCGGATCGCCGCACGCGAAACCGCCGATTCGGATGGGAAAGTCGCAAATTGAAAACGTAGAAAACGTTTGCGATCGATCGGGCCGATTGCACCGAACTATCGGACGCGCGTGAGAAAGCGAGCGCGCCCGCGCGCTGTCGTCGAGATACGCGCGGCAATTCTTGCAATTTCAATCGATCGCGGATTCGATCGATACGGAAGAAATAAAACGCAAGCCCGGTGTAATGTCCGGTGTATCGCGATCGATATCGATACCGATACGATCGGGTCGTCGACGCGCGGACGTCCGACGGTATCGTAAAACAAATAAAACGTAACGGACGCGTGTAAACGATCGAACGTTCCAGGTGTCGTTCGGATGGAGGTGCTGACGTTGCTGGCGGGCGCGATGATCGCCGCCGTGGCAGCGACCTCGAGCTGCCCTTGGGCGCAACAGGTGCCCGACCTCGAGAGCTCCTGCATCTGCGACTACAACCTGGCCAAGGAGTTGTCGGTGCAGTGCGACATCGTCGACTACGAACAGCTGGTGTCCGCCATGCGACGATACGCCGCGAAAAGTACCGTCGACTTGTTCTACGTGAACAACAGCACCGTCGGAACTCTGAAGAACGGCTCGTTCGCGGCGTTCAAAGTGAACAACGTGCAGCTATCCGGCTGCGAGATCAAGACCATCGAGCCGAACGCGTTCGAGGGCCAAGAGAATTCCTTGAAGAGCCTGAACCTGAAGGACAACGAGATATCGGAGGTTCCCAGCGATATGCTGAAAACCCTGCGGAATCTGACGGCGCTGGACCTTTCGATGAACAAGATCGCGAGGGTGAACGACGACGCGTTCGCGGGCCTGAAATTGCTCACGCTGAAATTGAGCGACAACGAGGTCGCTCTCGCGCCTGCCGCGTTTCGCACCTTGGAGAGATCGTTGAAGAATCTGAATCTGAAGGGCACCAGGCAGAAGAAAGTACCGGAAGCGCTCAGAGGCTTGAAGACCCTGGCCTTCCTCGATCTGTCGCAGAACAGCATTCGGGAGCTTCCCGGATCCGCGGGGATCGAGGCTTTCGAAGGGCTGGAATCTCTGACCGGACTGAACCTCGAGAGAAACCTGATCCAGAACATCGGCTCGGACGCGTTTTTCGGAATCAGGAATACGCTGAGCTCGCTGAGCTTGTTGAACAATCTTATTCCAGACTTTCCCACCGCCGCTATAAACAGCATTCAAGATCTTCGGGTACGTTAGAAAAATGTGTGTCTTCGATCGCTCGACGTCGACGAATCGGTCTGCGCGCGCGCGGGGGGCGGGGGGCAAAAGAATATTTTTCTAGGACGTATTTCAACGTCGTCGAAATTCCCGACATCGAGATACAAAAGCGATCCGTTCGACAGTTATCTTCCAATTGCTGCACCCCGCGTGCAGCGTTTCCGTTCGTCGTTATCTTTCTTCGTTGCTTTCAGGTACTAGACATCGGATTCAATCTGATAACGACATTGCCGGTAAACGCTTTCCAAAAGAACCCGTCGATAACGCTTCTGGCGATCGATGGTAATCCGCTGTCGACCGTCCCCGAAGAAGCTCTGGCCCGATTAAACAGGACTCTTCGAGGTCTCAGTTTGGGAGGTCGTTTTCTGGTTTGCGACTGCAAGCTGCGCTGGATCGTCGACTGGATAAAAACCAGAGATTTGCAGGTTACCAGTCGAGAACGGAAACCTCAGTTCTGCGGAAGCCCGCAAAAGCTGCAGGACAAGAGCTTCTATAACATCGATCCGGACGGTAATACGGTTGCTTCGACACACGGTCCTTATCCTTAATTTGTAATTAATTCGTAATCCGAACCAATTGTAAGATCGACGCTCGAATGGCTCGGGTCCGTTTCGATTCAAACTATAAATATTCTTATTCGATCGTCCAGAGTTGCCGAGAATTGGTCGGTCCTTGGGGGTGGGAAAGGTGTCCCGTACGTCCAAGTTTACGCGATGGCTCCCGAATCCGTGTAAATTTAACCGAGCACCCACGGGTGTAACGCGTTGGGCGTACAGACAGCCCGTCGTTGTTAGAAAAATTGTAACGATCTCTCGTTGTCCCGCGTAGAAATGACTTGCGATCAAACGCCGGAAATCATCGGTATCGGTACGGTGGAAAGCGTGGACACGAGAGAGCCGTCGGGTCCTGGAGCAACGGGGACCGGTTACGGTCCGCCTACTCGACCTTCGATCGCCGTATCGACGTCGGCGACGAGTACGACGACGACGACGACGACGACGACGACCACGACCACGGAGCTCGTACCCGCCGCCGCCGTCACCGCCGCCACCGAGGAGAAGAAAATCGAAACAGCTTCCACGACGACCACTTCGCGTTCCATCACCGGCAGACCAACGGTCGCGCGAACCGGCAACGTGGTAATAATGAGAACTTCCCCAGCCCCTCCTAAACACGTTCAGGACCATTTGCAGCAGCATCAGCCAAGGCCACCGCTGGTACTCGGCTCGCCCCTCTACAAGTCGAAGTCGAGCGAGAAGGATATCGTGGTGAAGGACGTGCTGAGACAGGACAACGCTGTGAACATCTATTGGGACACGGAAGCGACCAATATATTGGGTTTCAAAATTATCTATCGGGTGTTCGGCGAGAACAGCTTCAAACAAGCGCCGCCTCTGGAAGCCAGCGAAAGAGAATTCAAGATAAAGAACGTCCCGTCGCAGGTAACGCATTTTCGTATTTCCGCGGACGCTATTTTCGACTCGGTCGAATTATGTCGTCGATGGAGCGAATACGTTGTCGCGTTGTTTTTCATTTCGATCGTCGATCGTCGATCGTCGATCGTCGAGTCGTAAGAGTCGGCGAATGAAAGTAACAAGGTACGTTTTAATTCTCTTTTCCTCCTCGTAGGAATGCATCGTGGTCTGCGTGGTGTCTCTGGAGGAAACGAATATAACTCCGGCGAACGTTCCCTACAACCAATGTCGAGAAGTAAGGACAGAGAACTCTCCTACGTCCAACATGGACAAGATCACGATCGCCGCCAGCGCAGCCATATGCGCTACGATAGTGGTCGCTGTGATAATATTCATCGTGGCGAATCGTCGAAGAGCCAGGAAACTGCACACGCTGCACAGCATAGATCAGACGAAAATGGGTGGACCTATCGCCGGATTGCCGGTCAACTGTTGCTCGAACGTCGGTCCGACGCCCAGTCCTGGCGGGCCGTTGTCCTCGATGGCGACGCTCAGCGCTTACAATGCCCAGAAAGAGTGGGACCAAGTGTCCGCTTACAGCAACAGAAGCATTCCGCGACCGAGAATATTTCCCATAGACCGGCAAGGTATGTACGCGCGCTAAACCCATCGAGAAGAAGACCGGTGTCGCGTTTCTCGTTTCAACGTTCCCCTCTTTTGGTCGACGACCTTCAAAGATCGAATCTTCGAATCTTCGATTGCAGGATCGATAACCAGAGCTTCTTGCATCGACGACGTCAGATCTCAAACAGGACATTACAGCGGGAAAATATCGACGAGATCCGTGGCCGACGGACAATCGCAACACAGCTTCGCCAACGCTTCTACGAGATACTTCGCGAACAACACTTTGTCGTCCAACCTTACCAACACCAGACCAGGTAAATCGTGGTTGAAATAGATATTTCGAATTATATCGTTCGAATTATAACTCGACGTACGTTGGAATCCTCGATAAAAATCGACGAATTCGAAGCGCGAAACTGCTGTACTAGCGCAAAAACCTGTGCGCCCGATCGATCGCAATTTCTCTTACAGAACTGAGACAGTCTCGACAGTCCCTGGCAGCAGCATCCGACAGAATGTCGCGAACAAATTTTTCGCCGAGTCACATGCCGTCCCACACTTCGTCCAGAAGACAGAGACCGCGATCCTGCAACCGCACTCTGGAGCAGAACCCGCCGCGACCTGGTAGCCGATACAGCATCGCGGACTCGACGCACACTCTCAACAATTACGAAGAGAACAATTGGACCGATCACGACATGGACATATACATGGCGCGTAATCCGACCACAAGAGGTGGCCTGATGCCGCTGTAGCGCGACCCGCCGTGCGCGCATACGCGTACATAGTTTTGCTCAAACGTGTTCAGTGACATTATCACCGGCGGCTCGCGACCGCTATTTAGCCTAGCCTAGGTGTAACCAGCGGCGTTATAGTTTTAAAGAGATTGCGCGAACATCGCGTGGTATAGCCTGATCGTAGTTGGATCGGTCCGACGATAAACTTTCAAAGTCGACAGTCGAGATAGAGCGAACTCGTAAAATTACTTCGAGAGGCACGAGGCACGGCCACAGGCTGTTTCGATATTATATCTCACGGCCGTGATACCTTCGGTTTCGGAGATATTTGTCTGAAAATGCGACACCGACACCTTGAACATTCGGCCTCGAAAGTTCAAATTTCGATCGAATCGCGCGCTATGGCGGCCGTGACGTATACGTATATGTATATGTATTTCTGACACCGTGCGTATACAATGTGAAAGTATTCCTCGTGTCTCGTAGCAACCTTGACTTTTACCTTTTACGTCTTACGTCGTTCAAATTTAAGTCGCGAACGTTCGGAAGCTCACCCACGACTATGGAAAGCGTCGCGATACAAACGCGATTTCCATTAATCGATCGCTATGAAAGTCGGATTCTCTAAAACGAAGCGTCGCGTAGATACAGAGACATGAAACTTGGTTAACGCTTCGTCCGCTTACCGATAATTATTTAATAGTCTTTTATCAATCAAAGCACAGTCGTTAAAAAAGCCCGTTAACAGACTTCCGATAATTAAATTGTTCATTTCCATCGAATCGGTAGAGATACCGGTCGTCGAGTTAAATATCACGTAGCAAACGACAATTTGTATATTTTACGACGAGTGTCGCTTAAAATCGTACACTGTAATACTCGTAAGATACGTATCTGCAAATTACTTTTATTACGTAGTCGATGCTAAAATAATTTACATTTTTCTTCTTCTTCTAATATATATTATATAACCCGACTCTTTCTCCTATTTCTAAAAAGTAAACGAAACGTGCTATCATTCGTCGATGAGTTATTATACTTTGATCGCGCGCGCGGTTATCACGTATCTTGTATTTTTCCAGACTTTGTAAATAACGATTCATCGATCGCTATGTTGCCAAAAAGTTCTTTGCAAATATAGTTCCATTTTCGAACTCTTTTCTTTTGATTAAAAACATTAGGTAAACCGAATTTTTTGAAAGAAAAAAGAAAATCTATTACAATTACTTTGATATCTAGAGACTATGTTAATGTTTCCATCATTTCTTCATTTTATTACACGCATAGGACGTATGTTCTATTTACTATTGTTTTGAAGGAATTATGGAATAATATTACATGGTAAGAAAAATTGATAAACAAACATTTTTAGAGCATTACGGTGTACCATTTTAAGTTACACGCGCTGCATGTATATTTATAGAAAAATCTGTAAATAAATCGATTCTTATCATTTTGTTATTAATATATTCAAACTGTTACTTCAGAATCCATCTTTTAACCCTCGTACGTGGAATGCAGGGTGAGTCAAAATAACCCTGCATTCGTTTCCCACGGCCATCGAAAATCATTCGCCTTCCGAGGGTTAAATAGTAATTTAATAGTAACACAAGTAATTTACTGAAATACGAACTTTACCTAAACTTGTGTCGGTATCGCGCAACGGTATCTTTAGGCGAAGATTCGTCAATGTCCAGTTGTAAGAATTAAGGTGATACTCCACGAGTTTACCGTATGTATTTTGTCTGCCAACTACGGCTACACGGTATAGCGAATATTACCGTGTGATAATCGCGATTAAGGTAGTTAAGCAGTAGTAAAGCATTTGAAACGACGCGTTAGAAATATGTGTGCATCGTGTGTGCTCGAATCGAACGCTGAGAACTCGATTGGCTCGGACATACGATCTCTAGAAGCAATTTTACGTGTAAACTGTCAACGAGCCGGGATCGATGCGTACGAGCGATGGATGTGTTCGCGCGCGTATCCAAAGACTGTATCATATACATATAGAAGCCGTCTACAGAGATCGAGCTTTTACGCGCATGTTACAAAGAGAAATGTACTTGTGTACAAAGTATTTCGCGACATGCGATATATATCTTGGTAATGACAGATTTTTCTTTTAACGGTAAAAAGTTTTTGTATATTTTTACACAGCGACTACTTTATAAGTACAGTGTTCGAATAAATAATTGAAATCCAATGCACAGCAATATCCTGTGTACTATACGTTCTTATAAATTTCAATTCGATCGAGCAAAACATACTAAAGTTTCTTATTCCTCCACTGCACCACGTTTTCCACGAATCTACTTTTCTATACTAAAGTTATTTCTAAAACGAAACGTGCAATACTCACCCAGGTATGAGGATGCTCCTTTCCCAGCGAAATCTGATCTCTTGCACAAATTCGTACCATAATTGCGCCAAAGCGCCAGCACCACCGAGATTGTACGTACAATGAGCTGCGACGATAGCGAGGCGCCAAATTAAGCTGTCCATCGCACACGTTTTTAATCCTCTCCACTGATCTTCGTCCACGTTACAGGTACTCACGTCGCCGTATGCAGCTTTCTAAAACATTTGATATTTAATTTCCTCGCTTTGTGGCAATGTGTCTCTTAAAACTAGAGAAAAGAAAAAAGAAAAAAGAAAAAAGAAAAAGGAAAAAAGAAAAAAGAACAATATTACTCACAGAATTCTCATCGGCATCGGGGAAAAGAAAATATAACAAAGACAATAAGATTTCCTCTTGGATCGGCCCTTCTACGCTTTTATTCTTTTTGGCAGTCGCTTTGCTAACTACCGTCGAAATTGTAGGTATTCTAGATTCGGTTAGTATATTAAAAACCGAACTCAGCGATTGATCTTCATTTTGGGGGAACATCATTAGGTCACCTTGCAGATCTGCTATACTTTTAAAGTTTGATAAATATTCTCCGAGGAGACAAACCGGGGAAGACACCATTTTAACTTGCACAGACCATTCGGGTGCTAGCTGTGGTTCCAAGTCTGTAAAACTTTCGCTATCGACTACCACGTTTTCTGACATTTCGGGCCAAGTGGTAAATAAATGAAGTTCCCTGAAACGGACGATCGAATAATCTAACAAATACGAGTACGTATATTGCTAATTCTTATTTTTCTTCTTTTTTCTAAGGTATTTACGCTATAGGATCGTAGGTAGCTCCAAACGGCAGTTTTCCTAATTCAGCAACTCCTAATGTTTCTCCTTGCATAAAATCGAAATCTGGAGGTTCTTGAGTCCACGTACTGGTGGTCCAATCCTTTAATAAATACGAAAACCTAGCAGATATCGTTACCGGATCGAGTCTTACTCCGCAACCTTCTCCAATTTTCTGTTTGAACAAAGCCAATAAACCTGAAAACAATACCGATCTGTCAAACAATTATCATAAATTTTGTTAGATTAGCGTTACATCGTTATATTTATGAAAATATTATAATTACTTCTATGCTTCTGTTTTACAAACTATATTCATACCGGTAAGGTATTTGCAGTGGGGCGGTATTTTTTTCAAATGTACCATGTCGAAATGAGTGCAAATCCCTTTTCCGATACTGGTTCCCAGATACATTTTTTGCCACGGTTCTTGCACTTGTACCAAAGTAGCTATATCGCTAGAAATATCGAATAAATATTATCGACGCTTTTATTCAAATAACTTACGATCAGATTATAGTTGCAACGGAAGTAATTCATAATCGAAGAAGTAAAAAAGGAACTTGTCGAATTACCAATTTGCATTACTAGCTGCGATCGCTAACGAGCTAAGCAAGATTCTAATTTTGGTTTCGTCGGTAACAGATTCTTTTTTAGCAGATTGTAAAACAAGAAATTCTCTGACTCCGTAGTAACGTGCTATCTCCAAATGAATTTGGTCTACTCTAGTGAAATCGTTCAAAGTGTTCATCGCATCCTTATGACACTGCAATATTTCTTCCTCGCTGTCTTCCAGATAATTATCTTCATCTTTGTCTTCTAATTTCAATCGAAAGTGTTTCAATAGAAATTCTGCGTCTGTGGTGAAAAAAATATACTGTTTACCATTTCAACTTCCATAACCCACGCGTCTCTTTTGTCGGAACAAAGAAAGACTACAGGTTATACGTGTATATACGAACCAGCAAAGTAAAGTTTTTCAAAATTCTCTTCCCATTGACAGTTGACAAAGTCGCCAGACTTTAAACAACGACCAATTTTCTTATTGGGCAATTTCCATTCGTGCATAATTTCTTCGAGACGGGCTATAAACACCTCCCATTCCGAAGCTGTGGTGAAGTCGTGATGATAAAAGTCTTCGATTTCAACGTTATTCATGTTTAGAAACGTCAAAACAGATTGGAAAGATTCGTTTACGAACAAATCGAACGGCTGACCGAAGATTATTCGAGCAACACGCAGTTGTTACCTTCCGAGTTCAGAGAACTTTGACCAATAATAGGTAGAGTGCGCGATAGTATATTTCAGATTTCAAACGAAATTCGCGTAATAAACTTCTTTATTCGAAGAAATTCGTAAATCGATGGCTGACGTTTCATTTCTTTCTGCTCGAAAAACAGTTTTACGAAAATGTGCTACCTAATATGTTTACTGTATCAAATAAAAAATATAAAAGTACAGAGAAAAGATCGAGAACCTCTACAGAGGCGTCGCTAGTGTAGTTATCAAATATTTAAAATATTTAAAAAAGAAAAGAAAAGAATAAAGCCTCGTAATCCAGTTTCATGCATAGAATAGTATCAACTTGAAAATAATATTAATATAAATTCGAGAAAATAGTATAGACCAAATAGGATAGACCTTAAAGTTGCCACTCGTCGAATATTTTTAATTCGATGTTGAATACGTCGTTCTAAATTCCAAAATAAATTATTTGGAAAAAGTAAATACGAATATTGAAATATTTATAGTTTTATTCGCTCGAACTATACTGTATTTTACGACGAAAACAATTCGAAGACCGTTGTTTGAATTAGATGTCGAATTTATAAAAAAAGGCTTATCTTAAAACGGTCGGTGTACATTGATATTTTGATATTTTCGAGTTTTCAACTCTACAATTAGGGTTATGCTATTTATAACCAAACTTCCGAACAAAGAGTATATAAATATATGTATATGAATAACTGAAAATTAGTAGAAATTTCCCTCTTTTACCAGTGTTTATAACTTTGGCATATAATCCGGTTCTTTGAAAGAAATATTTTCAGAGGTATAAAAAATCCTCGTCCGCAAAGGGTTCGCCGCACTTCGAATCCGAGAGACATTTACTATCAATGTTTCACGAAGATTGTCGAAATTCGAATGGTCATCGAACGCGTCGACGCGTTTCGAAAGTCGATACGATGTTCAAAGGCCGACGAGAAAACAAGGAAGATTCCCGTTGCGCGTTGACATGCTTGCACGCGGTATTACGATACTCTTGATTTAATTCAGCTGATAAATGTTAACGCGAACAGACACGGGATAACAATTTATGCGGTTCTACTACCGCATAATTTATACCTCCGCGTATCTCGGTTTGCCGCATCAAGTTGATCAACCGTTCGCATTTACCGCTCGATACTCGAGTCAATAGCACCGATATCATCGAATGGATGTCGACGATGCGATCGTACGTTTGTCAATAATTAGCTAGCATTTTTAAATATGTACAATGTAAACCGTAAGAGAACCGGACGTCGATCGCCGCGTCTGTTGCATCTGCTACGAAAATCAGAAAATATGATCGGAAATTGGCGCTCGCGCGTTTCCATTTGATCGACGGAAAAATGAAAGGAAGTGCCACACCACGGCACTGTATCGCAACGGACGTGGACGGGCACTGGTGTAGACGGCAGAAATCGTCCGGGACGAATATTCGACTCTAACCGAGTTAAAGAGGCGCGCGAAAAATTGTACCGCGAGAGTGTAACTCCTTCGATGATGATAAGATAACCCGTTCCGCGTGATCGTAACAGAAATAAGGTCGACGAGTGGACGGTACGAAAACAAGTAAAAACTCGCTAGAAATGCGTACAGGGAAACGCGCGTGTACATACATAGTTTGAATTAATTCGAGTTCATCGAATCGGAAATCACGGTGAACGCGAGCAAGCGACGCAAAATCGCTTTATAGAACGCGTTCCGACCGTTTCCCGAGGTTACGCGGTCCACGATCACCGAGACGAACGTTAAAAAGAAATCGACCGTTCGACGACGGATTTGCAAACGAGCGCAAATAATTGTGAAATTTCCGATCGCGTGTTTATTTCTCGGATACGAAACTAGCGCTCGCGTACGTATTACACATAGCAAACGTATAAAAGTCTGCAGTCCGGTCACGATTCGCGATCGAGGAGCCAGCAGAGCACGGCGTTTCCTCTCCGGCCAGAGCCGACGCTAATGCGATAGAACGTTCGTTCCCAGGGTTTTGACGCGATGCATTAGCACACGCAGTATGGGTGTCGTAAACGGTGCGCACGGCGCGGTCGCGTACAACGAAACTCTGGTTTTTATTTGTTCCGTTTAACGACGTCCCCGCGTTCCTCGAACCGGTGCGATAATTAACCGGACGAATATCGGTGGTGGCGAAAAGCGAAAGATCGATAAAAAGATCGACGAGCAGATCGGAAGGGATCTTCCGACGGGATCTTCTTCGCGGTTGCATAATTGTTGGGAACGCGTACGCGTATACGATGTTCGACGAAATGGAAAATTTGTGACCGTGGTGAATCCGAACGAAAGCTTCGATTCGCGCGAACGCACGGAGTCGTGTCACCAGTCGCCACCGCGATGAAACGGTTTCATGAAGTTGCACAGTGTCGGATGCGGCTGCAAAGTGACGGCGATCAAAACATACGGGAGCACAATTGATAACGACTCGACCGAACGGTCGGTTACATTCGAAATTGTTTTTGTTCTTGTTCTTGTTGTTCGCGCGTTCGCGTCGGACGGATCGCGGTTTTCTCGAGCTTGCGGTATACGGCGCACGACGAATGTTTCAAACTCGATCGGAAAACACAGAGGATACGTGCAACTTGGACGAGTCGAACGCGTGCTCGTACGATTTTTTCGGCGAACGAACGTTTTCTGCGATCGAATCGACTTTTCTGTCATCGAGTGTCTCGTCGAGAAGCCGTTCGAAATAGAAGCTATCGTAAACGTCCGTAGCGTAATGTAACGAGAGAATCGGGTGATCCAGGATATTGCGCAGCCGGTGGACAATATATTTATGGTTGTCGGTTTTATTTAAAGCGGTTGAACGGTTTCTTTTATAGCACGATCGTGGAATAACAGAAATCGTATCGAGACGCGTCTCGACGTATGAACCGTAAGATTTTGAAAAATAATATTTGCCGTGGAACTTGGCGTATAATTTGGACGTCTCGATCGTTCGTAAAATTGATAAGCCGTACGAGAAATAATATTTGGTTACGCGTCGAGCAGAGTTAATTTTTCATTTTATGCCGTACCGAGAGCTTAACGTTTTAATCGTACTTTGGTCGAAATTATATATATAGAACGTTGAATTTGCAGTTAATTTCAACTTCGACCATGTTATTCGGAAGTCTATAATTAATAATTATAGTTGACACGTATCGCGTTAACCCTCCGACGGCCGGCGTCGCGTACCCATGATTTCACCATGACGAACACCGCTTCGCTACGATATCCATAATATTATCTGCAATTACGTATACTTTGTGGTTTTTACACGGTACAAAAATAGAAGAAATATTTCTTAACGAAGATAACGAGAAATTTTGTTTTTATTCAACGGACCGATCTAGTTTTATAAATCGTTGAAACGATGTAGTATTTATTCGAAGAATACGTATCGCGTCTCGAATCGTATCGTCCAAAATTTAGGCATACATAAAAAAGCGAAACGCGCGGCAAACGAGCGAGCTATAAAGCCAGCGAGAAAGAATGGCATGCAATTTCTTAGATAATATGTCCGGTCGTGGAACGAATGCTACACATTTTTCTCGGTTCTTTGATCGGAAACCGCGGTTGATCTATCTGTGCGTAACACGGTAACGTTATCCTCGATAATTATAATATAATTTTTGGTTCGAAAAATATTGTTCATTGCCGATAATTGTTATCGAGAGAGAGAGAGAGAGAGAGAGAGAGAGAGAGAGAGAGAGAGAGAGAAATTGATTTCAGTTACCAATTGGTGAGAGTTATACGGTTGCTAAAAAAATTAACCTTTTAAAACTGGACCAAGCGACTTGAATTATTTTTAGATGATAGCGGGACTGGTTTACGAGACGATGATCAAAATGCTTTTTTTAAAATTTTGCTAAACTTTAAACTGTTACGAACAACCGATAAAAAATTTCCTCGACACTAAACCTGCCGATTATTAAAAGCGACTAACGCGCGTTCATCTATGGAAACGACAAGATTGAATTTATTTGATATACGTCGATACTTTTCACTATTTTTATTCCAACGGTTGCTCGAATCAACGTATCGATCGGATCGTTTCATTTCCTACGAAAGAGAGTCTTTGCATCTTGAAGAATTTTCAAATAAATCGTACGAAAGCGGCCATTTTTTAACTGGCACGGTAGGTGCGGTGTTAATAATGGCGATAACAAAAATATTATCGACCTGTTCCACGATCGTTATCCGTAACATAACCAAAACGATCGAAAGCCGGTATTCAAGTATTTGGGAAAGTTTTGTTTACCTTTTCTGCTGAATATTCTTCGGTAAGCCCACGATAAGTTTCGGTTGGCAATCTCCGTTTGCAAAAATTGTTGGCGCAATCTCGTTGATTTCGATCCCCGGTTTCAGCGTTCCAAGCTAGTCTGCAAGACGGAAAGAAAATTGGTCGCTTCTACGAAATTTCTCGATATTCTTACCCGTTGGTCGGTAGTACGTACGTACGTGCATAGGTGTAAAGTCGCAAAGACTCGTGGCGAAAGTAAATTGTACAATTTCCTTCGTTTTTCGGCGGTCTCGTCGAGAAATCGGAACGGCGGCTAATCTAGAATTGAATGAACGCAGGACAAGGTGCGTGGAACGGAAACGGAAACGGGAACGGGAACAAGAACGAAAACGGGTACGGGAACGAGAAGGGAACGCTGGCGAGACGAACCGAACCAACGCGGGCCAACTCCGATTAGAGGTTACGGTGTCCGCGAGACGGCGACTCCGTCGTAGTTGCAGACGGGATTGCAGTAATCGCGCACGTGTATCCGTCAAGTGCGAGTAACCGCGCCACGCGGTCCTCTTTCTCCCTCTCCCTTTCTCTCCCTCCCACTCTGTCCCTCTCGGTCTATCTTTTTTCGTTTTCACACGTGCATATCACACGTTTCTACCTCGCGCGGCATGAACGAACAGTCGGACCGTTCAGTAGTTTTTCATCGACGGACCGGCGAGTATCTCGCGGCTAGTAGTTAGGTAGAGGAAAAGCGAGAGGGCCAGAGGCACGGAGACACACGATGCCGGACAAAGTCGCGCCAGCCGAGAAGCGGGTCTTGAGGCCCATCGGGTCCGACTCCGGTTCCGATACCGTCAAATTGCAAAAGGAACTGGGATTATGGGACGGCGTGGCGATCATCGTCGGCATCATCGTCGGCGCCGGAATTTTCGTCGCGCCGAAAGGTGTTTTGATGAACAGCAACAGCGTGGGACAGGCGTTGATCATATGGGTGTTTTCCGGAGTGCTGTCGCTGATCGGAGCCCTGTGCTACGCCGAACTCGGTGAGTCCGTTGAAATACGAACGAGTCGATTCGATTCGATTTCGATTAGAATCGCCATGCGATTTGGTTCGCGCGTGGAGCTCGCGTCGCGATCCGCGTTCGATGAACCCCGCGCGTTACGATCGCTCCGACACGTCGTTACGTTTCAAATAAGATACGTCAAACTATTTCGTTTGAAGGTATTTTTTGTTACGAACAAATTTAGAAATAGTTATTTATTTCATTCGCGTTTCGAATCGAACGTACAAATTTGCAGTTTCCAGGGCCATCCGCCGGTTCACCGTTGACCGTTACGATATTCCCTGATTTTCTTTTTACAACCGATCGTCGTTATCATCGTTATCGTACTACTTTACGGTACGAATCTTCATCGAATAGTTTCCAGTAAAACAAACAGCTTTTACCTTTTCAGTTTCTTCCATACATTACACGGCGTGGGTCTGTAGACAGACCTAGCGGCTCTTGCGTCACTTCTCGGCTCGCGTCGCCAGGTGCAGCGCTCGCTCGGTTACTCGGCTACTTAAAATTCGTTCGTCGATCTTGTCGAAAAGTTGACTGAGAACTTGATTCCGGCGTGTTCGTACGCGTCCAAGGAACGGTTGAGAAATAAAAAATGTGGCTGAAACACAACGATTCGCCAATAGTGGCCCGCGTTAGTCGGTTCCGTGTAAACGCGGACAGTGGTTGTAATACGAGCGTACAAAATACATAATACATGTATGTACCTGAAAATTTCGATACGAGAGTCCGTGTATTTTCTCTGTGTGTGTGTGTGTGTTTTTTCAATTCTAGAATATTGCATTCTTTTCGACGCGTAACGCGTCACGATAAAACTGGTGCAACATCTTAAAAAATAGTTTTGTTACGCTTATAACGTAACAAAGAATGACTTCGAAGGCTTCGTAACTTTGGTGTTAAAATTTTGTTATCGGCGTATGACGCGTACGCATAATGAGATTACAGAACATTATCGTAAAGTATAACTGGGTCGAAGAAGCGGATATTATTGGTGGAAATAATATTGAATTATTTATACGAGCCTGTAATAATACGTATACATATAAATGTACGCGAGACTTTTTCTTTCCAAGAACTATCTGGAGCACGCCTCGACGAGGTAAGCTAGATAAGTCTGGTACGTCGAGCGGCGATGCGACGGTCGAGATTCGGCATTTGATAGGATACTATGAACGGCAACGAATAAACGTGCAATTGAAACATTTCGTTTTCGGTAGCGTCGACGAATAGCTGAGATTTTGCCGATTAAAACGAGCCCAAACACGACGTAAATCGGATTTACAGTTATTTCAGATGCGAGAGTTAGGCGACACTCCCTGTATAATAATTTCATTATTATTAGACGAACGTAACCCGATTTGCATCGCGTTTGGATTTTCATCCGCGTTCGAAGGATGGAAGCAACCTTTGGCAACTTTAAGATGCCTGGCTTTTAGCGACATCCCGGACTCGCCGTTCGAGCGCGATATACATATTTACCAAAAAGGTTTTAAATTCAGTCGTTACGAAATTCGAAAATGTTCATTGAAAATTATTTTCCAAGTCGACACCTACGAGCACCGGCGCCGTAGAAGAAGCCGAATTTTCGTAGTCGAAACGATGCTCCTCCGCGAAAGTCAACGAACGAAAAGCCGTTGAGCCGTGACACGACGAGTCTGCATCGTTCAACGATAAGAGACACGAAGCTGCCGAGACGAATCGGCGGAATTACATCACAATTAGCGATGCGTATAATTCAATAAAGCGTTGACCGACCTTTTTTCAGAGTTCAAAGATCGGGTCAGATTGGCCGTGCGCCTCGAAACGATTCAATTACAGCAAATTGCTCGTCCTACGAACCGAGTCACGCGTATTCGAATATCCGACAAGGAGAACGTCGACGCTCTTGCGTCGTCGGTCGATCGTTTCTTCGCCAAAGTCTCGCGCTTTCGAGCGAGTCGTTTCGCGGAGCAAACCTTCGAATGAAAGGGAACAGCGCGCGCGACTCGTCGAAATCGAGAGAAATTTTCCTCTCGATAACCGAACGTACACGTATTTTTCACGCAACGATGTTTGGATTTCAGGTACGATGATTCCGAAATCTGGCGGCGATTACGCGTACATCAGCGACGCGTTCGGCCCGTTTCCGGCGTTTCTCTATCTCTGGGTAGCGTTCTTCGTTCTTGTTCCAACGGGGAACGCGATCACCGCCCTCACGTTCGCCGAGTACATTTTGCAACCAGTTTGGCCGGGTTGCGTGCCTCCCTACGAAGCGGTGCGTTTACTCGCCGCAGTCATCACTTGTAAGTTTCTTCGTTATTTTCCGCGTAATCGCGCGCGATCGAGCCCCGATATCGCGATAGCCCGATTTCGAGCACGCGTCGCGACTCGAACGTGTCCAACCGCTAAAATATCGGAGCCGTCTTGCCCGCAGGTTTATTGACAGTCATCAACTGTTACAACGTGAAATGGGCTACCAGAGTGCAGGACATCTTCACCGCCACGAAAATTTTCGCGCTCGTGATCATCATCGTAGCCGGATTCTGGTGGCTCTGCACGGGCCACACGGAGAATTTCCACCGTCCCATGGCCAACACCAACACGCAGCCCGGCTACATCGCTTTGGCCATTTATTCGGGCCTGTTTTCCTATTCGGGCTGGAACTACCTGAACTTCGTTACCGAGGAGCTGAAGGAACCGTACAAGTAATTATGCCATTCATCGTATCGCTTATCGAACGATATCCGATTCGGCAACGATCGCGGCGTCCGTTCGACTCGACGCTGTTTCTACGCTCTTCTACTTTTTTCGCGCGCCGATCGATTTTTCACCAAATTATTTTTAGAATCTTTACAGGAGAAGTTGAACGATCGATCGAAGGAAAAGACCGATCGAACTTGGGAAATAATTGAAAACGAAAGCTCTTTGGTAAAAAAATTTACGAGAGGTCTTTCGACTCGTTTGTCAAAATCGAAACACAGCGAAGAATCGTTCGAAATCTAGACGAAAAAGATGCTTCGCCGAAACACCGTACGACCGATTCGGCGAACGAAGCGTGTTGCACGCCGCTCGCGTATTCGACATTGTTCTTGTACACCTGCTCGGTGTTATTATCGGGCGAACGCAAATACAACTGCAACCGCAATTTCGAACGGAAACGATGAAACGAGAAAACGATATTTATCGTCGAGCTCGTTGGTTTCGTCGATACGATCGAACCCAGCGTTCGACAGCCAGCGTTCGACAGCCAGCGTTCCCGACAAGTTGAACAAATCGTTTAGTCATCGGCGACACACGCGTTTTATGTTCTATCGATAAATCGCATCGTCGCGTGGTCCAAGTTCTCTTCGATCGTATTAAAGGTACAATAAAAAAGGAACAAAGAGCTCCGTAAAATCCGTGGCGCTATATTTGAGCGAATCGCTGGAAAAACGACGCATCGGTGAAGGATCTTTGCGCGGTTCAGAAGCTATATTTATACGACGAATAAAACGGGCACGCGCACGCTCCGTCCCCGTCCTCGTCCCCGTCGACGATCTTTGCCGCATTATCGTGTATCAATCTTCGTCCTTCTTACTTTCGCAGGAACCTACCGAAGGCTATTTGCATATCCTTGCCATTGGTTACGGTAATTTATGTTCTGGTGAACGTCGCTTACTTCGCCGTGTTGAAACAAGACGAGATTCTTTCGTCGAACGCGGTGGCGGTGGTAAGTATCGCTTCCTTCTGCGCGATCGACGATGTTGACGAGCGCGCGTCGCGCTATCGCTAGGTATCTAGGTCCGCTCTTTAAAAGTAATTTACAAAAGAGTTTCGCGCGTATTTCGAGTCACTACTTTACGCGCGCTTTACACGCGATAATGCGCATAATGGGCAAAGCGAGATTGCTACTTGCACTCGGAGCTTATCGGAATGAACGTTCTCTTCGAAACGACTGCGACGGTGTCCGGCGACTTATGGAGCGGGATCGTGTAAACCAGCATGCACGCGGACGAGTTGCTCGATCTTCTCGTCGCTCCTGTCGCGCGTTCGCGCTTCTTTGTAGCATTATCTGCGCGTTATATATGTACAACAAGCTTTTCCCTATCTTCTTACAATTTCTTGCTAAATCATAATTACGCGCGCTTGTTCGCGTTTGCTCGTGGTAGACCATAGCGGTAGATGTTGCGCGTCCACTTGTTATTTTTAACTAGCTGGAACGATTAAAGAAGAAGAGACTATTTTGGCTCTCGCGGTTCGTCGTCATCGATTCGACAACGTTTAATTGTACGTTATTCGCGGTGTGCAAATTATATCCGTACGACCGGCGCTACACGCGTAACGTATATACACGTGCGCGTAAAGCGGAATTAACGGACGAATCTATAATTTGTTGCATAGACGTTCGGGGACAAGCTGCTGGGCGTGATGTCTTGGATAATGCCATTTTTTGTGGCCTGCTCGACTTTCGGCGCCCTAAACGGAGCTATATTCGCGTCTTCGCGATTATTCTTCGTGGGGGCGAGAAACGGACACTTGCCTGCTGCCATTGCTCTCATCAACGTCCAGAACTTAACGCCGATGCCGTCCCTCATCTTCCTCGTGAGTCTTCTTATCGTATACGATCTCGAATCGTTCGTTGTTTCACGTATTATCCGCGATATCGCTCGTTAAATTATCTATTTTGCGACGACTATTCCACGTTCGGTGAATTTTCTTCGACTTCTCCGTTTTTACAGATCTCTCAATATTTACGAACAACGTCGAATATTCTGCTTGCTCCGCTCCTGCGACGAAGCAGGAAACGACGGAATATTTAATAACGAAAAAATAAATGTTTTCGTCTCGTCGCGGTCGCGATATTCGGACTCTCGCGTATTCGTATTCGTACGTACTATAATATAATTTCCGTTTCTAGTGCATTATCACCCTGGCACTTCTCAGCATAGAGGATGTATACGTGCTAATCAATTATGTCAGCTTCGTCGAGGCACTGTTCACTACGCTCTCCGTGTCTGGTCTCCTCTGGCTTCGCTACAAAAATCCAGACCGTGAACGACCGATCAAGGTGCGTATCATAGATTTTTTGCTCGTTTCAACCGAACCGCTCCGCTCGAGGTACGCAAAGATTCTTAACCCGTTCAACTTTTATATAGATTTACGTTATCACGTTTTCACGTTCAAGGAAAATGCTACGGCGGAATTGACAGGAAATGTTTCCGCTTCGATTGTTCGTAGGTCTCGATCGTGTTGCCGATCATATTTTTCGTTATCTGCGCGTTTTTGGTGACGGTTCCCTGCTACGTGTCGCCCTGGGAAGTGGGTGTCGGGGTAATAATCATCTTATCCGGTATACCTGTCTACTGGATTTTTATTCATTGGAAAAAGAAGCCTAAATGGATCGTGAGGTCGTCTCGTAAGTAACTTCCGCTTATTACGTTGAACGTTCCGTCTGCCGCAACCTCTGGCAACCGGGGAGTAGGCGACGGGAAGCTACGGTACGAAATAACTGTACGGTTATTTTCCTTCGAACGTAAACTATCTTTCTCGTACTTTTATCCAGCACACCGTGTGCACAACTTCGGAAAATGGCAGGACCGCGCGACCCCCGTTCCTTTCCAAACACGCCGCCGAAAACTTTCCCCACCGATACACTCACGGTTGTCGATTATTTTCAATCAACGATGTACATACGCGCGCGTACATCTGCCGGCGAACCGCCATTGCGGATAACCAGACTCGGAATAATTGATTCGTTCCGTTGCAGATAATCTGAACATGGTGTGCGTGAAGCTGTTTATGTGCATGCAGGAGCAGAAAAGCGATTGAGATTCACGAACGAGAGAACATCGAATCTCGTTCCCCGTGACGCGCGAGCGATCCGTTTTCTCGTGGAAATCGTGGTAAGTCGGGTATGGAAACGCGCGGCTGAACCAACTCGTTCGTTTTGTCCGCGGGTTAAAAACGTTGGAAAAGCTGCGCAACGGCGGCAACGAACGGGCCGTCGCGCCGCATAGTTCCGATCAAATCCGACGGATCGATTCGTGGCAAGAATCGCGAACCACGACGAATTTCGAATTCCTCGAGTCGCCCCGATTGCGGCGACCGATTCGCAGCCGCGTATCTTCTCCGCGCAATTTTACACGTACATACCTCCGAACGAATGCGGCGATCTTGTAGTCTCGGCAAAATGCGTCAATTACTAAATTCCTTTGTCGCGACGCGACGCGACGCGACAAACAGGATCTTTCCTAGGATCCCAACTCGCGAGAGTACGTACCGCGTAACGCGATTGCGACACGTTCGGATACGCGTTCGATCCTGGGAGAAGACGTCGCGTCGTCGTAATATCGTAAATCGAGGCCCCGACCGTCGAAGGACCGATCGGAGTCTAAGAGCGAGCAACGATCGTTCCGTGCACGATATATCGGTTCGTTGTCTTTTCTATGCAAGATGCCGATTACCGATCTCGAAACGATATCGTGCGACGATCGCGGGATAAAAAGCTTTCTACGCACAGTCCCACCTACCGAAAATATTCGTCGAAACGCGTCGAAACGCGTCGAAACGCGTCGAAACGTGTCGAAAAGAAGAAGTTGTCTGTCCGACACGCTGGCTAAACCGTGCGTTCGAACGCGGAACGTCGTATTTTAATAAACGAAGCAGCGCATACATATATTTATATTATTTAATTGTACATACAACGCGAGCAACTATAAATTATTCGTCGTTGTTCGCGTACCGGTGAACCGCTCTTCCGTTCGATATAAGTTCTCGTCGATGTACGCGTAAGTAGCAATATATGTATATTTTACGCGTCCGATTTATTTGCGATGCTCTCCCAACTGGTCGCGCGTACCGCTAAATTATAAGGTACCGAAAAGAGGAACGGTCTAACGGAATTACCCTAAGATCGTTGCGTAAGATATGTTTTTAACGTGTTTTTAGAGCGGCGTAATAGGATTTACAAATAGGCGGAGAAAATGCTCTGTCGATTCGAAGATACAGGGGAGAGTCAATCGAGAACTCGGAATTGTAATATAGCAAAATATTCTGCTCTTCCTTAGAGAAATATTTTTTCCGATAACACGACGAAAAACCGAAAACCGATCGATCGATCGATCGATTCGTACGATCGTCGATGACCGATCGCGTGCCTTGTAAGCTATGTAAAAACAACAAAATTCTGAATTCTGTGAAAGTGTTCGCGGACGATCGCATCGAAGCGATACGAAATTCGAATACCGATTTTCTATTTCGTAATAACTAGATATGCTTTCGTTCGGAAACTAAATGTAACGACACAGTAATGTTACAAAATTTTCAGTGATTCGCTAAAATAACAATTATATGCTGCAACGAGTATGCGCGCACAGTGATCGACAAAAGAAAGTTCAAAGCCTGATACATACGAAAGATACCACAATTTCTGTAAACTGAAATTTTATCTGAAAGCAGCATATTTATAAACATCTTATGAAATAACGATAACAAAAAATTACAAAGACTGAATAGAAAATTAATAGCTTTTTGAAAACAATGATACGAATGAAAAAACTAAGCGTAGACAAAAATAAGTTTAATTCTACATTTTGCGATTATGATTTTTATTCTGCGATATTTTATATACCTATTTTGTAAGACTTTGTTGCTGTTTATTATAGCTTGTAGCCTTTTTTACATACTTTTCAAGTACTCTGTATAGATATTTCGTTGTACACGTATACGTATATGTACACACATTTTGTTTTACCAAAATCGTTCCGAGGTTTCCAAAATGGAACCGAGATCCGGAGATTACGATGGCCGCTCGAATTTTAAAATATTTCTCCGTAATAGGATTGGGCGCTGCACCACCTTTCTACGCGTTGTAAAAAATGATTTTTACACGCATCGACGCAGTCGATACCCCTGTCGTAATAGTCGATGGAATGGATTTTACTTTTCGAGATGGTTCTACACCTTAAATTTTATCCTTTTTCATTTATTTTTGTTGCTTGATTGAAATTTTGTATCGTCCGATTCCGAAAAAGTTACGAATACTCGTAAACGGAAACACCGACGTTAAACTTTCTTTTGCCCATCGCTGTATTTAAAATAACCGATTATTATATACCGCGATTACTTTAAAGAACACGATCGAATAAACGAAGAACTTTATACGATATTTATACGATAAACTTATAAACGATATTATAGCATTTCTATCGCAACATAGAATTTAGTAATTTTTACACCTTCGCACATATTATTGTACCGTTCGAAATCAAATTCGGAATGCGGTCGACGCGATTAGCAATTTGTACTATGTATAATATTACGATACGATACCGGTGCTCGGAACAGGTGACAGCGAACTTGTTCACGAGAAACTAACGCTCGTTCGTTTCACGATGCGCGCGACACATCGAATGCCTTGTTAGAATGCCCTTCTCGCTAACATGTGATTACAATACGCGAGCTGTTTCCGAGATTTCGGCAAACTCTAGCGTAAACGCGATACTGCAAACAGCTCGCGGTCAACTCGCAAACACCTAACCGGTGTAACACGCGGCATTCGTATGCGACAAAATCAATTTTTAGACTCGCTCAAGGGCAGTTGGATACGTGTTTTCGGTTCGGTTATAACAAGACGCATCGTCACCCTTCCGCGTAAACGATAGAAGTTTGTTCGAACTTTTGTTAGAATTTTCGCAACGATTTGTAATTTTAAACTCCTCGTTTTTACCATCGTACGCGCAGCATCGATTTTTTAATAAGCTCTACGACAGTATTCGCGAAACAAGTAAACGGTGAAAAAGCGCCTAATACGTATAAGCAACGAATATCGTAACGACAGATACAGCAAATAATGTAGCAACGAATGTAGCTACGAATCGTATTTTATTATACCACTTTGTTATACGTATCGTTAAGTAAGTACAAGCGAACGGAAACTACAAACTGTAAATGAAATATTAAGAGGATGCCTTTTCATCCTTTCGATAATAAATACAAAGTACCAAATGAATATATATCCAATCGTAACTTGGTTCGATTCAATGAATAATATTATACAAAATGGAATACGGTATCGCGTTGTGGATCGTTGTATCGATCTAAAAAAAAGAACGGTGTCATGGTATAATAAAAAAATAGAAAGTTCTATTTAAAAAAATGTACTTTCGTCGTCGATACACCCCTTACCAACAACCTACGACTACGGATCTCTCTGCCGTAGGACGCGTCTTTTGCAAAGAAATAGTTTCGTTTAATAAAAACTAAGAAGGTAATTTAATTGAATACGGAAGGGTACGGAAGGTCCGGTAAGTATAAAATCGCTGTTATTAAATGTAAATAGATATACAGATTGATTTACAATAAATACAGGACATATTTTATGTATTGATCGGATACAATAATATAACATTGTAAATAATACTACCGTCAAAGTTGTATCTACAATTTTGGACACATGGAATCGCGTCGCCTGTGGAACAGGAAACGATGTTAAATCTATTTTCTTTGGTTTAGCTATCGTAATATAAAAATGTACCGTGTACTTTCACGACATAGATCTAGCGAGGGATTCAAAATTTTAACAAACAACATGCTGTATTCAAAAATTGTACGCGCTCTCCCTGCCCTATATAAAAAGTTTGCTATCGTGAATTTATTACCATATAATATTTCGATAGAGTTACGTACGTGTAACAACATAATTTACGCGAACCGATAGCAGATTCGCTTTCGCGTCTCTCTCTCTCTCTCTCTCTCTCTCTCTCTCTCTCTCGCTCTCTCACATCCGTCGAGTCCGGCCGATTTCCTCTCGATAGTAGACTGCAGAGAATCGACTAACTTGTAGCAGGTGTAATTAAGTCGAATATACGATAAAGTATTAAATGCTCGACGAAGACGTAAATTTCATTTTGAATCGGTTAAATTGTTCATCGAGATAACAAGATCCTACTTGATCGGTATTTCTATGGATAAATTTATCAAAATGCGAATGTACATAAACGTCCGCGGTCTACCCGTCGCCTGTCTCTCGAACAAGACACGGACGCAAATAATATTAACGATAGGATAAAAGGGGCAAGTCCGAAACGGCCGCTACTTTATGGCGAAAACCTCGCGGAAATTCCACGGCGATGGATCTCGCGTATCATTGTACAAAGCCGCTGTGCAACGTTTCCCGAACCGCGGAAAAACTGTCGATCGCTTCCCGTTGCTTTCCGCGGAATCCGATGGACACACGCGTTATCGGGTCCGCGATAAAGTTTCTCGCGCGAACGATCGTATTCGGAAAAGAAAACGATGTAACTAACGAAACCGACGCTTAAAACCTGCTCGCAAAGACAGAGCGGCTCATTTTTTCATTTTTTCTCGAAGCAACCATTCTTTTATTTCATCGAAGCCGTTCGATCGAAAGGATATCAACCCTCGGCGAGCGGTGGCGTTACCCAACCGTATTTCTCATGGGTCTTGACGAGACTCCTGAAGGATTCTTCGGCGGATCTTCTATTGAACTCCTTGTTCGACTTGGGCTTCCTCGCCACGCGACCCTGTAATTTCGAATGCACGCGCAACCGTGAAACGTTCGAACACGTGTACACGCGCATCTTTGTAAAAGACCAAAAACATTTTTAGACCAAATTACCTGCCCTTTAACGATGCTGGCGGCAAATTGTGTAATAACGGCCTCGATGGTGTAAGCACTGGCCCAACCTCTCGGCGTAAGAAGTTCCATACAAATAGCACCGCCTTCCATAACGAATCCTTTCTCGATTCTAGGAGATATAACGCGCATGAAGGGTGGCGCGAAAGGGAAGTTCTCCGGGAAGACGACGTGTAAGAGGATGCAAGGTATATTGAGCTCTCTCATGTCGGCAGCCAGTTCGCTCTCCGGGTCGATCTTGTGCAGTCTGACGTGCCATTCGAACAAATTGTCGTTAACTAATTCCGCGGTGAAGGTAGACTCGAGCCGATGCTGGGTCTTTTGAATCTCGCCCAGTTCCTTCATCAGTCGTCGCAAGCAAACTCTTTTGTCCGGTACATCGGCGGTACCCTGGAATCAATTCGAGCAAGAAACATGGTAAAACCTGTTGTTGTTACCGCATAGTATGTATTCGAATCAATTTGGAAACGAGGCACGCGACACAATCGGCATAACTGGCACGCCAATGGGCAAGGGAATCTGAATCGACGGAACGTAAGAAGCGGATCACCCCCAAGCTTGGCTTGGAGTTCTCGGTCAAAATGAACCGGGGAAAGATCTCTCGATTATTGCACGGCGTTCAGCCAAATAATTAGGTTCGTCTGATTTACACCGAGAGAGAAAAGGGGGGAGTGGGAGGAGAGAGGGAGACTGAAATTCACGGAACGATCGAGATATTCTTATCCGAATTCTTTTGGAAACATAGAGATCGAAGAACGGTACCTGAGCTGGTGTTGTTCCATTAGATTTCTTGGACTTGAAGAAACAAGTTCCATGATTGGAATTACCGGCAGTTGAATTCTCGGGCAAAGCACCATCCGACGGTGTTACCGCGTCGGGACGATGGTGTCGACCGAGAAGCCTCCTCGAAGGCGAGCTCGTCGAACTGCTTGCTGCCTCCTGCTCGGAAATTTTCTCGGACGACCGGAAGAATTTTCGGAACGCGGCCACAACCTTTTCTTTCGATCTCGTAGACATGGCTCGACCTCGCTTTTCTTTCCTAGTGCCCTGCAATTCGAATATTCGATCGAGAGAGATTCGACAATTCGATTCGTTAAGGATTAGAATTCTCGAGCATGTTGATCTCCCGCAGCAACAGTCTCGACGAACCGAAACACGATTCCTCTCTGGATGGTCATTGTCGAATAACTCGCGAATACGCGGAGACATAATCGTTGGAAGAGAAACAGCCGAGAAACGATACGGCAAGGTAAACGTCGCACCAGCGTCTTCGCAGCTGTTTAAACGTTAATGTTCCCATAGTATGGAATTGCTCTCTCACCCTTTTCGCGTGGCGTTGATCAAGATTCGCTCCAAGAGAACGGGTACGGCCTCCCGAAGAACATTTTAACGTCGCTTATCGCTGAAAACACTGTACTTCAGGGAATGAATAATTGATGGAAGAGCTGTTGTGTATATCGGATGCGACACTATACGAGGGTGCTAGAGGCGAAAGACGCGGGGATAGAATACGGCGCAGTCTCCACCCTCATCGAACCGATCGACCGCGTAGTTCGGAAAGACTTGCTAACTCTGTCGGCCAGTGCCTCGTTATTTCTCTCTTCTCCTTTTACTTCGACTTTATGAAATATTTTCGTTAAACGCAACAGTAGTCCCTGCTTCGAGCGTTCGACGAACCGTTGGATTCGTTACACTATTATTCGAGTTTGCAGCGACTATTATTTAACGTGTATATCGCGATACGATGGTGAAGTCGTTTCAGAAGTAATTTCTACTTACCGATTCGACAAAAATAAATATTTGGCATATCGCGAGTTTATTTGTCGTTTATTTTCGGAAAAATATCATGCGCATAGAACATTATATAGAAATCAAATTATCTGAAAAATACTGTTTCGTACATTTTCTCATGCTTTTAAACTCAATTTTTCTTCTTTTCTCTTTTTCCTTTCTTTTTTTTTTTTTTCACTTTTAGCGATATTTAGACATCGCGTTGTTACGATAAAACGATTTTATGGAAAGAAACGCACGATCGGCGATGGTCCTGTTCGACCGCAACAATTTTACAAATTTCATATTGATCCGATTTGCGTAGCTGTTATCGAGAGATGACGAATTTTCTAACAGATTGTAACCGAGCAACCGTGCTAGAGTATCATCAGGGAATCGATACGAAAGCTTGAAAATTTATCCGCGCATAGGTTCTATAACCGGCTCGATCGTCGATCGAGTAAACGTACAGTTTAATTATCGATCCAATAATCGTTTATTCTTCCATGGCACCGTGATATAACAATTCAAATATTTTTTAGAGAATAGGAAAACTAAAATATGTTTTGTTAAATATGCGAAGACGAGAAGGCACGATAAATACTGAATCCATGCCCATTTTAATTCTTCCCATATACTAGGTTGATAATAAATTAAACGTTCTCTGTACATTAATTCTCCACGAACTACTACTTTCTCTTGTTCGGAGAATCTACTTCGATGGGTTACGTGTTCGTTACTGATTTTCGCTGAAACTAAAAGATCAGAGACGTTACGATACGATATTTTCTTAAATCTAAAATGATAATATCGACGAGCTATACCAACACTTTTTATTTGCATTTTGCATAAGCAATTCCTCTAATGTGTTATCAGCCATTTCTATACTGTAATTATGTAAGTTGTATGAACCTTGACCGGTGAGAAGTCCCTTTTGTTCTAACGTTAAATCTCCAAAAAATTCTACTTCTTGTACTTCGTCGTTTAATACGTGATTAAATACAGCGATCGATTCTATCGTTATGTAATATAGTTGCTATAAAAAATTCAGGGCACGAATATGTTAATATTATAGGCATATTTGTACGATCGTTGGGATATCGTCGGCGTTATCTTTATATCGTTATTACCTTGAGTTTAAAATCGAAGAAAAGTAGAAGCATTAAATTCTTAATCGGCGTATCTGTATAGAACTGAGCCTCGAATTTTAAAATGTCTTTTACTCCGTCGCTGTTCGTGTCTACTTCTTGCACCTAAAATTTCATAGACTTTGTATTTGCAAAATATATCGACGATTTATACGCGTCGATAGACAGAAATCCAATAATAATAAGACCTTTATCAATACACAGTCGTCTGTAATTTTATTACTTTTATATGTTGTGAACACCGAACAAACGATAGGATTAACCTTATAGTCTCTGTATCCTAATAACATATACTTGTAATTAAATAACACATCAGGTTTCTCTGCATACACACGATTCACTATATAAAAACCTGGAAATTATAAACATCGATATCAATGAATTACAATTATGTTGAAATTATAGTACTTTTTTTATACTTATCGGATCTTCTATTAACAAACCAAATACTCACCTCCCGTATAACTGATAATAAAGAACGGTGTGAGGAACGATAATATTAAAAAGAATAATACCACGAGGAAACTTAAAGAGCATATTTTACTTTTATATTTATAATTAACACAGCTTGAAAATATTTCTACAGCCGCCATATTGACGCTCTGATTTGACAGTTACATGCATGCATACGTATATACGTATGCGCATACAGGTTACTAAAGTGGCGGGAAAATGAAGATTAGAAGAGGTTGGAATGTTTTCAACGAAAAATATTGTAACTGTGAACATTTTACAAACACCAAAATACATATTGTCCAGTGAACTATTATATCGTAAAAAGATATCAAAGAAATATGATAATTTAATATTTTAAATACAATTAAAATAATTAGAACGTAAGGAGACTTAAACAAATATTGAAGTTTTTACCGTTAACCTCTGTTTTTGAATACATTTGTTTTAATACAAATAATGAGTAGTATATTTTATATAAAATATAACTGTTGAATACACACACTGTTAGAAACAATGGACGTAGAAAAGAATATTTGTGTACAGTTTTTAACAAACTTAAAAGGTATGTGATAATCGGTGAATATAAATTTCTTTTTGTTAAATGTGAAGCAAACGTTCTTTTATACCATATATTTCTACGTTCTTTGATATTATTTTACAGCAAACGGAAAAATATACTCTGGTTTTGAAACATCGCTTAATACATTACAAACTTATGCAGCATCGAGGGGCTTGGAGGACGATGATATGAATTTACTAATAAATGTTATTATAAATACAGATTTAGGTTTGCATATTTTCTACGTATGAAATTAAGCATTACATTTCATTAGATAAACAGATTAAACAAATTTTCCCATAGGTGCTACTAAATTAATAGGCTTAATAAAATGTTTAGTTCCAAGGTATAAAATACCTGAACAAACGTTTAAATTGATTACCGCATGGTGGTTATCGTCTGTGAATAAGTTACCAATTACAGTCTCTATTAATATTATACAATGGATAGTTGGTAATATTCTCTTACGCAAATACAATCGACCCTCCCGTAACACGGTACCTTGAAAACTTGGTTTCGATATAACACAGAATGTGTTCCTTTGATTTATATTGTTTCTAGGTTTCGTTTAACACAACTTTTATATAACACGACACCCCGGGAATATGGTATCGACGCAACATGGAACAGATTTCCCTGATTTCTGTTAGTTCTAGATCTCTTTTAACAAGGAACGAATCCATCGTGTTGTAGAAGGGTCGACTGTATATTTGTCACCGTACGAATCGTCTATGAAATCATAATCTATGAATGTACAAATTTCATTATATGTGTGATTTTAGGTTTGTGGAATCATCGATTAATAAATAACAAGGTGTTAAATATATATTATAGCAACTTATTTTACATAATGCTGAAGAAAGGAAGTCTGGTAATTTTACTATATACGTGTATACTTTTACATCTATAAGCCATTGAATAAGTTATATGTCATATAATTTCATTTTAGGAAAAGTATATAGCACAACTTATTTATGTATTAACCAAACCTCAAGATGTAACACGTAGAGATGTGACACGATTGATCAAGTTACATCAGAAATATTCTAGACCTCAGAAACATATTGTTGTATTATTATCGTAAGTAATCATGATCGTAAGCAAAGAATAGTACTCTCTTCGTCTCACATTAACTTTTTTAATTAACTTTATTGAAAATTTGAAACATTATGCTTAAATTTACATGATTTAAAGTATTAACCATTATATTAAATGCTTTTTTGTTATACTTTAATAACAGACGAATATCCATAATGTGTAAACTTTTTCTTGTTTTGTGTATTTTAATTTTAAATAAATTCTTATTTTTAACAAGAACTGCAGCATACTATTTTGCTACTTAGCAGCAATATTTACTATATCGACTTTGTATCGGTTGATGCTTTAATTTGCATTTCTATGCTTCCTTTTCTTAAATAATGTTTGCTCAAATAAACAATTATATCGCTTCATATTTATCCAGTTAAATTAATTTGCATTGATTAATATAAGTTAATAAATCAATTATATTTTTATTAACAACTGATACTTAAACTACTTAACGTCTTAACAAAACAGTTACCTAAAATGCATTTTAGATTATTCAAATCTTACAAACCTGAACTTGTTCCTGAACAAGTTGAATCTGTAAATCTAGAGATTGTATGGAGACCGATACCAGAGGGACTGCAAGGAATGCTACAAAGTGCTAAAGATCGCTTAGAAATTCAAGAAACACAATCCCAAAACTCTAAACAATTTAATTGGAATACATTTCAGGTAATTATTTCATAAATGTAAAATTCATATGAATATAGTTTACAAATATACAGGATGTCCCATTTGAAGTAACGCTCTAAATTTTCTCCTAACTAAACTATAGTGTCGATATCCCAGTTTCCAGGCCCCCGGATTAAAAACGTATAGAAAAAGAATAGTTTCGCGCGCGCGCGCGCACACACACTTGTGTGTATGTACACTTTATTTTTTTAACATTAAAAGTTTTTAACATATTTTTAGTATGGTAGAACAAACAAATCGGTGACTCCGCTGTTACCATCTGTACAATATTTCCAAATTGGCTCTAATGTTTTTAAAGAAAAGGATACAAAAACTATTTTTGATATATCCAAGTAAGTAATTAATTTAAATATTTTAAGTTATTTAGTATAATTATTGTATATAATGAATTATTTTAGTGTAGAAGATTTGGGAAAATCGTATTTTAACTTGGAATTGCCGTGTACTGCAATATCTCTTTTAGCTAATACAGCTGGATATCATCTTCTTACATACGCAGATTTTCATTATCAAAGTAGATTTGCCTACAATCTTTATAATACTTTAATAAGAGGTATACAATTGAGAGTACCAATTGAGACTTTTTATTTTATAAGAGTATTCAATTACAACAATACCCTTATTCTAGCATTAATTCTGGAAGGCGAGAAATTTTCTGAGGAAGAAATTAATAATTTACTCGATATGACTGTTCAATTTTTGCGGTACATGCAACAGGGTATACTTGTTGTTGGTCGTTTCCTCGGTGAATATCTTTATTTTAATACGGGAGAACACCAATCGAAGATACTAGCCTTATTACAATGGATGACACTGGCATCTGTTAGTGGTATGTTTTCAACGAAACAATAATGTTCATGTCATAATTACCCGTATTGTAAAAGCATAATACTTACAGACTTACAAGAAAAAGTATTGGCACACTTGAAAAACATGTATTACGAATCTTCATTAAAAGGAAAATGTGAAATTATCAAAACATTAAGGATATTGATTATAAACTTGGTACATAAAATAGTTATTTATATTTTTGTTTTCTTATTTAATCATATTGTATTCCATATAATGTAATGACTATTAGCGAAAGAAAAATTATTTATTGTAGTTTGTTAATCATGGATTTGAAGAATGCCGTCGAGGAAGTTCGGCCCCATTTCTGAAGCAAGCTCCAGTGGATAACTTGGAAGATATTATGGCTATTCTTACAGAATTCGTCAAAGATCTTATTGTATCTGGCTTAAATATTCATATTTATGATACTTCACTACTTTCAGAAGCTTTGTTATTTTATGAAGAGGTACGCAATAAAATGATGTAAGATATGGTAACTGAGGATAGATTTATGTTAGTAAACTAAGCAATACAGTAAAGTTTGATTTATCACCTTAATTTATCACTTTAATATAAAATAATCAGGTTTTTAAATTGGAAACCCGTAGTACAATATTATCGTTCACATTAGCACCACCAGCAGTAATATACGGAGGTTTCCTTTCACCAAGTTGTGCAACTTTATCGAGGATTTGTAAATTATTATTAAGGTATGTTGTCGTCTACGAACTTCAATTCTCATACATTTCATTAATGTAAAAATTATCACAGGTATCACCAAAGGAGTATAAAATTAAAGAAAAAGCGACATCAACATAACTTATTACTAACAAGAAGTATTAGGATGATATCTATTTATGCTCAAGATATTATAAATGCACTCTGGCACGATAAGGTGGGTACTGCAAGTAATAAAAATTATGAAATAACCAACTTGAATGCACGTAAAAATTTATAAAGATGTTCTGCTTCTTCTCTTTCATATTTACGCAAAGTTTAATCATTTTCAGCCATTTACTAAACGGAAGAATAAATACTTCTTAAGTTCCTTTCCAAAGAAAATATTAGATGATTTGGAATATTGTAACTTAAATCACCTCTTAAATATTAGTAATCATTGTGCTATTTTACCTTGTAAGAGCATACTAAGCAGAAGTGGACTTGGGATTAGCACAAAGAAGGTGAGCATTTATTTTTATGTACATATATGATTAATATAGCTCATTGAAGAAGTACTAGAGTTTATAATTTTTGTCGTTAATCCTGAAACTTTTTTTTAGGATTCCGAATATATATCTATACATTATTATCCGATTATATATGAATTTATTAAGACATTTAAAACTTCATAGAAGTTTATAAACATTCACTATTTTTTATATTAACTTATAAATTTTATTAGCTAATTGTAATTAATTTGTAAATTATAGTTAATTGTTATCGATTGTAAGTTAAATGTAATTAGTTAATTTTATATAAAAACATAACGAGTGAGGTAATAACATTAATTATCGCTATTACTTTTAGAGATATGAAATAACTTTGTTTGCAAAAGTTATACGATATCTGAAGTCTCAAAGATTTTAAAATTATTATAACTTTTTTAATGACATATATATGTATATATTATACCTGTTTGATCTTCCTAAAGTCATTGATATTTGTACAATTTCATTTTCATATTTGTATTATTTGTGATACAACATACGTAAACAGCATCACGTTCAGCAGTTTTTACAGTATTATCAATAAAACAAATATCACTGCTATATTATGGCTCCCCCTCGATAGCATACAATTGTTACGATAAAACTTAATTTATATTTTTAAATATAAAATAGCTAAAGTGATCGAAGTTATATTATTCCATCCTGTATACTACCAAAGTAGTATAATTTATTTTAATTTATAATGTTTCTTTTTATAATAAATAAAGTTCGCACATGTAAGATACGTATACTCGTTAATTGTTACATTTTATTTTTTTCCGATTTACATACAAATTTCCATTTACAATTCATTTAACAGTCTTTAATACATATTTACCTAACAAAAAGTTATATATAAATTATGAATACCTTGGGCTCATACCTTACAAACTATAGCTTTTTTTTACAAGTTTTTCAGTTCATTTTAGTGACGTCATGCATTGAAAAGTTTAATTCATTGGACACATTGCAGTAGATTGACTATAATCAATTGCTTTTTCCGTCTTCTATATAGTCCTTAAAAGTAATGATTCGATAGTACATGTTTTACTGTAAGATTGTTTCAAGATAGCGAGTGTGAACATCTCCTGATTTAAAAATTTATAATGCTCCATCGAAAGTGCTTAAATACGCATTGCTTCTAAATGAGGCCACATATTAATGCAATATTTTTTTATTAGTAAACACATCTTACAACTACTTTATTTTACTATATATTATGTAACATATATAATATTCTTTTACTCTATTACTATTGTTAATATGTGAAGGATAATATTAATTAGTTATAAATAAAATAAGACAATCTATTTGTACAGAAAGTTAAATAGAAAGCTAGAAACTGTAATTTTACTGAATGTTTTTGTAAATTTTTAGAATACAGTCCCTTCGTAACATTTTAGAAAGATCATTACATTAATATTTCAATGATCCAATTATACTATGCACCAAAAAATGAATAAGTAGATTATGTTGAATTACTAAACTAAAGAAGCAAAGTTTATTGTAAATACTGATATAAACAATATGTTATTATCATTTAATAAATATTACACGATATCAACGCATTTTTTCTACATTGTCCTTTGTTTATTATGAATTAATACAACTACATGATAACGTATGTTATTATGTTAATAAAAAGCAATTTAACATTGAAAGAAGTTTTTATATGTGCAATAAAACATCAAGATGTTATTTATCAATAATAATTAACAGTTCATCCCTTTTGTTCAGGTAAACGGAACATATTGTCATTTAATTTGTATGGATCATTTGAATCTATAAAATTTTGTTTCATATTGTATTATTTAGAGATTTACACAGATGTAAGAATACACCTATTGTTTATATACATAAAAATGTGCCTCTATCGATAAAATATACTATGAAATTATATTTTACTATTCATCCATTATTCATTTATTCATAGTATGACTATAAATTACATATAAGAATTGACAGAGAATGTTCACCTCTATCAAAATTGCCAACAAATTAATTTTTCTACTTCTGTAGAAGATTACTCCCAATTCTGAAGAAAATTGAGTACTTCCTCTTACTGGAGCACAAGCACTGTCTGGAATCGCATCTAAAATTTGATCAATCTTGAGCAATGTATTCATGTTACCTATACTAGATTAAATTGTAACATGGTTTTATAAACTGTCTTTGGTGTACGCATATTTTCAGACTAGAAAGTAGTAGTGTAACAAGGCCTGGAATGTGAAATTCTATTTAGAAGCGTATAATTTAATGAACTCAATAAACATGTACATTACACATTTTAGACATTCAAACACTTTTGTTTCTCTGGTAGAGTAATTATAAAATTTCCATCGAAGTAAATATACGCGACACATAAACAAAACTGATTTTCCTAATTATATAGGCAATTCCAACCACATACAAAAAAAGATAATAAAAATTTTCGTTAAGTTCAGCGAAAATAGAGACATTTGTTGTATTACTTTATGCTTATATTGTATCCGTGAGGTATAGATATAATAAGGATTAGAATTAAATATAAGGACAGTGGATAAATTATGACATGATATTAAAAAAAAAAAAAAAGAATCCATTTCATAGGCAGAAAATGCTCCTTAAGAAACTACAATGGTACTATTTTATTGTCATGAATTTGAAAAATCATTGAAATCAATGAGTTTAATTAAACTATTGAAGAAATGTACAAAATAGATAGCATTAGTCATAGTCTGATTGGCAGTTATACATACAATCATAATAAACAGTGGCATTGTTAAAACTTAATCTAAATTACATATAATACTACTAAGATCACTGCAGTTCCATGCTGACACTAAGTTGAATTTGAATACAAATTCATCTATCATTTTCGTCTAAACCTTTAATATACAACATTTAAATAAGACATGCATTGCATAGACTTATTTAAAGACAATAATAAACAGCATGATGGTAGTGTTGGAATTTCCATTTTTAAAGTTCATTATTGCATTTAAGAGAACTAGTAAAACTGGCAGTTACGACAATAGAAAAACTTGTAAAGCAATATATGCAGAAATTAGCTATTTTTGCTTGCAAACTATTAAAGAAGGCAGATTTAAGTTTAAGGTCTCTACATGAAGATAATATGATTCCTAATCGTGATAACACAATAGCCTTTATTCCATTTTATAAAAAGTAGACATTTCTGTACTTCATGCATACAATCGTACAGCGACGCTAAGAAATTGATTCACTGAACTAACAGTTACCACAATGTTTATATTTCACGACGGAATAACAGAAAGAGACATTTTTTTTCACAATATAAGAAATGACCAGTGTGCGTTACTATTACATAGAATTTGTATATGATCTACGTAATGCACTAAAATGATTCAATACTAAATCATTGAATAGTGTCCTTGGAAACGAGATAACTTGTGAAACGTATATCATTAACGATTTCCCTAATTTGTTCTTTCATTATGATCGGAAATTCAATTAATTAAATGAATTAATGAGAAATCTATTGTATTTCAATGAACAATTTAAAAAACATGTACGTATACAAATATGTACGTATTCTAAAATTGTTAACATTTACATTTACTTAAACAAGATATATATAAAATTAATGAAAAAGAACTCGTCATGTTGCTATTGTATATGTTAAACTTAATTTATATTTAATATAATTAATTCAAACATTTGATTTATACAATTTGAATTGAATGACATTTTTGTATCAAACGTATGAAACATCATTACAGAAGTATACTGTGTAATTACATGTCGTACAATTTTGAACCATTTTCGAAAAAATTACACAAAAAAGCTTGATTAAATTAAACATTTTAATTTGCAGTAATCACGTAATCACTTTCGCATTGCTTCAATCTTCAATACGGTACGATTTTCATTTCTATGTTATTTAATGTCACATGTTTGTTCAAGTTCAAATCTTTCTAATTTTTGCATTGAATATATTACAGGCAGTGATCGTAGCTTCTTTATAAAAAGAAAAAGAAAATTGTGTAATATGTAAATAATAAATTATGAAAACATGAAAAATTCAATTAAGCTCACAGTGTACGAATATTATCTTGTATGGCACGAGGTACAGATTACTCCTTATTGTATTATATATCGAAAAGTATTGCCAGTATGACTTGACACACATGCATATACTTGTGATACGAAAAGGAATCATAAATCATGTTTATGTAACAAATATAAAGTACACATTTCGCTTATTAATTCTTAAAAAATATACAACTGTCTGTGTACTAGTGTAGATGTTTGAATCGTTCCATTTACCAGTATATTTTACGTAAGTCCATACTATTTTACTTAAATAATTAAAAGATAGTCGAAAAATGATTCTCTCTTACATTATACCGTATGTATAAAATTTCGCTTCACATATATTCGGTAATTTATATTATTAAACAGAGAACTTAAAAATAACTCTATATCAGTCAAGCTTCTCGTATTTAAAACATATTAGATTTTAATCGTTAAATACTTCGATAAAGTCAATAAGAACGGAAAAGAAATAGTATAATATTGTTTTCACAAAATTATAATATAAAATGATATCGAAGATGAGATAATTCAAATGCACTTATCGTCATGAGGATACTGCAAGTGACAAATAAATAAGAGCTTACATGTAAATGATTAATATGTATAGGAAACGATAGGTAATATATGACTTTATTCTATTGTATTCTCTAAACTTCCGTTGCAACTCTCAAAAATTAGAATGAAGAAAGTTTTAACAAAAACTGATAACTTATTTTAAGAAGTTCTTTCTTTCAACAACAGTAACGAAAGATTGAACAAACAAAATATCTCCGATTAAAATTTGTGTCCGATTGAAAGTACAAGTACAAATAAGGAAACCAAATTTTAAGACACTATTATTCAGGCTTGCATAATTTTCAGGTGATTACTGATTAAATTTATTATAAATTTTATGTACTTTCTATTTTGTTCTGTAAAAATATTAAGAAAGTGAATTTTTAAATTATTTGAATTATTTCTGGGAATGATTTTCCCATGGTCATAACGTAACTTAAAATAATAATTTTGAAATATTCTTACATATCCACCGAAACGTGTTATTGTAGTACAAAAGCTAATAATTATAATGAACAAAATTTTCAGCTTCTTAGATGCCACTTTGATCACTTTGCCTCAAATTTTGAACATCTATCTTTGGCACAGTATGTTAATTAAGCAAAAATAGATTATATCTATGAGTAGAAAGAAGTAGCACAAAAGACAGAAAGAATGTACACACTTTTGATTGCCGCCACAATACTTCAGTACATAATCGTATTGATTACATATAATCAGAAACTTTAGAAGCATGTATTCTTTTTTGTCACCTAAATTATAAAGGAGTATACTTACAAACAAGTCCGTTGTAGAACTGTTTTTAATCGCTTAAATGTACTAAGTTTTGTCACAGAAGAAAAGAAATGAGAAAAGAGAAAACATTTGAAACAAATATTCGGAAATTGTTCGCTAAACAAAACGATTATATGTATAACATCATATGTAACATATTTAATATTTATATGTACATAGATGCATATATGCATAGATAAATGTATCTATGTACATATACATACTGTTAATGAAAGTATATTACGACAATATTGTTTCGACAATGGTATCCAGTTCGATTCAATATTAATTTAACCATAATTAAATCACGCATGCGAGGACATTTGTTCTGGCACTCACACATTGTCTTTTCACTAAGAGAAAACGAATGCTTCACTTCACACTTTATGATAACACTTTTGTACACAGAGAAGTGCGTATCTATTTTTCAATGAACAAGATATAACAGTTCCACAATTAACAAAAGAGTGGCAAAAGAAACAGATCAGTCCCAACTGGCATCGCTCTCAGCCTCTTCGCCTTCATCTTCTTCTTCCGAAAATATGGTGTCATATACATAATCTGGATCGTGTAGGAACTCATCATGATTTCTTTTGTTTAGACCCATTCTACGCTTCTTTGTTGCCACTGCAAGTTCATCTTCTGCTGTTCTTTCTTTACGAAACTCGTAGACTAGTGGATAGATGTATTCGATCGCTGCCTGAACAGCGGCAACATTAGGAGCTGTAACAACAATTGTAATATATTTGGTAATAGGAAATGATCAAATTTAGAAATGGATACGAAAAGTATATTATTAAATAGAATCAAACTTGATGTCTTTTACTTTTTGAATATCGTTGACATAAATTTGAAATAAGTACTAATACAAACCAGTTACAGTAACACTGCCTGTAGAAAATATTTTTAGGGTAGCTTTTGGTTCTTTTAACTTGTATGTGACACCAGGATGCAATTCTGGTTCATAGCTGCGCATGATAAAAATTGTTAATAGATATTTATAAACGAATTATAATATTATAAGTAACTATAAACTTTCTTTTGCGATATTGACATATAAATTGAGTACACTTACTCTGCATTTTCCTTGTGATATAATGAAAATGATGTTATCTTGATTGCAAATGGCATACAACATGTACCTAACACATTAACCACCCTGTAATTGTTAAATCGCACTTTGAATCCAAGTTTCTGCAGCGAACGAGCAAATCTTCTTGCTGCTATCTTCGCTTGAACTTCACTGGTTGCACCAGTGCACGTTACTTTACCAGAAGACCATATAGAAGCAGTAGTATAAGGTCTCCTTAATTTCATTGTTATCATCTATAACAGTGCATACATATGCAAAAAATAACTGCTACTGAATATTACAGAAATAAACACAAATTAATAAATATATATTGTTTTATCACAATTTATGAACAATATTCTTCTTGCTTTTTAGTTATTCTACGATTTGAGATATTTAATTGCAAACGAACGTTATTACTCAATGGAGTAAGCACAATATTTGAATTACTATACAACATTAAAGAGTTTCATGATTTAATAATGAAAACAAACTCAAGGGCAACCGATTTTATTCATTTAAAAAAAGTCACAATCTTTTCATTAATTATAAAAAATGAAGAATATGTTATACAAAAAGTATAGTAATGTATAAAAGAATGTTTAATAAAAGTTACTTTTAGCTTTACTTATCGATTCCAATGAAGAGCTGTTTTTCAACTACTTCATTACATATCATCTTTTATATGAAAACTTATATTGCTAAAATCCATATACATAATTGTCACCATTAAATTACTAAACATATTACATAAATTCTTTGTTACAGGGAAGCAAGATTACTTTGAAACATACCCCATTTTCCCTTCTATACTCCACATTAGATCCATTAAGCGCAATTTCTCGTAAATTTAAATGACACCTAACACTGAAGCTGCAAACTACGTTATTAATAACAATATCCAGTTCGCGAGGTTCTTGTTCAGGAGGATCCATGTAAGGTTGGATTTGCCCATCAAACAGTCTTTCATCTTTCTCTTCTTTACATATGCCTGTATTATCTAAATTATTTACACCTTCTACATGATTTATTGTGTTTGTTAAAGGTTTCATGCCATTCTTTTGAATAGCAGTTGCCATAATATATACCTGAAAACATAAAAGTGTTGCTTCTATCACATTTATATATATATATATATATATATATATATATATATATATATATATATATATATATATATATATATATATATATATATATATATATAAAATTTATTAAACGTAAAGATTAATTTATTTCTTAATATCTTTCTAATAACTTATATTTTTAATTTTTCATAGTATTTATACAAAGAATTCTTAATACTTGCATTCTTGTTTTCATCGAATCTAATTTTAATTTTAACGTAAGCAATATTTCTTCATTAAAATTAAACATTTTTCAAATGTTAATATACATATAAATAAATGTATGCAGTGGTCAATAAACCTATCGTTACAATTTCCGATCTAAATAAACGATCTTTATTTCCCTTGACTATTAATTAATCTAAATGATAATAACAACATCGTTCTAAAGTTTGTTTTTTAAATTAGTCGTTACTTCACTGTCATAAATACATAGAATAATGATGAATCTTGAAAGCTATGTGAAAAATAACGTTTAGAAAAAGTATTGTTAGTGGAAAATAATAAGTAATAGATAAAAAGTGGAATTATTATTTCGCCGATTAACAAAAAAATTCACGAGAATTTGTCTGGTTAGAGATGGTTGTATCAAAATCATTGATACTATTCGACTATAAAATTTATGCGAAGCGTGGAATAACTAGTAATTCGATCGGTATCATTAGTTTAACGAAATAGTGAATACCCGTGCTGAATCAAACTAATGCCTGCTAAAATAGTTTTGAAGCTAATACATCGTGAGAATAGAGAAACATTTTCAAGAAATAGTGATTTATAAATATACCCTCGTATAGAATGAAATCATGAAGGAGGATTTGTCGTACACATAACAATAAATCCGGAATGTTCTCTGTAATACAAGGTGAAATGACAGTAGCGAAAGATGAAAAGCACGATTGCTGTATCGTTGAGTATTAAATGCCAAAGGTATTAAATGAAAAGGTTAAGATTTTTAAGAATACCGGCAGAAAGAAGGGAAGCTGTACTCACGTGTGACTATGATGTGTGCTTCGGTTATGTTTTAATTAATGATAACTTCTTTGTTGACAAGTATTAACAGAACACAAAGTTAGCTCAATAACCAGTGCCATTGTTTTCGGCCATCTTCACTAGACTGGCTACTAATCCGAGTCACGGACGTGACAATGATACATAAATGGGAATACTCATTGATGAAACGTGAATGCGGATCATTCCATTCTTCATTTTCAATTTCATTTAACTACAATTTACACGTACTTTCTCCTATGATAGATTAAGTTCTTAATGTCTTCTCTTCTTTCGTTTATAAAAGTAACAATCAAAATATGTTGATAAATGTATGTGATTTATACATATTATATATACATATTATATATATATATATATATAATGCGTGCGCGCGCGCGTTTGTACGTGCGTGCATGTACGCATGTATGTGTATGTACAATTTATTCAAATTGTATTTTATGTAGTTTTGTAATTTCGATTGTCTTGTTGAAAACTATATTTTCAATAAGTATCATTAAAAGAAAGCGAATTTACAAACATATTTGATCATTATGCACATATACTTCCAATGTAACAAAAATTGATATTCAGTACCAATGAATATATGTAACGTGTACATTTATGAAATGCAAATATGATTTGGCGATAAAGTTACATTATCTATGCTTAGTGTATAACCACTGTCTATACATATACATATGCAGTAATGGTTCCTATTTCGGATCGCAGCTTGATCAGTTAGAAAGGGCTCACAATTTGCACCCAATTGCCTGTTGAGACAGGATCCACAGACTTCTACATATATAGACACGAAAGTATCCGGACGCTTCTTAAAACATTAATTTTTTAAAATTAAACTAAACAACGAAATTCTTTTTAGACGATGAAGAGACTAAATGATTAAAATGCCTTTTTTATATAATTTTAATGTTACTTCGAGTGACAATCAAGAGATGAAAAAACTCGCCTTGTAGATAATTTGAAAAACGCGTTTTGTAGATAATTGTCTCAAATTTTATTGTATTAATTGTTAATGTAATCGATAAAATTTCGACAATTAAATGAAAATTTGTGAAAAATAATGATATAATTAATCAAGTTAGTTGCAGATGAACTTCCGTAGTGAACTTCATTCTTATAGTTTATTATATTTCATAGGTACCATTTCCATCGTTTGAATGTACGCGCCGTATGAATTTGTGGCTTCTAAATCATAAAATGTGCCGTAATACAACCGAAGTATGTATACAGAATACTCGATCCTCATTAACAAGCTTAAATTTCTGAGATATCAATAACGATGTGTACGACATGAAAATGATAGTAGAGCTTCTGAAGCCTCATTTTCAATTGACAAAATGCATGCATTGGATATCCAGTCTCTACTCCTATACCTCGTCTGTGATGTATGTGTTGAGGATTTCCTATCTCAGCGCCACCTCTGGTGTAGCGATGAACATTTGATAACTCGGCGTCGGTTCAGCTATGAAGTTATCTCAGCAATGCTAAATCGAAGACGGGAGCGTCAAGAATTGCCGCCGCTACGCATACACTCAACCTCACGATCTGCGCATGTACGTGAGCTCGACACTTCGGATCATTTCGTATAACTTCGGATGTCGAGAGAGAAGGCGAATAGTTATATTATGTATACATATGTAGTGTTTTTTTTTCTCGCTCTTGAAACGTTTAGGTCCCCGCTGCGTCAGCAAGCGGAAATTCCAAGAACGATCAGGCGCCTAGGACCCCTGCCAGCGTATTGCATGGGGGCATGAGGGGCAATGAGAGCGTCCTCGTCTGCCTCCTGTGAACATCATCACTATTGCTGATGTACAGTTTATATTTACATATATTTTACACTATGCATATACAGCAATTCACGTTTACAGGACGTAAACGTTACAGTGTTTCAACCACAAAATGAATTATATTCTAGCTTATTTTAAATGATATCCTCATTAGATAGTAGAATTAAAATTCTGTGTGGAGTTTTTAATTAGTAGTACATACACTGTACTTTAAGAATCTACGGAGACATTATCTTACCATAATGGCACGCAATGGTAAGGATCAGTTCAAAGATTCTTATTATATAACCAGATAGTGCTATTTGTCATCATTACAAATTATTTAATACTTATTTTCCTTATTCATTAATAAGTTCTTTTTTTTAGGTTTATTTCTTAATGACTTACAACAATCGCTACTCATTAACAAGTGTATCCACGTAGATCAGGAGTCGGAATTAACCTGCCTACGCCCGCGACAGAGCATTTTCGGAGACTGGTCTGAAATATGCTGCAGAGTTATGGAGGAAGGACCGAAGTGGATTGCCGACACTGCCATTGAAATCCATTGCCATCATCCAATCAGTCTTTAAAAATGCTCTGTCGCGGTCAGGTTAATTTCGAACTTTGATGTAGATAATTACTTTTATTTATTTAATAATTGGAGGATTTGGAACCATTGTCGAAAATACGTGGAATTTAATTGAAAAAAATTGAAAATTTTGATATTCTTACGCGACATTGGTAGAACTAGAATTTAGAGATAATCAGATTATTGTCATGGAAAACCAAAAGGTGCTTTTGTAAAGCTAGAACATGTAGTTTGTAGAATACAATATATTGCTCAAAATAATTAGAAAATATTATATAAAAGATATGCGATAACGAAATATAAATGCGTGTAAATGTTTCAATTGCCTAAATTTGTTTGTACATGTTTACGCTAATAGGATTCGTTTACATATGTTGTAAAACATGTAGTTGGAATTGCTTGTCGTTACACATATTCGTGAAAGAAAAATATCCTCTAACTGTTCTGAGCATCGTAACTTCATCTTGTAAAAAATGAAGTAATAAGAAATAGTTAATTAGCATTTTGATATTTTCATCTATCTTACAGACATATTAACAGATAGAAGGATCGAAGAATTTATCAAACTTAAAGGAATTGTTCTTATTATCCCATGAAATTGAATGTATTCAAAATTTATCGCATGTAAAAAGTTTGAGAATTCTCAAGTTGAGCAACAACACAGTACGAGAAATCTATAATTGTTGTAGGACTTGAAAATTCGTTCAGCTTATTCCTTGATAAATATAAAATTACAAAGATCGAGAACCTAGAATGTTTAATACATCTTTATGTATTAAGTTTACAAATTAATCACATTATATGGATAGAGAAGAACTAACAGAACTAAATGAATTATATATACATATGCGAAGATAGTATAATCGTCATGGAAGAATTGATAAATTGTTAAAAATTATATGCATTACATTTAGCATATAATAAAATAGTAAATATTCAAAATATCAATTGTTTAGTGGATTTAGATGACTTTTGGGTAAAAACGGACTTATTTTTCTATGAATTGTTATATTTACATATTTCACCTTACAGTTAAATGATAATGAAATCAACGATTCGAACCATAACACATAACAGAACATAATTCTATTGCCGCGGATCTAAATTGCAGACCAAAAATAAAATTGCTACTATGGTTCACCCAATTAGGTACAACATTTTGCAGATGTTCTCATACTAATTTTAACGATTCTTTTTAACAGATGGGAAACATTAGAAGCATATTGCCAACGTTGTCGAAGATGTAATATACTTAATGTTTCTTCACTGAGAGATACATTTAATGTTTCTGCGTTTAATATTATATTAATAGAATTGTATCAGTTATTTAATGGTAACGAATAATCTCTCTTTTTAGTAGCTAAAATACAGAGTATTAATGAATTTACATCTGCCGTTAGTATGTTAGTAAAGACTCGTTTAAAATATTCATGTTCATCCAAAAAATATACACGTTATTAAGAGTGATTTCATATAGTATCCCATATAGTTCTATTAAATAATATAAAGCCAGAAATGTAATTTTATGTTAATTGATGTACATTAAAAAGATATTGAGATCCTATACATATGTACACATGTACATATTTGTTAAATTCTTGTAGCTACAACAAATTTCTAATATAAATCATATTTATGAGTATAAATAATAATAATAATAATAATAATAATAATAATAATAATAATAATAATAATAATTAGTAAAGTATTAAAAAATTTTACGTACTAAGAAAACAATATATAATTCTACAGGTCATAATCAATATTATTAAAGGGAACAATATTTTGAATGAAATTTAATAAAGAATGTTTGGAAATGTAATAAATAACTCGTTATTAATTATTTAAAACAAATATTTCGATGCGACAAAGAACATTGATTATATTTTAATAAATTAAATTAATTTCCAACGTTTACGACTAAATCTGGACAGTTACTATTTGAAATTTGTCGTATGCAGAAACTGATACATTTCGATCTGTGTCTATTTCAAACCTACAACGCATATCATGTTCAACGAGTTGCTTTATTTTTATGGAATTTTATCTGATATTTATACGTCACAAGGAAAGTCTGATGTTTCGAAGAGAAACGTAATCATCGTCATTAAAACGATGCAGTCATAGTCACACAGTATACAACAGTTCAACGCACGCAACAAGAGTAAAATCGACATATGATTGGATAAGTTGAGATCAACGTGAGTGGTGATTGGTCGACATGATAATCCAGGTATAGTTAGCGAAGCACGCATGAATTGAGTATGACGTCATCGTCAGTACTCGCGATCGGCCATTTTGTGAGTGTGTGCTTCATCAGGACATTTGTGTTAAGAAGCTTTTCCAGTAAAACCGAATGATTTAGTTTACTATACGGACTTGCTTTACTTTTATTGCACGTGCTAAGGGCGCGGAGGATCCGTGGACTTTACGTAGATTCGTACGATGGAGGAAAAAGCATCGCTGAAAGAACTCGACCAGTGGATAGAACAATTAAATGACTGCCAACAACTAACAGAAAGCCAAGTGAAAACTCTGTGCGAGAAGGTACGCGATCTATTTTATATTATCTGGTTTGTTGATTCCACTGTGCTTACTTAACAGTGATATTTTTCGTTACTTCGGGAACCAATTTCGATTTGTCGTTTCACCTTCGTTTATTGGTACTTTACGATACCGCTAAGCATGGCTTGATATGTCATTTCAATACATTTGAATATCTTACAATTATAGAAAAAAAAAACTATCAACATTGTACAGTTTTATAGTTTTGGCGAACTTCAGTTTTTGATGAAAACTTTTATTTTGATCTCGGTCAAACGTCTAAACACCGAGTTCATTGCTATTAAGGTCTCCGCTGCAACTTGTTCGTATCTGTTATACTGATGGTTCGTTGGATTAGCCGACGAGTCGATTTTTGCTACTGTTCAATTAGGGTTACGTTTAATGTAGAAAATGCATGTCATTTTTGTTATACATTTTTTTTCTTTATCAGCGCTCATAATGTTAAGTTAAAATTATCATATTTATTCTTTTAATATTACGCGTATGTGTGGCTCTGTGTACACACACACACGCGCGCGCACGCACGCACACACACACACACACACACACACACACACACACACACAAAATGTATATAATACATTTATATATATAATACACACACTTTAATCTACCACCCACATTCTTATCAAAAACAATTAAAGTAATGGCAGTGTCTAGTATTCAGAATCCGTAATGGGCAAGAATTTATTTACCATAAGAAAAACAGTATATTATGTTTATTGTCTGTACAAATAATATTTTTTAAAAACATACAAACTTTTGTTGTATATATCAAATTCATATGTGAATGTGCATATTGCCGACACTTATCAATTTTTCTCACAATAAATTTTTCTATATATATACGTTATAAATTTCTTACATTTTTAAAAAGCTAAGGAATAATATCATAATTGTTACCTACCTATTAATACCATTAAGGAAATTAAAGAATGTTATTATAAATTATTACTTTACCTATATGTTTATTTTATCTATAATATTAATACCGTTGAGTCATAGAAATCATTAGTCATTGCTGTAGTAAGAATGACTACTTTCTTATCAATTGTTAAAACATTTGTTATTCATTCAATATTAAGGTATGTGATTACTTACATTAAAGCTAATATATTATATTTATGTGTATATACACAATATAACTAATAATTATTTGGACATTTGTACCTCGATATATCTAACTATTGCTTGCCAACAAGTATGGTATTATTTGTTGAATTGTATCAATGTATCGAATCTAAAACCAAACTTTTTGGTTTTAGCCACCACTGATTTTCTTCTACTTCGGGAGATAAAGATATGATCTTTTAAAAAAGAAATTTTAAAATGTAAAATGTTTGAAATATTATTTTTAAATTATCATGAAATATAATAGTAAGATGCCATTGATTCATTTGTATCATGATTATATTAAAATGCCAGCAAATGTTCAAATGTTTATATACAACAGTCGATATATTATATGAATTAAAATAAAAAAATATTAATTGAATTAAATATTATTCCATTTAAGACCGGAGGTGGTAATGAGATTTTTGTTTTTTAGGCAAAGGAAATCTTATCTAAAGAATCTAATGTACAAGAAGTAAAATGTCCCGTAACAGTATGTGGAGATGTACATGGACAGTTCCATGATTTAATGGAATTGTTCAGAATAGGAGGCAAATCCCCAGATACGAATTACCTCTTTATGGGTGACTATGTAGATCGTGGCTATTATTCTGTTGAAACTGTTACCTTGTTAGTTGCACTTAAGGTAGGATTATTGTAAATAATAAATGGATATTTTTAGTGTAAAGATAGTACAAATACAAGGAATAGATGGAGTTTAATAAAATTTTTCAAATACTTTATACATAAATATAGGTCAGATATAGAGAAAGAATAACAATTTTACGTGGTAATCATGAGTCACGACAAATCACACAAGTGTATGGATTTTATGATGAATGTTTACGTAAATACGGTAATGCCAATGTGTGGAAGTTCTTTACAGACCTGTTTGACTATTTGCCATTAACCGCACTGGTAGATGGTCAAATCTTTTGTTTGCACGGTGGTTTATCGCCATCGATCGATACATTAGATCATATACGAGCTCTAGATCGTATCCAAGAAGTACCACATGAGGTATGTATTCTTTGTTCTTTGAATTAAAGAAGAAATAAAGTAAAGATCATATAATATTTGTCTATATTTTATATAGGGTCCTATGTGTGATCTCTTATGGTCAGACCCAGATGATAGAGGAGGGTGGGGTATTTCTCCTCGCGGGGCAGGATATACGTTTGGACAAGATATTTCAGAAACTTTTAATCATTCTAATGGCCTGACATTGGTATCGCGAGCGCATCAACTAGTTATGGAAGGCTACAACTGGTACATTTACTAAAATTTCTCATTAATCGTTTCAAGCAATTTTACTTGCACATTGGATAGCTGACTATGTGTGTCTCAAATATTTTAAAAAGCGATTTCACAAGCCTATCAAAGATTAAAATCAAGAATAACAATTTTGCTATAACGGCATTGTTTTTCAAGTTATTAACGATTAAGATCGACCTATAGGCAAACGTACGTCTGTTCTCTGTCTTTATCACCGCATATTATTGTCTATGTCCTTCCTGATCTGACTTACGTGAGTCATTATTGGTAAATCAGAAATCGATGAAATAACTTTAAAATCAGCTGTTACAGTGATATCGTTATTTCTCCTTTTTCGTTTCAGGTTAATTTTTAGGAATCGCTACTTAAAATATTTAACACATGTTATTGTACATTATATGTACATATTTCTTATGCAGTATATTTTATAGTATACTTATCATAGTTCGCACTTATTTCTACAGGTGTCACGATCGTAATGTTGTAACTATATTCTCAGCACCTAATTATTGTTATCGCTGTGGAAATCAAGCTGCAATCATGGAATTAGATGATGCTTTAAAATATTCATTGTAAGTTCAACCAAAAAGTTTATCTAAAACACAATAAGATAGGTAATATTCATAACAACTCGCTTTTCAGCCTTCAATTTGACCCAGCTCCAAGACGCGGAGAACCACACGTTACTAGGCGGACACCAGACTATTTCTTGTAAAGAATCATACTCCAAAATTAAATATTAAGATAGGGGTATGGAAATGATTCAGGCTTTATAGCAATGCCACTGAAAATAATTTATGGATAGAACATCAATAAGAGTGTAAGGTTTCAGCTATCCTTACACATCATATTATAGTCTCAAGTATTATATCATGACTCACTTTGAGGTGTCTCATTCAGAGACAGAACACACATCTGCGTATTTTACATGTGTCCAACACCATACATCTAGACACAACATTAATTGTATACATGAACAGGAAAAACAAACAATAATGTACACACGTACCAATTAAAATTCACGGATAGTTGAGTTCTATAACTTTCATTGTACTGCTTGTATTTTTATTATCAAAGAAAAAAAATATGAACATAATACATGGATTGAACGTAATAAGTAGTGCGAACGAAAATATGTACATGGTACAGTCTTGAAACTTTGAATTAATATTAATTTATTGAAAACAGTTTGTATGGGCAAAATTATTTGTTACATGTACTAAATAGAAATAATGTTGTTTAAGGTTTCAAAAACTGTACTGAAACGATCATAGTTTATATTTACGAGAGTGTCACATATATAATTAAAATGAATGGGACATTAAATGCTCCATTTTAAGGGAATATAAGGAGGGTTGATGCAACAGTAAATTTGGCATATACGAATTGTGCCATATAAACAATTAATAAATTCTTTAGTGGATTTCTTTATTGGTCTAATAATATAGCATTACACATTACAATTCATCAGAATCGTAATAGATAACAATTTTATTATCATTATTAAGTTGTTTTATTAAATGGATCATGTGTCTGTGCTTTAATAGTTTTTTTATTCCAATTATATTAGTCAAACTTTTTTATTTTTTCTAAACTTTAACATTCAGATGAAGTTTTTAAATATTTATACAAATTTAAAAGCATGACCATCTTGTTTTCATTTCCCTCCACTTTGCTTTAATGATTTGAGGAAGTAGAAACACTTTTGCATCAATCCTGTTGAAACTTTCTAAGTGAAATATACTTTATACTGAATGAATTCATGCATTCACGATCATCAAATTGAAAGTTAACTGCTTATGAACCTACCGTCAACCTTTTTACTAATTAATAGGTATAAAATGATGCTTCTGGTAAATAAACATGTGTAATGCAATTCAAACAGATTTAATGTGTTGTGTCAAATCATTCATATTCGTTAGTACGCAGACATTGTATACATAAGCATCAGATAAATTGCAGAATACATATATTCATAGAAATAAACATGTAATTTGAGAATATACATTATAAAATAATATAGCTGGAATAATAAGATGAAAAAAGTGAATACATAGTTGCACATTATAGTAATTTACTAAGACTGTAAATTTAAAAGGAAGTAGCACAGAAATAATAATAATAATAATGTAGATGCAACAATCCCTTCTGCATGGCGCAGGGTTGAGCATTTTTTGTTTTATATCACGTACTAAACACATTCATTGCATTATAAAAGCTAAAAATAAAATTTCTTACATAGAATTAAAGATCATTGTAGTTGTTAGAAAAGGAACAGAGCTGAGTTAAATAGGTGTAAGTCTTACATTAATACCAGTAATAGATCTTAGAACTTGTATAGTTAATTTTCTATTTGCTCTATTTATTCTCTCTTTTTAAAGTATTTCATACAATAAATAAAAAGAATCGCGGATAAACTTATTAGCTGTTATATTGAACGCAAATCCCATAAATTATTGCTTTTGAATTATCATCAATTTTTATTTGTGATAGTATAATTTTTAATCAAGCACACTTTATTCAATTGTAAGAATTATACGTTTACAGTTTTTTTTTGTTTAAATACAATATCATCAATAAATGCTAAACGTCCATAGGTTTGATTTAAGTATATCTGAAAGAAACATGCTTTTATCGGAAGCTAATAGATCGATTACCAATGCACATGCATAAATTCAGTTCAAAATTTAGAACGTCGCAACACTTTTTGTTTGTCACATAACTTTGGGAGAACACAATCAGTTTGTACTTGTATATAATTATTATGTATAAGATACATACTACATTTTGTATAGATTGGGATAATATCTTTAAGCCATTTTTTACATTTTAACATTCATAAAAAAAGTACTCCGATAATTGTGGATTATGCGTGTGTTTGGTTTTTAACTTTCACATGCTTCCTTGTTTTTATACATTCGGTATTATGAAATTATTAAGTTATGCATATTGAAGACAAGCATTTGCAAGACCTGTACTTGTACAGATATTGCTGAAGCGTAAAAACAATATGCCTTGAACTGATATTATGTCGCCTCATTATAAGAAAAGCTAGAGAAATAAAGTGATGTTATTATATTTAAAGAGTTTTATATCATTTTTTACATTGAACTTCAATAACGCAAAACAATAGGCAAAACTAATGATTAATTTTAAGGATAACGAGCAATTTACGTTTCTGTTAAATTTTTTTAAATAAGCTATAGAAATAATAGAGTTTTTTTATAAATGAAATGATACCTATAAATATGCAATTCTAGAAAGTTTGTATTCAAAATGAACACAGTAATTGTGGTGATTGTCAATATGTCTATATGTGGGCTATGTATCGAAAATTGTTTATTAATATTTTTTATAATAATTATTTAAATAGTTTACCTGCCATCGAACTTTTAATTTAAAAGTTATGTAAAAAGCTTTACATTTACAAATCTCTTCGTTTAATATATCAAACTTATCTAGTACAATTCTTATTACACGCGTTCCTCTTGAACGCTGAACACCTAAATCACAAGTATTGTTTTTGACACGTTGGACAATATTAATAAAAGCTTACAATTATATTACATTCATCGTGTTTCTCTCTTCTCCTTTCAATAATATTAAGATGAATGTATATTCTTTATTGAAAAATATTTTCACTCGCATTATATGTAAATTATATTTAAAGAAAAATATTCTTCGAATGAACAATAAAAGACAGTTATGAAATTACTGATTTAGAAATACCTGGTTAATTATAACTGAAATTGCATGCTTTAATAAACGTTATTATAAAATGGTGAAAAATTATAAAATAACATTAGGATGCTATTTCATCCTAATATTGTAAGGTACGCACATATGTATATTTACCTATATAATATTTCTCATATATTGATAACCATTTAAAACAGTATATAATAATTTTATTCTATTTATTGTACTTTTTTGTTTTTTACTTAACGAGTTTTCAATATTATAAATAATTAAAGTAACATAAAATAAATTATAACTTCATTCCTGCATCTAAATCGAAAAGCTGTGTCATGATTTCATATGTTGTAAAAGTAACCGACATCATGGGAACAGCACGTAAATAATTGATACTCATCCCACGATAAAGACCCTTTGTAATGCCGTTTTCTCGGTATATCTTTATTATAGTTTTTAACATGTTATTACTAAAAAAACAAAATTACAATATCATCATATTACATAAATAATTATTTAATAAACATGTTTACCTGAATTCATGTGTAGTGGGATTCATCATTGCCAGTTGCATACGCTTTTTAGTTACATCTAAAGGATAACAAACACTTTGAGCAACAGCTCCTGCCATACCTCCGCACACTAATCTTGCTGGTATAGTTAAAACTAATCCACCTGTTGTAGAAGAATATTTTCAGAAAATGGTTAAACATAAACAAATTTTATATTAAAATCTTTGTTATGAGAACATTATGCGTATCGTACCAGAATTTTTATCAGACGTTTTACAAAGGTAGTCCGGAGCATGTGCCATACATAAATATTTAAGTTTTTTAAATATATAAAACGACAATCCTCCATATGGAATAATGGCAATAACGTTTGGCCAAAATCCCCTGTACAATGCTTGAATACCACCTTCCTGAAAAACTTAACAAATTCTAAAAAGAGAATTCTTTGTGCATACAATATGGATGTTATTTAAGGTATGTTAATTCCGTACGAAAGTATGTGTGCTAATGAAACTTGAGATACGTTGATCGTGTTAATACGTTTTCAACTTATCTAATATTGTATCTTTGATTATATGTATTGGGACAGATGTGCTTTCTAAACATGCAATTTTTTGCATGTTTAAAAAATGTTCGCTACGAATACGTAAAATTGATATTACCTTCTTATAAATTATAAATCCTGCATTGATAATTCCTGTGTATATGTGTTCTCCAGCAACTTGAAAAGCAAGCCTAACTCTAATGGTGTCTAACGGATATGTTAGTGTGACTGCTGTAACACCGGCAGCTGATCCAGCCAAAAAGTCATGTGAAAGTGCATACGTTTTTGGTAATTTGACTAGCCACTAGTAAAAATGAAATATATCTTAATAAAAGTTTTGTATATTTATCAGTATATATTTTTTTAAACAAATATACGTCCTTTTGCTTATTTCGTCATAAGTTACAGTCTCCCTATTATTGTCATAGAATGCCAAATAGATCGTTATACGTAATGTCAGAAATATTTATGAAATTGAAATACGACGTTATTTCGTTTTAATCAAAATGAGAAAAACTTGTGACCTTCTCCAAAAAAAAAATAGACAAATCAATCATTGTCTTTGAAACTGTTGATCTTTTATAAGGTTCACTTATTGTTTTACTCATTTATATATATATATATATAAATATGCACTATTGTTCAGAATTTCATAAAAAAGTGAAGCAGTTCAACCATTACAATCTGAATAGTTATTATTAGATTTGATTGGTTATCGATTAAAGAATTAAACATTTAATCTTGAACATTATCACTCCTGATAGATTGTGGTAGTTTATATTCTTTGTATAAAAATGAGAAAAAAATATTGCATCAAATTCTGTAATAAATGTTTTGTTATAAAGTTATATATATACAGGGTAATATTTAAAATATGTGGGAAGTATGGCAGGGACTGACTCAACACACAAAATGTAGAAAGATTCTTACAAATATTTAAAGTGATCTTATTTTCTAGTTACACCTTATTTTGTGTTGCAACGAGCTTTTGATTCAACACTAATGGAATGAAATGTTAGCTTACTTACTGTCTTTCTATGTTGTGTAAATATTGTATTATGAATGGAATGATTAATATTCAATATTTGCATACAATAAAGCAAAATTGTTCTCAATTTGTTGTAGTTGTGTCAAAGCTGAAGTTGATCACTCCGAGAAATTACTCTGAATGTAGCAAATATTAATTTCTTCTTCTCAATTTAGTGTGCTACCGAAGCAGCCTTTATCACATTATTCGTACTTTCTCAATCACCCTTTACACGGTGGCGTAGTTGTACAGCATACGATAACAGAAAATTTGTTAAGTCTGTTGTAGTCCATTCATCGTCAGAGGATTAACTAATAAAACTATGTTTTTACTTTTACGTGAAATATAAAACATCACTGTTTGCAGAGAAAACATAAATATGATATAAAGCCACTTGTTATCCATTTTATGCTACTCTAAACCATCGTTGCTCATCAAAATATATCTAGATTTTTTTAAGTGAATATATTAATAATATTGCTATTAAATAAATAATTATATCGCTATTATATTGCTATTTAAAAATGCTTTAAGAGAACAAAGAAGTGTAATCGACAGTTACCTTTTTGTATAACTCATACGATGTAAATTGTATTGCAGCATATGGGAAGACTCTAACCATTTGGGCAAAGTTTCCCTTGTAGAGAGCAGAAAATTGTTCACGATGAATAATTTCTCTTAGCCCTGAGAAAACACCTATTATAATAAATTAGTATAAAAATTTGTTTCATATACTTTATAGTCTATTTATTTTATAAGTCTTATCGTAAGTCTTACCCAAATGTTTATAATGCTCGTTATGAGCTTGTAATAATATTTTTATCCTATCTAATGGAGCAACAGCTGTTTTCGAGCACATCCCAGCTATACCTATAGAGTAATTATTTGAATTATAACTAATAAAAATGATTGGAAGTTATTTGAGAAGTTCATATGCTGCAAAGAGAAATCAGAATCTCACATATGAAAATGAACAACAAGTAATATACATTGAAATAAATGAAAATAATCTGCATTATAATATTCAAAAACATTAACTTACCTCCAGCGACTAAGTTTTTTATAACAACTTCAAAATTTTTCTTGGATTCAACAGGTAATGCCATTTTGAAATTGTTGTCAGACGCTGTATACGCGCAGCTCAGATAATCTTCTAACTAGTTCAGGCATACATATATCGTACAGACAGCAGGGAAGGTTCCCCTATCCTTGATCTTTCCAACTCATATGAATTGCGATGCGCAAAAGAGATACGCAATGAATCATTTATCACGCCACCTGCTGTCCAAAGCAGGTGACGCGCGTGTCAAACTATACGTACGTATAACCTGCCAGCAAACGAAAACCTGTACAATATCACTTTACGTCAACATATCTCTTTCTAAGTTCGAACGAATATTTTACATTCAATTATTGGATCCATTTTAAATAATGGTATTTCAAGTACCTTTTTTCGTGAATAAAAGAACATTTGGTATTAAATATTTCGACGATAAAAGTAATCAAAGGTATGATTAACGTGGGAATGAATTAATACATGCAAAAAATTACGCGATTCGAAAATAAATAGCACTGTAGTAATATTAAAACAGTTTAAGTATTCCTGTGCTAATGCAGTTGAATGTTCAAAGTACATATTCAGAATTATCATATGTATATTACAAGCTCATTATAAAATAATAAAAGACAGAGACAGACCTTTCAGCCCAGACTGTTCCAGTTCCAAGTATGTACTACGGTAGTGCTTCCACATATGCAGCACCGGACGACAGGAACCCGTGTGAAGCTGGCTCACCATATTATAACCGATGCATATTAATGAAATATAGCTTAAAAAATTGCTCTTTAATTATATATAATTGCTCACCAATTAGTTTTAATTGCACACTTATCTTTTTCGAGAAATATCCAAAAAAATTGTTTTGAGATACCTAGGGATTTTCACGAGAGGCTGAAGACTTTTAATAATACGAAATTTCTAAAACAATGAATAAAACGTGTTGTGTGACTTACCTAAGAATTCCTCTTTTCATCTAACCAATTGCTCGACCTTCCCCATGGGCGACAATTTTATCAATAAACAATGAATTTTTAATAAAGAAATATATAAGGAACTAAGAAAAGAAAAAAGCCTAAATATATCTCATGGGACAGAATAATTATTCATCTTATCTAAATTGATAACATTTAGATGCTCGACACGAGATGGCTATAAGTAAAGTACCCTTTTAGATTAACTATAAGATTAATATATTATAGAAAATTATTTAAAACAAATAAATTTGATTTATTTGTTTGTCTAAAATGTACGTGTAAGGTCAATGTTGGTTGTTCCATGAGGATTACATGATTTAACAGATTGGTAATTTGCTATACGCAAATCATTAAACATTTTATATGTTGATGGCAGTTTAGTTCCACCGGTTGAAGTACTTGCTATGTGCCTGTAAATTCAAACACGAAATTGATTATCTAGACATTCTTTATATTCTCCTTTATATAAATATATTCTTGCCGATCATTGGTAAACTTTGTACCTTGTTTTGAGCCTTCTGTTTGAAGAGGTCACCGGTCTATCGTGTACTTCCAAGGACATCGCTTTCTTAAGTAGTTCGATGTTTTCCATCTGTAGCTTGTTACACTTATTTTGACAGAATTTTATACTTTTAGTAAGATTGTAGCAGCAAGCTTTCAGCGATTCATATTTCTTATCCTTAAATCCAATCGTACAATTAATAATACTTACTTAATACGACGATGGAAATTTTAAAAACTAACCATTTCTAGGAAACGTTGTATCACAATTTTAATTTGATTATATTGGAAATGAAAATTTGTGTTCAGAGATTCCAATGATTCGTTAATTGGTACAAAAAACTTTTGCACACTGGACAGAGAAGGTTGTTGTAATTCTACAGAAAAGATGTCGACTTGTTGGCACTGCGGACAATGTTTCTCAGCTGCGTTGCAAAAAATTATATTTTTTAGTTGTCAAAGTAGAAATGTTTATTATACAGGGGGTATACCATTTGACTGGGACATCTTAAGTATTTTTAAAAGTGAGTGTACACTTTTATTACTTATAAATACTACAATTCTGTTTTAATTACTTTTACCTGATCGAATACACTCCTGACAATATATGTGACCGCATTGTGTTAAACAAAACGGTTGCCTTCCTCTGTGCGTCGTAGCATAACACTTGTTGCAAATATAAGTGTCCATAATAACCGCCTGTTAAAAATATGAAAATATTCTTGCCTTTTATAAAAGCTAGGAGAAATAGTAGAAAAACGCTACGTATGAATTAAATTTGAAATCGGAACTCTCAGGCGCCTGACCGTTCTTGGAATTTCCACTCAAGGCCAGTATGTTCATTGGTGGCTGGTGTGTCCAATGGTGTCAGGGATTCTGCTTAAAGTCTGCTCCAAGTGGTGGAAAGGAAATCTCATAAATGGAATTGAACGATTCTAATGGATTGCAAATGGAAATCTATTGACATCATCCAATCCCATTTCGAAACAATGATTACAACTGAAATATTCTAATGTGGATTTATATTAACTAGCATAATTTATTATTTCCGATTTTCGAACAAGTACAAACAATTAACTAGCGACATCTGCTATCGATTTGATGAAGCAGTTAAGGGTATTCCCATGTTTCGAGTCGGAATCGTATTCCTAGCATAGACGAGGTATCAGAGTTAGTAATGCAAGATTTAACGATTCCCTATCTCAACGCCGTCGGCGGTAGAGACACGAACCTCAGCTTGTGGGAACGTCTCTCTATGCTCCGTGGCAAAAAGATTTTTTGGATTTTTCTCGAAATAAAAAAGTGTGAGCAATTAAAACTAATTGGTAAAAAATTATGAGCAATTAAAGAACAATTTTTTTTAGCTGTGTTTCATTAATATTGGTTAATATGGTGAGCCAGCTTCACACGGGTCTTAAAAACAGAGTGCGATGTCTTGTGTAATCATTGTTTGTGGAATTAAATGCACATTATTAAATGTAGTAATAAAATGGCGAGTTAGTTTGTTGACGTTCATTTTAAGATTCTTTTTAGAGTGAGTGTAGGAAGATTTTTTAATTTAATTAATAACGTATAAGAATATTAGTTTATATATGAAATAGCTGGCTTGTTCATGTGACATGAGTTCAATTAATTCGATGACTGAACTTATCCAAAATATTTCTACATTCGCTGATGGAGATCATAATTGCACTGCTATTGATAAGACTACCGGGAAAACTTGCGGTGAATTAGAAAGTTTAAAAATTATTGATGAGTTTCAAAAATTATATGAGAGTCGTATCCAGAATGTTGATCAAGAAATCGACAATGAATTTGATCGTGTCATTGTAAGTAACCATAATCCATTTTTAATTGGTCTACCGACTTTAACGATAATAGTTTCATGGTGTTGTTTTAAAAAGACTTTGTATAACAATAATCCAAAAATCTTTAGACAAAATTGGAAATTTCGAGGGAATGGATTAAGAATTTAAGGGAGCAAAATGTCATGCTGGTACAGATTGTGGAGGATTTAGAGCATGCTGCTTGTAACAGGGTGAAATTATTGAAACAAAAGTTAAAGCAATCGTCCATAATAGTATCTGAAAATTTAACAAAATCAGGCTATACAGAAAAGGTAAACCACAAAATTTACTCTTACCTTGAAAAAGTAATTGTAATCTAAAACTACTTTTTATCATAGACTATAAATACGCTTACACATCGTGTAAGTAATTTGCAAAAGGAAGAGGAATATATGCGCCACAGGATAGAGTTTCTACAAAATGATATAAAAGAATTATTGGAATTGATAAGACGTGCGTCGCAAGAAAACCGTTGGAATTTAGATGGGTTGAAGTTTATAGAAATTCAACCTACCGATATACCTGCTCCTCTCGAGTAAGCCTTTATTGTTGATTAAATTTCGTTCGATCGTGAAAAGATTATGTAATAATTTCCTTTTTTGTGTCTTTATAGTTGTTCTTGTGGCCAGGTAAATATAAATTTAGATGTTGATAAAAGATACAAACTTACATTAAGAATTAGTCAAGGTCTTGCGAATAACTCGCGCTATCAATTGCATAAGACTATATCTATGATACATCCTTCGTATTCAACGTCTCTTTAAATTTCGATTTTTATTGTATTACGTAATTGATACACATATATTGTCTATCATACATTTTGATTTCCTACACTCCTTAAAAAATAGAAAAATTTCTTGTCAATATTTTTATACATAATAAATGGTGGGTATATAAAATAATTATACGAAGATTGTTGTTGTTCTTCTATTTGCTATTTTAATAATAGTCTTAATAATAGCATTTATAATAGCAGTAATAATTCGAAATTAATGTTGAAATTCCGAAATTAGGAAGAAATAAACCAGACAAGGATTCAATCTTTGAGATTGCAAATTGAACAGCTTCAAGAAAATGAAAATAAAATGGTTGTGTAAGTATAAAAAAGAAATGAAAATTAATCTATCGAATGTGTGAAGTATTCACAGAATAATTTTACATATTCCTAGGTATCAAAAGGAACTGGAAGAAAAATTGGCCGACCTTACAAAGAAATTAGAAACTAAGGAAGATACTATTGATAAATTTTTAATTAAAAATCAAAACTTTGCTGATAACGTTAGGAAATTTACCCAAATTGAAAATGAAACTACATGTAATTCAATTTTAACAAATGACCAACAAACTTCTGATGTAAGTAAATCTATAAATATAAAATTAATGCAGGATTTAAATCAAATCAAATTGTTTGCCAACAAAAATATTAAATACCCAATATATATGTACATAATAAGGCAATCATGTTGAATGTATAACATAACAAATTGTTTTTACGTCTTCTGTTGTCATTCAGATTGTGTTAGTAGCCGATATTGTGGAAAAAATGTTCACTGAAAAAGATTTTGAAATGAGAAACTTGCAGCAGCGTTTGCACATTGCTGAATCAGCTTTAGGAGTATTAACTCGTGATAGCAATACAAATATATATAATTTTAAAGTAGAATTGAATGAAAAATGCAGACTAATCCAAGAAATAAAGCAGCAGATGTCTGACACACAGAAAGTTTGTGTTTACTTGCTTGCACATGTATCTTCTTTTCATATATAATTATTTAAATATAATTCCATTCGTATCGGCTTACTATAGGAATTACTAGCGAAACAAGACATATTAACAGCAGAAGGGATAGAAAAAAATAAAATAATAACATGTTTGCAAAAACAAATAGCTACATTACAAGAACAATGTTACAATGCAAGTATACAAATTCAATTTAAAGAGGATATCATTAAAGAAATGCGAAAGAAGCTAAAACGAACATTGGATAAGGTATAATTAATGTACCTAGTTACTTCTTTATTTCTTTGGAAATAAAAGTAATATTTCTTGTTTCCAGTGTTTATATTCCTCTATATCCTCTTGCTTTCATAATTGTCGTGATACATTTGATATTGATGCTCAGGAAATGGAATCTATTCATAAATGTTATGAAAGTATCTATGCCCCAACAGCTTTCTGTGGGTCTATAAATCGCAGCAATTATATTTCCTTTTTGCAAAATTATGTTGAAAATAATATAAACAATAAAAGAGAAACAGAAAATTTACCTACAACGGAAGGTATCAACTTAACAAATTTAGTAACCGAAACAATGAGTTGTCCACAAAATAAAATTAAAGTGAACAAATATTTTCACAATATTGATAAGAAGATCTTAAAACATATACAAAAATTACCTCCACTTAATAAAGATAAGTAAATTCATAAAATGTAAAAGTATTGCTGAATTAACAAAATTACATGGTTTTAACATCTACATTAAACATATATTCAGTACTTCCTAAATGTGTTAAATTATACGAAATAGAGATAAAGTACTATAAATATTGGAAATAGAAAAATTGTATGCAGAAGCATAAGTTAAGCTCTTCATGGTAACTTCCATCAACATGATTGCCTTTTTCTTCTAATTCACGATATATTACAAATAGAATTTAAAATATAAATAAACAAGCATCGTAAATTCTAACATAATTTTAGGTGCCACATGTTACTTATGTCGATACCGTCACTACTCAAGAGGTTGGTTAAATAAAATTGATATTAATTTTATAGACTTGTGTAAAAATATTATTCGTTATGTATTTAATTTTCTAGAATCACATAATATCATACTTAACTAAAGTGAAGTCGTTAATGGAACAGGACGAGCAAAATATTTTTAAACTAAAAGAAGACCTGGAGAAAGCTATGGAAAAATTATGCTGTGAAAACAACGAAGTTCGTATCTTAGCTTTATTTTACATAACAATATCAAGTCCTTACAAGTATCCAATTTTCTGATTAAAAAATTTTACTGACGTTTATCTATTAACATATTTCTTTTATTTGTGCATAACAATTTTTTTTGCGAGAAAACGTATTATTGTTAATAAACATTTTTCAGTTTTCTGTAGTATCGCAAAGAAATCAGAAGAAGAATAATTGAATTTAAAAAGGAATTCCTGCTTTTGTAAAAAAGAAAATTCAATCATTTCCAACAACATTACATGTTAATATATTTTTTTGATTGTAACAAAATATACAGAAATAAAGATTTTGTATAGTTAGCATGCATGAAAAATGTTTATCAATATTAGAACAAACTAAGAAAGATATACATTATATATATATTTCTGATTTTCAATTGTACAGGCCACAAACATACAGTACGAACTATGTCAAAACATTGACAATATAAAAAAAGTATGCCCCGAAAAGAAGGAATTAATTGCTATTATTAATTCTATTATAGTATGTATATTTCTTTAAAAATTCTATAAAAGCCATAACAGTTCTATCATACAATACTTACACAAATTTTCTTTGTTTTATTAATTCAGCTGAAATTGGAAAACAATAATTCACTTTATATAGGTAGTGAAAATTTACCTGTAAGTATACTCTTGATGTTTTATTAGATAAGTATTATATAGTATAGATATATTAATTATATTCTAGATGTGCACAGACGCAAATCAGCGATTTAAGTTAATGAATATAATGAAAGCATGTGCTATAGAAACCCAAGTAACTACAAATAACATTCAGGATGAAATGGCAATAATTAATTCCATTTTCAAATCTAGCCACCAAAAAGTAAAAGTTTATTATGATGAATATTAATTTTATATATACACTACTTTATATTAATTATGTAAAATATTTACAGTATGTTAATTTAGATGAAGAAACTATTAATGTACAAAATCAATTAATAAGAAATCGAGAGAAAATGATAGAAATACTAGATAGATTGCATTTACAAGTAAGATTTATAATCCTATAATATTCAATATTTCTATATTTCTATTTTTCCCAGTTAATGATGCGTTTGTTTTGGACAGGAAGAAGAAAGATCAAGACATAATGAAAAAATTACTTCAGGAAAAATCAAACTGAAGGACATTAAAGATGAAATGAATCATGCTCAAGTCCGATTATCAATGCATTTACAAAAAATGGGAAGTAATATGCAGGTACAACTAGCTTTCTATAATTTCATTGTCAATATTAGTATAATTTCATACTTATACTGTTGACATTTTAATTTTAGGAAACCATCATGCCTAGTTATTCCGAAGTGTCTTTGTGCAATGATCTAGTGTGTTCGGTCATAAAGGAAATAGAACAAACTTCAAATAGTCTACAAGTATTTGAAAATCAAGTAAATTTTGTATACTTTTGATTATAAAATATATTAAAAATAAGGGATTAATATTATTATCTGTTATCTATATTTTCAAGGAATGCTGCATTACTACGAACAAGGAAGAACTAATATATCAATTGCGTGAAATAGAGTCATGTATAATAGGATTAGAGAAAAAGATTAATGAAGCAGTTAGTATACATATTGTATAAACTTTCTTTAAAGTACCTTATACATAATTTGAATAGTTCCTATAAGAAATAGAGTAATATAAACTGATATATTTTTGGAACGAAATTGAAAAATATAGAATTTCTTCATTTTTGAAAATCTCAACTATTCTGTTTCATTTCTAAGAAATATTTGTATTATAGTTTTTAGAACATGACATAGCAGAAACAGCACTCTGTCAAAAAGAGGAGAAATTCAAAACATTAAAAGAAGAATTAGATGTAATCCACTCAAAAATAGAACATATATCAGAAATATTTTTCAACTTAAAAGAACAGGTAATTATCTACAATATACATTATAAACCTTAATTGGTCGAATAGTATACGATGCATTGTAATGTCTATCTTCAAGTAGTAATATTTATTAATTTTTCTCGGAATAAAGAGATTAAACTATTGTGTGTAATATGTTTAAGTAAGACGAGTAATATAAGTAAAATTTTAATCATACTAAATATAAATATGTTGTAATTTATTTAAAAATTCACGAGCTCTCAGGAACATTCCACCTGACCAATTGAGTGTTAAATGTGTAGTGATAATGCTTACTATGTATTTATATTAAATATGTTTATTCTTATTTTAATTAAAATGTAGACATGCGACAGTAACGGTGCAGAATCTCAGCTATATACACAGGTATTTAATGATTATGCTGCACATAGGATATTTTATTCAGGCATCAAGTTTATTAGGTTTATAATTTATTATATACTCCATCATTTTAGACTTGGAATGAAATATTGCAAACTAAACAGGATTTGCACAAATTAAAAAAGGGGCATGACGAGTTAAAGTACAAAATGTCACAAGTGAGTTATCATTTTTCATCATTTGTTATATAAGTGATGTTGTTTATTTATTTATGACTAATTTTTATAGAAAACGCTTCAAACAGAATGCGATGATAAATGCCTATGGAAGTCCAGAGTTATTGATTTACAGGGACAAGTTAAAATATTACAACATGAGGTATTTGGAAATAGGATTAAATTTTTATATTCTATTGCAACAATAATATTAATATTCTAATTCGTTGTTTATACATGTTACTGTTAGATAAAATGCAAACAAGAGACAAACGAGTTTTTAAAAAGTAGTATTGAATCGACGGAGGTGGAACTTCGTTCCGCACGATTAAGGGCAGAAAACTACAAACGATCTCATTCCGTGGACAGCATAGAATTAAAGAAAAAGATCATACAATTAGAAAATACAGTAATTATTACTTAAACTTGAAAATATTTATTATGAAATATGCAGATATTAATATTAAGATATTATTAAATTATATATAGCTTAAATTACAAGAAGAAAGGGAATGTACACTTCGACAACAATTACGCGAGAGTGAAGCAGAATTCAACAAATCGAAAGAATTTCTGAATTCCTTCGTAAGTCTCTCGATTTAAAATTGTAATACATATTTGTTTGATATATTAGATACTAATATTTTTCTTATGTTGTATTAAGAAAAACGAATGTAGTATCGAAGAATCATTGTTACGATATGGTTGTAATCAAGTTAAACACGATACAATGGTAAATAGCATATAAATTGTTCGATGTAACGTGTATATCTTAATATCTTTATTGTATCGAATTCATGTATGTGTTACAGACTGTACCACAGATATTTAAAATCTTGGAAAACACCATAAAATCTACCAAACGTGATATACAGGATGTTAAGACAGAGTTTAAAAAATTGGTTTGTATAAAATCTTTTAAATAAATTACAGCATTTGAAGCTTTATACACAGCTTATCATATTTGAAGATAATATATTTGCAGATTTACGAAGGCCAATCTAATTTTTGTTCATCTGCAAGACTACTTATGAATCTAACGGACAAGTTACAAAAATGCGAAGATGAATTAGACAGTTGTTCTCATGAAATAGAAAAACTTGAAAATACTTTACATTCCAAAAATAAGCTCGTAAGTATAATTTATTATCACTGTAGTGGAAATACACGAACAGTTACAAAGACTGTCAGTTGATTAACTTTGTAAAGCTTTTTCCAGCTTTCTTATTCTTCGATGATAGGAAAGTGTTATAATTATATACATTTTTATAACAGGTTACTTTACGGTGGGCCAAATTGGGTTTACATGTTAATAAATTTTAGGAAATGCTATTTTCTAATAAATTTTGCATTTTGCATTGATTTATATAAACGTTTTAGCTCTTATTGCTCTTTTTTTTTAAACTGCACAATTTTTAAAGCATAGTAAAAATGTAGCTGATTACACCGATTAAAATATGAGTACATATTCGCTTCGGTATACGTTATCGGAGAAGAAGATAAAACAATTACCTTTTTGTATTTCATGAGAATTTCATTCGATATAATACAATCATTAAAAGAATTAACGAAACAAAATTGTCCTTGCAGATAGAAGATAGAGACGAAATGATCGAAATTCAAAAAGAGGCAATTGTAATGATGCAAACTGAGATAAAGGAGCTTCATCAGAAACTACAAGAAAAGGTATGTTATAAACGATTTAATATAATTACGATAATTTGTAAAAGTCCTTCAATTTTACAATATTCAACATACAATATTCCTTCGATGTTCAACAAATTAAGAGATTTCATTTAAAATATACTATATCTACTAGGTGATCTTTATCAAATTTGTCGTATCGATGTATCTTTTTTTCATAACTTTCACATTTTTACAAAAATTTCTTCATTTTGTACAAATTCACTATATAGTGTTGAATTCTATAAATATTCTCGAAAAATAATAATTCTGGGGAAGTACAGTATCTTGCCATTATAATCATTGTCATTCGTCTGCTTCATAACAGATTTAAATTTATTATACACTTTGATAAAATTATTATACAACATAAAATTCTCTAACATATAATATACATGATAAAATTTACAAAGAAGAGGAAACCCTTTGCCATCTTTTAATCTTAAATTAAACATTTTAATGTGTTTAGTTTTCATACAATAACTTGTTTTTTTTTCAAGTAATATATTGGTTTTTTTTTAAACCAATATATTCAAAAAATTGAATGCAATAGAATAATCTGTTTTCCAATTCATATTTTGGTCAAAAAAAGTTTGTGTAAGGGTTGCATGGTGTAGATATTATAGAATAAACTCGTATTGGATAACGTAATCTGTTTAAATATACGAAACAAGTAAGTTAGTTTTATGAATATTATTTATAATTGTACGCTCAGGTGGCAATAGAGTTTGAATATTTTGCAATTTTTATTGTGAGCATATTTATATATTGTGTAATCAAGAATCTTCGATAACTAATCTACAAGAATATGAAAATATTGGCAGAACTTGATACAAAGGTGTGTATATTGTACAAATAAAAATTATGAGACATTAAAATATTTCTTCCTAGATCGATAATCAGGATCAAATACTCACCCAGTATGAAAAAGAGAAGAAACAACTATTGAAGCAGGTATTTATGCATATATTATTTTAATTAATACGACAACTACTTGTATTTCTTAACATTATAATTGAGTAATAGCCTTAGATTTCAATGTTATTTACAATTGTAATTGTTGTAGATTCACTTTTTTCTTGTCAGGCAATACACTTGTGTTTCATCTGTGAGAATATAAACGTGCTTTCTTAGATTGTCTTTCTTTATCTTTTGATTAGTAATGAAAGATTCGGTCACGTCGGTTTCCCCACTCTTATTATATGTATGTATACAAAGTATTCTAGACTACATTTCTAGACTAAAATTGTGATATAAGTGTACCAGATGTCCTTGGTCTACACAGATTAGAAATTTGTTGTCAATTAGAAATTGTTGTACCAATAGTATACGCTATTGTTTTAGTTTATTCCTTACTCTGTTTTTTATATGTAAGATAAATAAATACATAAACTTTTATACTTATGTATCATTAAAAACTTTTCTGATAAAGTATATTTTTAATTTAAATAATGTAGACCGTTTTTTTTTCACACATTAATTGAAAGTCATTTTGCTTTTCAGAACGAACTTCAAAGTCAAACTATAGGACATTTGCAAAATGCAGTAGTAGAAGCTAAACGATGTATAGATCAAATGGGACACAGAACTATGAGCGATGTGAGTGATCAATGGTCAACAATTTCATCTTCCATGTATAGTCATGGGAATGTGCATGATGTTTAGAGATTTAAGGTTGAATTGTAAATATGCATATATGTATGCGATTTACATAGGTCGTCGTTTCTTGTAACAGGACGGTAATCGTCAGTAAAAGTTTCAGCTTTAAATGCATTATTTGATTTATTTTAGTAATGAGTGTAATTACGTATTCTTATTTGACAAAAGTGATTAGTTCCTGTTATAATGGAATTTGAAGAATCAAATCAAGTAATATATAGCACAGTACTTTATGTATAATATATTTATATAGTATATTATAAATATTGTTAACCTTGATTTTGTACATACTGTTCGTTTGAAAATAGAGATACGTGAATTTATATCTCTATGCATAAAAGAACTGTAACCCGTAGTAATACCTGTATGTAATTTATTAACAAAGATTGTTAATATTTTTGTTGTAATAAATAATCAAATAAGTAACATGCATGTATTGTATTCCATGTTTTAAAATTAACATTTTGTCCTCTTGTATTCCAAATACAGTGAGCACTTTTAATTGATTCCTGGTCGACAATGATATAACAAACTGAAGTTTATATTTGAAATGTAACTGTGACGTCATTTGTTCATTTTTAAGATTCATTTAACAGAAACACAATTAAATCACGATTTACAGCTTCAGGAAAAATGTGAAAGTATTCGTTTACTGACAGTGTACATAGAAGAAACTCAAAGTCAATATAATGAATGCTTCTGTGAGGTATGTTAGATTTCATTCGATTTGTGATTAGTGTGGATAATGTATCTAAATATATATATATATACATATGCTAATAAGAAACTTATATTTATGCAAAGGCTGCTAAGCAAGAGAAATTGTTGGAACTACAAAGGGAGTCAATTAATCAACTTCAACGAAAAATTTCTTACATAGAATACAATAGTTATTTAACTATTACTTCTATCCATATTATGCATTATTCTATGATAAGATCAGTACAGGTAGATAACATAGGTTCATTATTTAATTGCACGTTTTCAGTTAATAAAGAAATATACTTTCTACAAACAGTGTTTCATTGCATATTAATAATTTAGGTGTAATTATCACAATAAATATAAGTCAATGTAAAATGTTTATAATCTTAAAAAATATTAATAATGATTAATTATTGTAATTTAGGAACAATTAGAAGATAGTGTGAATAATATACAAACTTTAAAGCACAAGGTATGATGAAGTATTATTCTAAATCAAACACGGAAATTTGTTTACAAACTCTTTTTATTTAAAAATATACTAATTTTTTGTTTTTTTGATAGATTGACACCTTGGTACAATCGAATTATTGTACAAAGAATAAGTATATCAATATGAAAAAATTGTGGCAGGAAGCAGAGGGAAAACTACAAGACATGATGTAATTAAAGAAAATTTTAATGATGCAATCGTGTAAATATTTAAATATAATTACCTGTACAATTATTTCAGAAAATTAGTTTCAAAATGTGAGCAGAGAACAAAACTTAATAAAGATAAAGAGTGCCAGTGCATAATAGAAGTTGCCGATAAAGGTTGCATCACACAAGATGTAATTAATTTCGATGATATAATGTGTGATAACATAGTACAATTCAAGAACTATTTACAAGAACACGAGTTGCAATCAGAAATAGACACTTTAATTAGAGAAAATGGAGATATGAAGAAGCAATTGGAAAAATACAAGTTAGATTTTGATATAATTGACAAAGAATTGAAAATAGAACGAGAAAATGAAACTTATACGCAGCAAATTGCATTTGAATTACAAAAAATGAGAGACACAGAATGTTGTCTACGTTATGAAAATGAACAACTGAAATCTGATTTGAAGAAGAGAACGAGAGAAGCAGAAAATTTAATTGGGAAGATGCATGTTTTTAAAGAAAATGATATAAAATTGGATAAATTAGTTATGGAATTGGAAGACAAACAAACACAAGTATTTATAAATGGACACATATTATTAATACTTTAGATTATAGATGTTTGGATAAGTTTATTTTGAATTTTCAGATCAGTAATTTTTACAAACAAATTAAGAATAATGAAATTGTTATGAAAAAACAAATTGAAACTATCGAAAGTCTTGAAAAAAAATTATTTAGAAGCAACGTCCAGGCTCAAGGGTATCTAACCGAGTTAAATGATGCGGAAGAAGAAATGTCAGCTCTACATGATAGAATACAATCCTTGAAAAACATGCTGATAGAAAAGTCAAATAACATGACTAAATTGCAAGCAGATTATGAAATGCTAAAGGTATCCCTAAATATAAATATAATTAAAAGAGCAGAACATTTAATGCTTAAATTCACAGATTCAAACATATGTTTAAAAAAAGTGAAACATTTTGTTATAGTTTGAATATTTTTGTTCTAGAATGATAATTCTATATTGAAGATGGAAAACAACGCATTTGAAAATAGATCAAAGGAAGATGTTTGCCTGTTGAAAAATAAGGTAAATAATTTTGTAAATAAGCATAATATTTAGCACTTCATAGAGATTATATATTTATTTTAGTTGAAAGAAATTCAAAAACAATTATGCTGTACCGAAATGAATTATCACAGAGTCACAGAGGATTTCCATGAGGTGCAAGAACAATTGGTAAAAATGACAAAACGTGAAGCAGATTTACAAGAATATTTGACAAACATAGTAATTATTATTTTCATGTATTTGCTAAAGGTACTGTAATGCTTTTATATAATGTTTTTTAATGTTTATTTATTACTTCAGGAAAAGGAATATTGCTCAAAAATATCAAATATGGAAAATGAGAATGCTAATCTTACAGACTGTTTAAATAAATTCAAGGATGAGTTAAACAATATTCAAGGGAATTATTTATCGAAAACTGATGATCATTGTAAACTCCAAGACATTTGTAAATCCTACGCCGAACAATTAGATATTTTTCAACAACAAGTTAAATAAATGAATTTAATTTATTAACATACTTATATTCTTTATTAGAAATAATAATTTATTCTATTTGTTGTATTTTCAGGTTGAAAAAGAACGAGAAAAATTGAAAGAATGCATGGAAGAAAATTGCCTTCTTATTAAGGAAAAAGCCATGGTGGAACAAAACAATTGTGAAATTATTTCCGAATTACAAGAAACGCATAAGTCATTATTAGAACTTAGAAAAGAATGTCAGCTGAAAAATAAATCTCTTGCTTGTATATCGGCAGAATTAACAGAAACAGCTAAGAGTAGGTCTGAACTTTGTAATCAATCTCAGTACATTGTCTCTTGCATTCGTATTTGGATGATGGAGCAACGAGACTATGTTAACAAACTCAGTTCCAAATTGAAGTGTCAGCAGCAACAGTTACGAGAACTTGAGTTTGAGAAAAAGCAAGTACTTTTATTGTTTGCGATTACAAATGTTATTTAAATCATTTAGTTATTTTAATCTCTTAAAACCCATTGTACATTTTATTGTAGAACTCTTTTAGAAGAAACAAAGAAATTGAAACACCTATTAATTCAGAGATTGAAACGGATGAACAGATATAGTGGGAAGAATATTAAAAACGTTTGTATCGGTTGCCACATATTGCCTCCAGCTAGCACACAAAATTCTGGCACGCTAGTTTCCACAAATTCAAAATATCTGTACCCACAAAAAGTTAGTAAATTCTCAAAAACTAATTTCAATAAATTTTAACTTTTAATGTTTTCTTTTATCTAGAAATCGAATTCTACTAAGACAGCACGACGTATTTCAACGTATGGCCATACTTGGTTTTTTCCTAAAATGAAATACTTAACAAATGAGCTTCGAAAGAGTAATGTAGAGTATGAAGAAAATTTCTGTAACAGAGGAAGCACTGATTCAGCATTAGAAGAAAGTCGTGATTGTGGTTATCAATCGTCCGCCAGCAAATGAGAATAATACGAAACAAATAATTTTAATAGAATTAAAATAATTATCTTTTTTATTATACTATCTTTGAATTTTCTAATCGAACGTTATAATTTTCACTGTTAGTAGAAAAAGGTGCGTTCCTATAATTGATTTTCTTGAATCCAACTCAACGAGTTATCCAAATTTATAGTGAAATGATAAATTTCATGACATAATATATGTAATAATACAAGATTTTCCAAAAATACTTCATTAAATATTTCGAACACACGTTTACATTCTACCATAGAGAAAGCTTCGATACTGTTTGGAGGATTCTGAAACGAAAAATTGGCATATGCATGAAATAATTACATCGTAAACAGTTATTTTCTTAGAAGTTAGAGCAATATTATATAAAAAGATACAAACTAGCACAGCATGCACCAAAATACTTTCACGAAAATACTGAAACACTTTTTCGGCTGTACAATGTGGATTGGAAAGGAAAAATAAATGTGTTAAGTGGACAACTCCTAAAACTACTGAAACGGCTTTCTCTGTGAAAGAGTAAAATCTGAAACATGATTAATATTTATTTGCATTCACCGAGCAAGAAAAATTATATAGTAATAAATTTATACCTCGCAAATTTAAAAAATTCCCATAATACTTTGGCAAATATGTGATTACTTTTTCCTTTATACCGATAAGAGAATATTTTATCTATAAAAAGGCATCACTTTCATTCAGAACATAATTATTACTTATAAGACACATTAGAGTATATTTGCAATAATTTACCAAAGAGAGACAGTCCCTCGCTCCTCTGACATTTCTTCAAATAAATTATATGTTTGTCTGTAAAATATTTCCAAATACAAACTCCCGGCAATGGCGGTGTAACATACCGATCATAAACTGGATTTTTTGGATGAATCCATGCCCCACATAAATCGTCATAATTTACATTTGTTTCAATGTAGATGTCCGAGCAGACTTTTCGTGGAATTTCACTTTGAATGCTTGGTATTATACGTTCCGATAAGGTACATGATTTAATATGCAGTATCGATTCTAAATTATCTGTTTTAATATGATCATTTGTTATCATAAATTTAGTCGACATTATTCGAAATTACTGCGTTTAACTGTAATCTCTAACTGAGCGAACATCGCACATATAAAGATGTTAAACTTTTGAATTCAAATTCGTAACAAAAATCGCAAGTAATAATACCAACATCTTGCAGAAGTTTATAAAATGTGTACACGTTGGTAACACTGTTACTTGACGAGCTGCTATTTCCTTTTACTTTGTAAAAAGCGCGAAATATTTAAGGGTGTTTTCATAATAAATTAAATTATTTCTCAAGAATTCTATTCTATTTCTGTTCGCATCGAAATAATAGATTTATTTATATGCGATCTTTTTGGACGAGAGTGAACGGTGAATGTGACGGAGCCGATAATAATATTCACAAGTTTATTCTTTCTCTTGTGTAATCATTTATAATTTATCATGAATTATTGAATAAAATTAATATACAATATATTTCGGAGCAAAAATTTGTTATACATGTTTACAAACTAAGAAAGTAAATACATAGGTAATTAGCAGCAGGAATGGCCTACTATCTTACAAGATGTTTTGCGTGCCAAAAATTCATCATACATTGTATATTTTAAATGTATATTATTACTAATATTAATATTATTAATAATCAATTTACCATTAATATTATCATTATTACTTATTACCATTAACATTACTTATTATATAAATCATATTAATTATATATGATTTATAGTATAATCGTATTTATATATTTATATATATATTTATATTTATAACGAACACCGCCCATTACTACTAGAATTACAAATGGGAGTTCACCAAATCTCTCTCTCTCTCGCTCTCACTCTTTCTCGTTCTCTCTCTCTCTCTCTCTCGCTCGTTCTCTCTCTCTCTCTCTCTCTCTCGCTCGCTCGTTCTCTCTCTCTCTCTCTCTCTTCCTTTTTTCGATAGATCTGATACTCAAAATAGATGATATATCTTCGAATGAAACGTGATACACGCATTTTTCTAAATTAATCACTCAGGCAAAAATGTTCGTCCTGCATAGTTCACCTCCCATTCCATAATAGTGGCATTTTTCCATCGTTTTACGTTCCATTCAAATTCAATGCGGACACATTCATGGTGTACTTATATTTTTGGATTATGGTACATATCTGCAAGCAAAAAGTGGTGCGCTCCTACAGTGATTTATAAAACAAATTACATCTGAGAAAACAATGAAATTTGTACTTAATTTACAATGTTATCTGTTATAAGAGAAGAACAAAATAGACTATAAATATTCAAAATAATGCACGTTTATTGTTCAAAAATTGCAGTTATGAAAATCTATCATTAAAAATTTAAACAGTTAATATTTCTGAGAATAGTGTGTAAATGCAATGAATTACATAGCAACCATTGATATAGGTTTTAGTAATAAATTTTCATGATCAGAAAGTCGTTGTAACTAACTAAGATTGATTGTTAGCAGTATTAATTAGTAACAACGCCCCTCAATAGTCGCATTTTTGTTATTAAAAGATCAAAATATTTACGCACATGTAAAAATTAAATTATCATAATCATAATCATTTAAATGCATGTCAATGTACATTGCTATATGGTTATAAGTACCAGTAATACTTATTTGAACAAACTGACTCCCTTTTTCAATGACTCGCAAAGATACTCGAGCAAGATTCCCAACTCAAAAATTCAGGTTATATTTAGGAATATGTAGAGCATATATAATTGTACTTTATAACTCAGAAATTATAACAGACAGAGAAGATTGAAGGCAAAAATTACACACACACACGTATATATGTTCTTAAAAATTGATGGTCACGTTAAAAAACCTACATCGATGGTTTAATATAACTCAAACAGAATATTCTACAATGAAGTAATTAAATTACCATTAATCATGCTTATAAGTAAATTATGGTTACACTATATTAACTTACCTAGGAGGTGTTTCAAATAAATCTAATGTGTAGTTGTAAAAAAGAACACTTTTCATACTTGAATTATCCTTTGCAATTTGAAAACTTGTGACAACTAATCGTACTTTACACTTAAAACGTTGTTACAAACAGTAATTTCAAAATTGTTTGTCCACTTTGAACACTTAAATTTACATAAAAAGAAAATTTTATATGAAATATATCATCTACGAAGAAATGAAATATAAAAAAATGAATTATGCAAAAGCTATATAATTTAACTAAGAGAAAGTAAATGATTTGTGTAAATAATAAATAGCAATAGCTTAAATTTAATATCTGCAAAAATTGACGACACTAAAATACTTAGAGACAAACGTGTTTATCAAAGAACTTAAAGAGTTGCATTAGTTAAATCAAAAGACTCAACTTTTGAATAAGAAATTAACATTTTCTTTAATGTCATTCTGAGATTTACAGTAACAAGGTGGTGAATATTTTACAAGGATTATTTACTTTTGCATCTAACAATCCACTATATAATTTATAATGTAAAAATAACTGCTATGTAAATATTAATTAAATAAAAATTAAGAGAAATAAATGTAGTAAGCAAAGTATATCATATTTATGAACATACTACAGGCATCACTATCGTGTGGCTGGATCTTGCAAAATTCAAAATATAAAGTATAAACGAATGTGTATACATATTTACTCACAATATCGTGTAAATAATAAGCATGACTAAAATTTTTGCAACAATATCATAAGCGCGATAAAATAAGAGTATAAAATCATGTTGAACGTTTACACATAGGAAAAGAAAGTATCAAATACTTAAACTGCGCACTAGTATTCACTGCAATAATTACTCTAAGCTATGTGAGATACAATAATTGTATAAGGAAATTCTTATATAAATATGAAATTCTTTTATTTTAAAAAAATATTTGTTAAATGCCAAAATGTTTGGAATTTATAAGTTTTCGTGTATAGTAAAGTAACGATTGAACTTGTGTATGTTACTACAACACATTTTATAATTAATTCCTTAATTAATGGAAAATACTATTTTTTGATAACGTCACATACAAGACGTGACATATTTATTCACCGAGTTTCAAGAATTTTATAAATTCTTCTATAACAGCAACTTGTTTATGCAAAATTCTTTTTTACATTATCAATTAACATACGTACAATAAAGATTTAAGGAAAAAAATACGGTTTCAACTTCTAACTTTACTTACTTAATAAATACAAAGATTGAAATTAGTTCGGAATATATGCAATAAAAATATTAAATTTAACAGAAAAATGTACTACAGAAATATTTATGCACATATTCCACAATCTAATACATATTTTCTCATCAAAAACCCATAAATTGCAGATTTCTAACCTAGTTAATATCAAATCTGTTTCCACTGCAAAACCATCAATCTTTTCTCCTTATACATTTTTGCATTATAAAAATATCTAGACATAATGTATTATTATACTAAACATTGAACCCATAACATATCTGATGCATATATCGATTGGTTTGTGACTGCTCAATAGATATTACTTCCAGTATTGTTGACCACCAAGGTGACCAATTGTAACTAATATAAAAATATATACCAATACAGTATTTAACACGTACAGATTTGGATAATCACTTGCAACAATTGCCAGTTGCTGCCTTTTGTCCTTCTGTCTCAACTAATCGACGACCTTGACCACTCGTACTTACACTTCCTGATTGTTCATTTTTTGGAAGTTTCTTAGCTGCAAAAAATTGGTACGACGAAATTTATTTGTAAATTCATATAGTTATTACTACGTAAAAGAATGAAAATATAGTAAGAAATGAATTCTAGTACGATAACGGATACTATTTCAAAACCAGATGCCCTTTTCATATTCCATAGATAACATTATCATGATTATAATTGCAAATGTTGCCAAACCATTCTCCAGCATTGTTTTTATTTCGAACGGAATCATTAATTTCATTTATGTAATAGAGAGAGAGAGAGAGAGAGAGAGAGAGAGAGAGAGAGAGAGAGAGAAATTGAAAAATTAACTTACCTATCGCTAGGAATATATCGTTAACATTCATCGCTGTTTTGGCTGAAGTTTCCATGAAAAGAAGGCCATTTTCATCTGCATATGTTTGAGCTTCATCAAATTCTACAACTCTCTTATTTGAAAGGTCTGCTTTATTTCCAGCTAATGCTATAACTATGCTCGGACTGGCTTGTCGTTGCAATTCCTTCACCCACGTTTGGGCACGTACAAATGTGTCCTACATATTTAATTAAAAAATTAATCCATACAACTAGCATAAAATAAATAATTAGAAACGTTTGAAAGATATAAAGTAGAGATATATTTAGACCCTACTAAATAGAAAACCCAGAATTAAGCTTAAAAGAATGCTACAAAATATAGACAAAGTCGAAACAAATAATTATAGGTCTGCTATTATCTTTAGAATATCATTTACCTTGATTACATTATAATCTTTGGCGTGTATGGAAATATCATTTATAATTAAGTTAAATATTTTGTTTTAATAATTTTTACTTGCCTGGTTTGTTATGTCATACACAACAATGGCTGCCTGTGCACCTCGATAATACATTGGCGCAAGACTATGATAACGTTCTTGGCCTGCTGTATCCCAAATCTCAAATTTTACAGTTGTATCATCCAGACATACTGTTTGTGTTAAAAATGCAGCTAAAAACATTAACACAATCAAATAATGATGTCCAAGAGATAATTCTTCCGATGGTAGTACAAGGTAATTCTATCTATGACAAATTAGAATGTGCTTTCCCAAATTATAAAAAGCTTCTTAAATGAAATGTATTTTATCTAATCTCTAACTATCTTTCTATTATCTAATAGCCTTTATTATCTTAAGTATGATTTTTACATAAATGTCTATCTAATTGGTTTACCGTTCGGACGTAAATATACGACTCTTCGTGTGTAAAATTGGTGCCACGCGTAACGAGATATTTCCTTGTATATTTAAAATTTCAGCAAATATTTTAAGATTTTAGTATTACTTTCTATGCTTTTTTAATATATTTCTCTATATAATTTAATATATTATTTATGACAGCGTCTAAGGTTACATTTAAATAAAAGAAACAACCGTGCCAGTGCAGCAATGTGTATTTGGAAAATATTAATCTCCTTTGAAACAAAGAAATAGCTTGGCCCATTTATTAAAATAATGGTATAAATTTTATAAAAAGATTTCCTACCTCCGATAGTACTCTCTTGGTACTCGTGAAACTGTCCTTTCACAAACCTCAACACAAGGCTTGATTTACCAACCGCGGATTCTCCGAGCAATACTAATTTGAACTGGCAAATCTTTCCTTGCGTCGAACCATTTGGCCTCTGGGCTGTACCCCGATTAGCCATGATTACCTAGATACAAAATAGTTATTAATTTCAACGAAATATATTATGTTTTTAAAGCATAAGGTAATAAATGGTCCTTATTCAAAATATTTCATTTAAATCGATAGATAAATGTCTGTTTATATTGAAACTTCATTCGATAGACGAGGATTCTACTTTTATGCATTGTAATCATAATCATAATCATAATCAAATTTTACAAAGTCTTGCAAAGAATTATTAATTCTTTTTACGAAATGAAAGATGTTTTGAAACACAGATTAACGTGTCACCGAATTCAAAGATTTCAAGAGGTCGATACCCTGCTAAAGTATACAAAATAATACAGTGAAATTAATAAACTGGAATTAAATCGCGTCATTCACATATCAACGAGTTTAAACACACGATGCTCGGCGAGTCTCGAAGTCATAAAAGCTAGATACCGATTACTGTGCAAACAAGTACGCAAAATTTCATTATCTTTTATATTATGATTGATTTCTACTCACAAATGAAAAGTACAGTGGATAAAACTAAAAGAAAATAATAGCGTATACCATTTAACACATTAAAGCGGAGCTCTTGTTAATTACATTAGCCAATTAGTTCGCGGAGCTAGTCTCAAAGATTGAGCAGCTCGGCGTTGATTCGCAATAATGTTACCGTTGATCGAACTTGAGCTCTATAAATGATAATACGAAGATTCGTTTTAAGAGATTGAACGAAGAGTAAGGATCGGTAAGATAGAGTGACTAAACGCAGCAAGGTTCACGGCGATCACAGGATTCGTACAACACGGTGACTAGAAGGAAACAGGTCCGCATCGCACACGAGTCCGAGTATGGACTCATAGGAAAAAAACGTTCATAAGAGTGAGAACGAATCGAATGAAAAACACGATCACACATACGTGTTATTGGATGCACACTGGCGAGTACACTAAGTTACGTGCAACTATCGTACTCGTAAAAAAGACTCACCCAAAGTTATCTACGTAACCAATACCTCATAACCTTCGACGAAATGGTATTATCGAAAAATCACGAGAAACCGTTAAAGCGGTGCATAAGGACTGCGAAAGAAAGAAACCGATAAGGACGCATAGAGTTCTGTGTACGCGCGCGCGAATTCTCTTTCTCGCTTTATCCTGGTATAACTCATCATTCGCTATCTCTCTTATACATGCTCACTAAACTCTGTCTTCTTTCCTCTCGCTCCGTTATTCGCTTAAAGTACGATCCTCTTTCTCTCGCATTCAGTTACTCATTCGCAGGGTCTTTCCTTCTTTCACTGCTTACGCTCATTCTACCTTTCTCTCTTGCACTCGCTCATTCACGTTCTCCGTTTCTCTGTTCCACTCGAGAGATTACAAGAGAGAAACGAAGAGAGACGAATAAAGGGAGTAAATGATGCGCCACGATAGTTACGGCTCTGAGTACTTGTCACCGCCCGTGAAACGTCAGCACGATCTGAAATATCGAATCTCTTGGGAAATTAAAAAGTTTTGATACTTGACAAAAAAAGACGGTAGAAGAATGGAACACAGATTAAAGAAATCGCGTGTTGGAGGGTGCCCAGGATCTTATCAACATCCGTATGATAGTGTACACGCCAAAAGGCGAACAATATAGACACATCTATCGAGCACCTCTATCGTAGATGACATTCTGCGTCTCTATCGTAAATGACACTGTCCATAAACAACCGATCCTCTCATGCACGAAAATTCATAGAAAAAAAAAAAGAAAAACATGAAAAATGTAGTTCTCTGGTAGCATGAATTGGGACACCTAACAAGATGGAAAAGTCGAATTTTCGATGCTTAACCTGCTGGGTGAGGAAGTTCGCCGTTGGATAGAAATGCGGCACTAGCTCTTTAGACGTTTAGGTCGATGGGTGCACAACACCGCGCGACGATGATTAATGTCAATTCACTGCCGCGCGTCAGACACGATCACTTGTCTCCAGTAAATCGGCCCACTAACAGAGCATAGATTGTGCAATCTATATAGAATGTGTACATTTATGACAGCTCCGGTTGGTACACACACCAGACACACGACTCTGCGAAGATCGTTGGTTTTTTTCACACTCCCCTTTTCTGTTCGAGGAAGAGATTTTAGCACTTTTCCCAGAACCACAGATGTTCCATGCAGCACTTTCTCGAACGAACGTATAATAATAGTATTTCCTTGAATTCGATGCGATTTATGTTTCAAATTGACGAATTTGTTCGCACTACATAAATGGAACCAAGCTGAGGCTCAAATCACGTACACGGAACACACAGTGCTGTGACACTTTCGTTTACAACGGTGTACCCGTAGATCGCGCACACGCAAATCTTCTCCGATGATTGACGAATTAGTCAATTACCAGCAATCGTTCGAGATATCTTGATGAAACGACGAAGTGACTTCGACCAAGGAAGATCTTTCGAGGATACCTTCCTTCAATGTCGTTTTCTTTTTCCTCGAGTCAGAAATGGCGCATTTCGATGAAAGCGATCAGAGAACAGCGCCTCTCTCGACCGATAACAGTAACATTGCGCATGCACGCATGTACATAGTGTCTACTACACACACATAATACATATTATACATGTATGCATGCTAGAGAGATTTTTACATTTTTTCAAAAACCAATTTTCAATGTACAAGTGTCTGCGGATACATACATAGGTGCACACACTAAGATCCTTGCATTACATAAAATTTATATTTTTATGAATGCGTATATGTATATCGTACGTAACTTGCATAATACCTGTATATGTACATACAATACAGACATATGTACATTGTGACTACGATCTGACTTCCATGTGTTACTATTGGAAGATCGAGGAGATCTTTAATCATCGATAATTTGAAAACGAAGGCTGCCCTGATCTCCTTCAATTCTTTCCTACATATGGAATTCTACTCTGTATAATTTCATATTTTTATTTTATACATTTAATTATACACTTAAAATTACAAATTGTGGCTTTCGAATGTTGTAGATCACGCTTCTTTAGAAATTGATTATAAATATATATACACATCTATGTGACACGATAAAAATAATATTTTCATTCTTAAGGACGCACTGTAAAAAATTTTTATTTTCGCGCATTACCCAATTAGTAGTAACTCTTATTGCAAGAGGGTAATAGTATCGAGATAATGGATAAAAATGTAATCGAGTTACTACACGGCTCTGGTGCACATTTAAAAGCACATATGTATGTATGTACTAGGAACTTTATTTTGGCAACAACAAGAATTGCAGATTTTCTATAGCGTCACATGGAATTGCGGGACACGATGGACGCCATCGAGTAATAGACATTATTTTCTACTGGTTGACGACTCGATGACGTTTTTGGTCGAGGGACACAGAGAAATATTATTGGATGTACTGTGAAGTGATTAATATAAAAACACGACGCTACAAAGCAAGATTACGTATTAAGAATTCCCAGTTGACAACTTAGGTCACAATTATAATTTCTAATAATGTATCTAATCATCTCCTTAAAGCTACATTTGTTACAATAATAATTAATGCGAATAAACTAAAATTTTACTTTTTTTGCAAATTTAGTTAAAATATACACATTATATAGGAATTTCGTGCGTATGTTTTGCCATCCTTACATCTATCTTTTAAAATTCAATTTTAGAGATGGTTACCAAATACCAGTTTTGCGCGAGACGATATTTCTCATTATCAATCTTGTGAGGCATTTATACATAACAAAAATACACGTGTCCAATTATCAGGATGCACCTGTGAGAATATTTTATATTACATATATGTATTACACGAATGTATTGTTATTTCTTTTATAAATGTTTTATCGAATGAATGATAAACATCAATTACAGGAATTCCACTTTATGAAAAGGATCTGCTGGATCAGTTTTAATGTTAACCACATTTATAAAAAGGCGGTATTTTAACTACTTTAATTATTCGGGAGATACAAGTCGAATAAAATGGAAAAATATCAGCCTATGAGAACATTTATATCTGCGGTTGTCGAATATATCAAACATCCGAGTGAAACAATTGCCTCAGTTTTACAACGAAATCTTGGTGTAAGTTACAATTTATTTCTATTTATTTAATATAATATAATATTTGCTAAACTATTGACATGAAAACGTCCAAGAAAAAGTAATAGTATGAAACATAATAAAGTAATAATATTTTAGAAACAAAATGTGTGAATCAGTTTTTACAATAAAAAATTTGTGTTCAAAAGGTAATAAGCGTTTCATTGGATTTGAGCATATTCGACCCTGGAACCAGCGTAGCTGCAGAGTTTTATGTCAGTCTACACGAGCTTATGAATTCTTTGGCATCTAGGACTACCTTGATCTGGAGCGCAGTCGATGTTTTACAAAATGCTTGTCGCAATGCAGCTGCTAAACAAGCTCTTATACACACCTATAAATTTGCACCCATATTGGCAAGATTATTGGAAGTATGAAACACTTACTCGTACAGTAAAGGAAAAAAATTATATATTTCGATATATACATTTTCATTTAAAAATCTTTTAGGCTAATTTAACAACTGAAAAAAGAATAAGGGTATTAAAATTACTTCAAGAATTGACGTATGGGATCAAAATTTCTTGGCAAGAAGCTCATTTACCTTATCTAATATCCATATTAACTCAGTGGGCAACACAGTCCAAAGAAGAAGACATTATTGCTCTTTCGCTTGGGGTATTAGTGAACCTTTGTTACAAAAATCTACCAGCAGTATATACTTTAATGAGAACAATCGATACAAAAGCATTTATGAGGACATTGCTGAAGCTGCAACACTGTAGTGTTAACATCAATGTACAGTGTTGCAAACTTTTAATTATATTAGAGCATACAAATATGAACATCTCAGAAAAATACATTTTAGATTTTGCTGCTGTTACATTTAGCAGTCTTATTACTGCAATGAAACAGAGGGATGTTCTTCTCCTCAGACATGTTACAGACTTTTTCAACGATGTTGGGCAAAATGAACATTCTCATTCTATACTACTTACATATGTACAGTAAGTATATGTATCGAATGATACATATTTAAACATTTTGGTTACGATGCTAAATCATTTTTTCTTTTTAATTAGTTATGGAAAGGACGTAGAAAATGTGTTGTCTATATTAGAAGACAATGCAGATCCAGAATGTGTTGCCCTTATGATGGAATTTCTAGCATCGTTAGTGAAGTTAAAATTGTCTGCCTTAATACATTTATATCCTTTATGTGTAAAGACTGCTATGACATGGGTTCCTGTAGAACAGGTTCGTGGTAACTTGAAAATATAATTTTTTTCATGCATCGATAAAGGTGTGCGAAAACCCCGAAAATTTCGGGATACTTAGATTGGATCGAGATTGTTCTCAAAGATATCTCGGGCACAAATATTAGGAACTTTTTAGGATTATATTATGTATTAAATAAATAACATGATATTTTACTCTATATTGCCATTGGAAAAGATAGTTGCTCTACAATATCTCCTGATAATCCTATTCTTGCTAAAAAATCTATATCGCCAACCATAGGGAAACGAAGCTCATTTCGTAGTGAACTCGGGTTCTTGAAATTTAGGGAATATTCAATCCGACCCCGAAAATAATTCATGATCTAATATTTTCTGGTTTTCATATATCTCTTATCAATATGTTAATATTAATAGATAAAATTTATTAAACTAGGTGTGTTCTAAAGCATTGACCTTAATAAGAGTCACTGTAATCGAAGCACGTCGTACAAAGACGTCGTCCGAAGTATTAGCAGAACTAGATGCTTCTGTATTGATGCTAATCATAAATTCAGAAAAGAGTGGAATTCAAGGAGTGCAGGAATTGAGTTTAGAAACAGAAACAAGACTGGCAGAGTTAATGCAATTATTTCAAGAAATGGTTAAAACTCCTACACTTAGAACTAAAGTTATGCAGTCCTTGAGTGAACAAACGATATACAAATTATTGAGTCCGTTGTTGGATTCTGAATCATGTACAGCTGATGATTTTCCTGGAAAATATATTCAGGTATTGTCTTTCCTTTCCTATGTAATGCTACTAGTTTTAAACGATTATTAATTTAAGTTACAATGTTTCCAGAATCCTAATACAAATCTATGTATTCATGCATTAGCTTTAATAGCTGATTTGGCAGCTCATAATTCCAATTGGTTAACATTATATTCTGAATTACTTCGAAAGAGACAAATTCAAATGACAATGGCACATGCGTTATTTATTGGCGATACCGATGTCAAGCAGAAAGTTTTACAGCTGACATCTACCGTAGGATTTCCTCAGGAATGGTAGATTTCATACTTTTATATAAAGACCTCTGAAAGAATTATAGTTTGAACGGGCTATTGCTATATTCTCATTATTAATGAAAATAGGTCACAGCGTTCATTTTTATTCTAGATTTTTAAATCGTGATAATTGACATTTGCTTCTATAGTGCTTTGACGTTGTCCTTAAAATCACATGATTTTTACAATAAATTATTTTAGTTATTACTGACAATAATTTTTAGACACATTTATTATTACACGTAAATTGCATTTCATGTTTTTCTGTGATAAGTGTTTCCACGGTAGCATTCTGTATGAAACAATTAGAACCTCTGATATTGGTACAAAGTACTTCTGGTGTGGTAGCAAGCATTGGAAGTAAAATGTCCGTAAATCCAAATAGCGAAATGGCTCCGCTTTTTTCTTTTGCACAAGAAGAACGCCTTGATACTTTCTTAGCAAAATTAACAAATCAAATGAGTGACATCACTACATCAGCAGTTATGGAACTGTATGAATATAAGGTACCACATTCTATATGACTTTAATTCTTTAAAAACAAGGTGCATTTTATATTTATTTCTCTTTTTTGAAGTTAGCAGCGATGAGACATGCAGAACGTGCGATGCAATCCAGTTTGGAAGCAGCAAATAATCATGGAATCAGTTTGCAACATAGACTTGCACAAGTAGTGGCTGAATCAAGTCGTTTACATCAAATGCTATTTGACACGCAACAATGTTTGGAAGGTGTGAAGTCTACGTTAACTGTAAAACTTGCTGAAGCCGAGGAACAAAGTAAAAAAGCAATGGCTATTAAGAAACAGGTTCATACACTTTGTAGCAAATGTATAGTTGTAAAAGTACAAAATTTGCTTAAAAATATAAGGCATAAATACATTTATAGGAAATTGAAGGATTGAAAAAGATAGTCGGTGAGAAGTCTACGAAGATTGAACACCAAAATGTATTAATATCACAGTATAAACATGAATTGGATAGTAGTATTAATCGGATGGAAGCATTAACAAAAAAAATAAAGGAATTGGAAGCAGAATGCGCAAATGCGAATACACGAACTACAGAAATGGTCAATAAAAATCACGAGCTGAGTAAAGTTCTTCATAAAATGCAAGATCAACTGAACAAGAAGGAACAGGTATGTATATAGAAGTTAAAAATATTATTACAATAGTTTTATTATTGTTTAATTTTCAACAGATGATAGAATTGAAACATGCGGAGATACAATCCAATCAGAAAGATATTTCTGCTCTTAAACAAGAAACACAACAGCTATCACAATTAGTACATACATATGAACAGACTATTGCAGAACGAGAGGAAAGTCTAAAAAAATTAAGAACAGAATTGACGGATTTAAGCCGCATGAGAGACATGATTTTCGAACTTACTGCAAAGAAAAAAGAAGACTTAAACACAAGCTAATACCTACTGGATAATTTTTGAGATACAGCAATCCTTGGAAATTATCAAAATAATTTGATAGCAATATATTCTATGAAATATATTATTTGTACCACATTTTTCTTATATATAATTTTAACAAAATTTACAAAAAATACATTGCATTATAAGTATTTGTATGTATATCAAAGAACCAGCAACTGGTTGATTATATATGGTTCTTCTTGTAAATATAAGTTTTCTTGTCTATATCAAGTGCATGTTCTTTCCACATGCAGTTGCGATTTTATATTTTGACACAAGACAAGATAAGATAAGATACAAGTACAACCTAGTTGTACATGAAGCAGACAAGTACAATAATAATTTTTCTCTTTGAATTAATACGTTTTGTAAGGTCTCTTATATTAAACTATTCTAATGATTTAAATATAATTATTTGAATCTTGAGTAAAAGTAAATAATGAATATTTACATATCCGATATCTTATTTTCTTGTTATTCTCTCTATTTTAAAATCACATATTGATATCATCTAAACTAGATTACTTCTTAATTATTGTCCTGTTTATAGAACAATGATTTAATTCGTGTCTATGGGTTCTGGTTATGATTATAAAAGTATATTCTTATGTTTCTTGTAGAGAAATTGTTGTATCACTACTTTTAAAATGTATATATATATATATATATATATATATATATACTACCTTAATTTAATATGCATATACTATACTGCCGGCTGTCACCGTGAAAAATGTAAAGAGAAAATTTATATTCTGCATAAAAGATATTTTCGGCCATGTAAGAGATACTTCTATCACCTTCCATTGTGATAAAAACTCAAGTGTAATTAATTTACAAGTTATATCTCTGCTTTATGCCAATCATTTCTAGACGATTGTTTATAGTTATATATAAAATTCCTACGTATAAACTAGAATAGAGAGATTTTTCAATGTTTCTTGTACATAATTATAAAAAATACTTGCAATAACTTGCACTTCTTTGTCTCATAATTAAAGTAAATTAAATTACTTTTTCTACAGTTAAGATAATATTAATTTTATTTCAATCTAATTGTTATGAAATTGCATTAAATATGAAAAATAAAACATCATTGTCAAAAGTTATATTGTCATGCGAATAGCTTCTTTGGAATGTCAAACGTGGAGTATAGACAATACTTTGTCAATATAGTAACAAAGAAAGCAGTAATGAAAATGAATAAAAAGGATAAATTTGACCAATCCAAAGCCTCTTTGTTTACAAACACATCGAAACGAAAAATTCGTACTTATATGACCAAAAATTATTAGAATCTTATTAACACATTCGCTGCGTTATGAGAATGCCGCTATGCACGAAGGTCACGAATAACGCGGATCCGTGTCAACCACAGCAAAGGTGTTAACAAATTAAAATGAGCGACTCTGTCTAATGATAAATTATTTTACATGTTAAATATTTCGCATCTAATGAAACTTTGTCATCAACTGCTACCTTTACTCCACGGTTGCTCTGTAGCAGATGCAAAGATTAAGTAAAAGCAGTTGGTTGCCATATTTATTCCTGCTGCCAACCAGAATACAGTATGCCAACGCGCTAGCGTTTCCTATAAAAATTCAGGTAAATTATAATTACGTTTAGCATTAAATATAAAAACATACAATTAATTATTTTACTATACTAACATGTCCTTGAACTAATCTTCCAATAACATATGGTGCTAAGAAACCACAAGCATTTGATGCAGCATTTGTGAGTCCGTAAAGGGTCCCGGCATATCGTGGTGCTAATGCAATGTGATTCATTTGATTTCCAGCATAAATTGCACCCTGCAAAGAGCCCAAGCCAGCGATCATCATCATTACAGTCATACGATCGCATCCAGCCCAGATAGCACCGATAAAGCTGAGGCTGGGTCCTAATGAAGCCACTGTATTCCACAATTTAAATGATGCTAAAGGGGATAAAAGTTCACGGGCAAGAAGGGCATCTGCAAAACTTGATATACCAAGTCCGACCAACCAAGAGGTTAAATAAGGCAGTGCCGATAGAAATGCGTCCTGCTGAACATCAAAATGTAAAATTTTATCCATATATGTTGGTAACTCGGTTAAAAGAGTATAAAATGCCCATGACTGTCCGCATTGTGTTATCGTTATAGCCCACATTGGCAACGATGTGAATACCGATAACCAAGGTACTCCAACATCGTTTTCCTGTTTTTATGCAAATTGGATTAGACCATATTCAATAGGAAAATCAATGTACGATTTCAGTGAGTAAAGTAAAAAATTAACCTCATTCGCCTTTTCCACGCTAGCTTCGATATATGCTCTTTCCAGGGGATCAATTCTCGTATGCAATGCTGGTGTATCGAACACAAAAATTAGCCAAAATGCATACCATACAATTCCAAGCCCTCCAAACAAATAAAATGCAAGTGGCCATCCATCCGAAAGTTCTAATGAACACAACCATCCACTCATTGGTAATGATATAACTGTTCCAAAATTTGCTCCTATATTAAACCGATTGTATTAATATTGTAAAGCCATAATGGAAATTCGATATATACATTATTTATCAATATTGAATATTTAATTTACTGATATCAAATATTTGAAATGGGAAAGTACCTGCATATACTACAGCAGCAAATTTACTTCTTTCTAAAGGAGGTACCCAGCGTGCTAACATACTATGCATTGCAGGATATGTAACACCCTGTAAAAAAAATGTCAGACTATTAAATAATTTGATTTCAAGATTAAATATTTCTTGTCTTCGAAGAAAGGTTAAATACCTCTGTAAACCCTTCCGCTGCTCGTACAGCTAAAAATGGGACTAATCCTGCATATGCTGCAAAAGGGCTAACTACAGTCAATACTGCGGTCAGAAATACACCTAATCCATAAATTAGTTTTCCCCCATATATCTCAGCCATTCTGCCACCTGGTACATTTGTAATTACATAGCCAAGAAAAAAAGCACCCAATATAATACCTTGGGTTTTTTCATCCCAGGCAAACTTTCCTGCACTCTGTTATTATATACAAAATTTTAAAAAACATATTAATTTAAAATAAAATTGAAAGATTTCAGAAACTCAAACAAAATCAAAAGTTTATAGAATATCGAAAGCATAATGGATATAAAGGAACTGTACAAGATAATAAGACTATAATAAGATAATGGTAATAAATGCGTGGTTGCAATGTGCGTTACATCATAGTGCTGAGGTCATATCAATAGTGATAAAACTGTATGAGTAATAATATGCATGATAGAGAAGTGACAATTAATGTTGGTATTTGATCTGTATCAACAGCGTACAGATAGAATATACGACATTATAGAGTCAAAGTATAAATGAATAAAAAATTTTAAAAACAAAATGTAACAAGTACACTTAACATTAAAATCGGCCATTAAATATAAGAAATATTTGATAAAACTCACTGGAATAAATGTTCCATTAATTGGTTTGTAATTATGGCAAACATCGGTAGTACCATTATCATCGGTATGCGGTATAGCTGTCTGATTAACCATTGCGACAATGGCAACAGATAAGTTTACTCTCATGGCATATACTAAAGCAAACCCTAGGAATCCTAAAAAACCAAATGTATACCGTGCTTTCATACATGATTTTGTATCTGATAATACTTCCGGTAGAGTAACTGAAAAAAAAGAATTATTTTATATTGAATATGGATAGTTCTTTATATAATTCACAATAATTTAATAATTATAATTATTAGTGTCACATATTGACACATCCATTTTATGACTACTGGATGGAGAACATTTTAAATACAAACTACAATTTAAAAATTATGATAAATCAAAAATAAAATAGCAGTTTTAAAACGATTATGTAGTAAAATAAACAAATCGAAAGTTACAACACATTCTTCATGTGTTTGACGTCATGGTTTTTATCTGTAAATATTAATGTTTTTCTGCTTCATAAAATTTAAACAATCAAGCTGTTAAGAATATTAATTATTTTTATTAACCTAACGCATCTTCCGACAATATATTATACGATTTCTTTTTTTTCATGTTCAATGATTAATGTCACAAATTTTTAATAACACTGTCTGTTATGGAACTTGCTACTCGCATATTGCAATATAAGAATAATTAAAAGGTTGAAATATAATCATAATGTACGTTGTTGAAAACCAAACATGCAACCATAAAAAAATCAAGTACATACATTCAACACACAGGCTCGGAAGAAAAAACGCGTATGAAAATTCTAACAAATGACGATATCATTGATTACTCATGCAGCTGTTCTGCCAGGCTTTTGTATCCAAACAATGTCTACCAATGTCTATTCATGATTCACAAGTAATGCAATTCAAATGATAAAGACATAAGAAATAACTGTTTACAGAAGAAGCGCATACAGAGATAATGAATGAATGAAAAGAAAGTAAAAAACAAACCTTTTTCTAAAGAATCATTAATGCATAAAGGCTGGTCATCTCGCGAGACACTAGGATCCAGCACTTCCATGTTGCTTGTGCACTACTTTACAGATGTTCAACCACTTTAACAATATTTCAATCGTGGTCCAAGCATCGACGTTATAATTTCGTTTTGCACGACTGTAGTTTGTTATCTCGGGACATCGATGCAATTATACGCATCTGATATTTTAGACAGAAATTTAATTTGAATTCAAACGAAGATCTGCAGACTTCACCATCGTCTGCTGTCAGATCATGACAGACATCAAACTGGCGCGAATTACTACGCACCGCGTCATTCGAAACTAACACTAACTGAATTGAGATTTCCTATCTGATACATTCCACACAAATTAAACTGAAAATTGCTGTCTGTCTCACACATACATAGTGTATTCGTATACAAACGCGCAGGCGCGTTACCTTTCTTTAACTTTCTACAATTGCAGAATAACGCAATAATTAACAATTATAATGCTAGGAAGCATCAACATTTAACATTTCGCTTATAACACAGATTATTATAAAATATTTATTATTATGTAATTTTTAGGGTTTGAGAGATCACGCTACTCTAAAATTTTAGCCTATGAGAATATAAAAAAAAGGTAAATATTCTTTAGCATTAAAGGACATTTATTTTAACATATATATTAATAATTTAATAAAAATGCAAATATATTTATTTTATTGCCTACTTTTAAGACTTTATTTTTGCTACACACACAAACATCTTCTTAATTAAATTATTATACTGCATTACTTATTAATAATTTTTGGTGTATAACGACCATCATGAACATTATAAGTTACGTAAATATTATCGTGTAGTTGTTCGAACAGTTAATAAGAGCAGTATACAGTAATTTCTCTGTTATTATCAATTTTTATTGTTTTTAAATACACAGTATTTAAGATCACCTATAAGCATACCATTATTTCAATACATTGTCTACATGAAAAAGTCACTACACGTGTCATATAGTTACTTGCTTAACTGTGGTGAATGTAATTATTTAAAGCATAAATTACTTTTTACATAACTTTAACAAAATAAACGGTACAATTCATAGAATCATTTTTTTACAATAATCATTTAAGTACCATTTTGTATTTCGTTCAAAGAATTTAAAACGAAAGTAACTATAAATAATATTTAGTTTTTAAAATGATGTTGATAAAATACGATTTATAAGTACATAATACACTAATCAAAACTCAAAAGTAAACGCAACGCATAAAATGGAATTGTAAACATTTAATGACCTAAATCGCAATGAAAATTTTTATATTTAAAACCCATAGTTAATCAAAACGAAATTAATATAAAATTGGAACCTCTTCAAGCTTGCAAGACTTCTATTAAAATTTGTCACTATTATTTCAAGAGTATATTTTCATTATTTTTCGACATGTTGCGCGGAAAGTTGTTACGTTTTTTATGATTAGAATTACCTCATGTATTCGTACTTAGACTGATATAAATACATATAGTTTCTATATGACTAACGAATGGCAAAGGTAATAATTTTACAGAAGTTTGTAAATATTTTTTGTTAAATAATTTATAATTTAACGAACACTATTAACCTTCACTAAAATACAGTATGGATAAAATTTTTATATTGATTAAGCGAGTAATAAGTTTGTTCATCCTGGTCATGTATGCACAACAAGAAATACTACTTCAAACTATTTTTTGCATTATCTGTGAGAAATAATTTTACGATTATGTTCTACACCATTTTTGTCATTTAATACTTTTTCTATTGTTTCCAAACATGTGAAAAAGGTAGTCTATAGAAAAATAACAAGAACTTTTACTTCTACAGTGCTAAACCCGTTAATGAATGTATTATTAAAAAAATAAGTGACAAATCTTAAGAATGCAGATTTCATATTGAAAGACAGTCCAGTATTGTAAACCAAAGAATTAAACTTTAGTAAATAGTAAGAAGTTCAAGACAGTGATGCATACACATGATGATTAATAATACAAGATTGCTTATGCTTAATACTTTTGTAAAAAGAACATGAACAAACTTATTACTTAATCTAATATACTATGTACTTTCATGATTCTAAAACGTAAATATATTATAAGTATCCTAGATCAATTGAAGACTGTATGTTGTGTGGAAATACCTTTCCTGCTTCTATTACAAAATACGTATTTACCGCTCAGTAAACATAATGTAAAAGATTATCCAACTTGAATTTAAAAATTGTATTCCTATATTGTTGTTATTTCAATATAACTATATATCTGACACAATTGTATTTAAGTGTATACTAATTAGTGTTTGCATCTAAATATTAATAACACTCATGAATAATTACTATATTAGCGTCTACTTTACTGATGACATTCATTATTAAATAGGACTATAACTCAGACATTTATATGTGAACATAAATGGTGTTCAATTATATGCGTCAAATATATTTAAAGAAATAAATATGCAAATGTAAAACAATCTAAAATGAAGAATGATGCGAATGATGTAACAGATTCGTTTTTAAAATCCTATTTCCATGATGTATTAAACATTTTTTTGCTCCATTAATAATGAAACTTGTCAGTCAAGTCAAAAAAGAAAGCACAACGAAATGCGTCGATTTCAATCGCTAAGAACTTGAAAACAAAGCAGTTACAACAAGTTCTTGAGTAGAGTCCTTAAAATATTTGACATATATAATTGTACACCCTGTAAATATAGAATCATGAAAGGAACGTCATACCATCCATGACAATGAAGGTCAGTGTATACTAAATATTCTTTGGTGACAAAAATAAATAACAGCTGAAAATGATTAGAATAATCAATTATATAAAATGATTCAAAATAAAGATTTAAAATATCCTAATCTAGAAATACAACATTAAATTCCAATAAGGAAATGATTACTATAACATTCCAAATGTGTGATCACAGAAAATATAGTATATATATTACTGAATAATATATATATATTACTGAACTATTTTGCTAGTCAATTGAATAACAATCGACAGTTACCAGTAATTATTAGAGTGAAGATCTTTAAACAGAACCAAAAAGATAGTACCTAAAAGATAAAATAATTCCATAATTGTCGACATAAAATTACTAACAAAATACTTTTAGAATCACTGTATAGTAAAGTAGAGAAGGATCATAGAACTTGTACCAATGTGTACAGTAGTCCCTAATTTCTCAAAATTTTATACATACAGTGATGAGCAAAATACAACACACTTTACAAAATTTGCAACAATTTCTGTTTTGTGTCAAACATTGTATTAGAATCTGTGTTATATGCTATTTTTCAAGACCTTAATTATTTTTTGTATCTTTTTGAATTTAATAAATCTTTTAACTCAACTTTGCATTAATCTTTGTTGATATTCATACTAGTTCTTTGCAGTAGTAGATGTGAGATCCATAAAGTATTGTTGTAAATTTTCTTTAAACAAACGAGACCTGTGTCTAATGAAATCAAGAAAAGCATTGCTACCAAAATCACCAACAGCACAAGATAGAAGATTGTTGTACAGGTATATTCACGTGTTGGCGAAGGTTTAAAAGGAAATCACAGGGAGATTGATTAGCAAGTAGATGACGATAAAGAAATTAAGAAATCCATAGTTATACGTGCGATGAAAAGAAGAGAAACCTATATAATATCTAAGGAAAATGTTAAGAAGGTGCGCTATATAGCCAGATGAAACTATAATTGATTTTTGTCAGATAGTAAAACTTGATATTGGAAGAAACAAAGAAAAGTCTTAAACAATAACACATGAGAGTGATATTAAAACACGATACCGACTCAATCATGATATGGGAACGTATGCCATTGTATGTAACAGATAAAATACATCGAGTTGAAGTTGTTACAAATTAATTTTACAATCTCATTTACTGGAAATGATAGAGAACTTGCCTTATCTCGACGACAAAGTGACACTCTAGCGGAATCGAGATACAAAACATAGAGTCTGAATTTAAATACAATTGAAAATTTGTGAACTCATTTAATAATATCAATGTTGATAATTTTTGGATCAAAATTCAAGAAGAATGGTAAGGAATCGATCCTGACTACTGTTATAAAACTTACCCCAACGAACGTATGCTATAACAGAAGCAAACGATCTCCGATACTATAGACTATATGTATATTAAGTCTAAATTAATACATTTCCAAAAATGTTGAAAGTGTGTTTAGTTTTACTTATCACTGCATATGATTCAGAAAATGTTACAAGCACTCCATAAACTCCTTATTCACAATCAAATTTCATTGTCAAAATAAAATCCACCAAAATGCTACCAGAGCATTAAATGTGGCATATTGCATTGCATTTATACAAAATATTTCTTCAACTAATAATCGTTTAATATATTTATATTCCGATTACCATGTTGTTGTAGAAGGAACACAAGAACCCACAGTAAAATCTTTGTACTGAGAGAAAACACAGATCTGAAAAGTATTGAAACTGAAACTAAGAAGTTTAGAGCTTAAGTACTTAAACTAACCTTGTCTTTTAATCGCTGACAAAGCTGCAGTGCTATAGTTAGCAATACTAAAGCTTCATTTAACCAGGGTACACTGCATTCTGCTTGCTGTGTCTCATATTTTACACTACCATGTGAATTCTCTAGTTGATATACTGCCAGAACCAGCTTATAACTTTGTATATAAAAACTTATAGCCAAATTTTCAGGTAGATTTGGATTCAATGATTTCTGAAAGTATGTGTAGTATTTAAAATGAGTTTTATGGATTTACATTTATGGGTGCCTGAAATATACACTTACTCACCATATTCCGACTTTTAATAAGATCATCGATTGTCTTCTTCCTAGGAACTATTAAACTTGTTCGACTGCGTTGAAGGCAACCCAATATATTTCCTAATACATGCATAACTTCGTCCGATGTTTTGAAAGGATAATGACGATCAACATTGTCTATGTGTGCAATAGCTTGTTGCAAGTGATTGGCAGCATCTTGTATTTGTTGTAACTTCCATGGATGTTCATTTTGTATACTTGTTCTCATATTAACATTTTGTTGACGTTGAACTTTAAAATTAACTTCCTATAAAGAACTCTCGCTTAATTGAATATATATAACTAAATTAAAGGTATTAATACTTACCGCATTTGTTATGCTATCACCAGTTAAAACGGCTACGCATTTTACTTGATCATGAGGGGCAGCAAATATAAATCTGTCTGTCTTATTATGTTGATCATTGCCAAATAACGCTAATGGAAATCTTTGCGCACATTCCTGCATTAGTAACAAAAGACAATAATATTTTTCACTCGTTATTAGTAATATATAAAGATGTATTATTTTAAATATACCATTAAAATATTCCTCAATTGTGACAAGGAAGAATGAACTTCTTCGTGAAGAACCCATTCAAACTCCATCTGCTGCGAATTAAATTTGTATAATTTTAAATTATGGAAGTACTTTCAACTCGATGCTATAAATATTTCACAGAAAGAGAAAAGATGTTTTCAATAAAAATTCTGTTCCTTTTAATGCTACAAGTGTGCATAAAAAAGCATCTATAAACATTTAAACTTGAAACATGAAGTATATGAAAGTATATAACAAGTATATGAAATTTGTATCATAATTGGAAAAACAATAAACAAAGTAATAATGTACCAAAGATAACATAACCAAGAAGAAACAGTACACCAAAATGGACGGATGCAAGTTGAATAGTTCAATGATAGATAAGGTATACTATCATCATGTACCGTGAAATGACGAGGTCGCCTAAGTGATTAGATAAACGGTAGGCAAAGACAAATAGCTTACGAGATTGTGAGCCTCCTCCTTCTCGCTGTCAGCCATTTTTCCCCTCCGGCTGCTGTCACTACTTGCTTCGTTACTTATACAACACTGTGCTTTATTTTATACAACTTATTTTTTCTTCTGGTTTCCGTGCTTTTCTTAAACATCACATTTGTCACCAATTTCACACACGATCTCAGTTATCGTTCGATGCCAAAAGATAAATTTCGTCATCTTGTCCGGTGCAAATTTTTTTCGATCCTAAGTAGATAAATTGTTATTGTTACTCGTATAAGATATTCTAATTGCAATCTAAGATCTGTACGAATTAGCAGAGTAATTCGGTAATAGAAATAAACAAGAATAATCGAAGGTAAGATTATACCCTTATTTCCAATAAAGTTTGAAAACTTTTATATTAAAAATGAAAATACATAAATCGAAGATGTACTCATAGATCTGTAATAAAGAAATAATTTAATTTATATATGTAATTCGCTTGAAATTGAATGATGCGTTATCATTTCATATTATGTACATATAGGATACTAAATTGAATCAACTGGTTCTGAAAATTCATGTACGTACATATGTACATATTAAGTTTATTCTTTTTAAGCGAACTATAGTTTTCAAATACGTGATATTAATAATAAATATTGTCTTTTTATAATCGAAGTACATACACTAATAGCAGAGTAAATTTTCGAAATATGTACAATTGTAATTGAATAAATTGGAACTGTGACTATTTTAAGAATCACTGTATGTAGTCGTCGTAGTCATCCGTCATCCTACAGAGAGGGAGCGGGAGGACAGTGCCCCTAAAAGCAAGCAACCAGTTCATAATCTTATATATACCAGAGAGTTCATATCAGAATTGACTTTCATATTTTACTAAAAATATGGCTTTAAAGTTGTATTATGACTTATTGTCTCAACCAAGTAGAGCTGTGTACATATTTTTAAAGGCATCCAATATACCATTTGAGAAAAAAGTAATAAATTTGACAAAAATGGAACAACTTAGTTCGGATTATCAGAAAATCCACCCATTTAATAAAGTTCCTAGTATTCAACATAATGATTTTAACATAATAGAAAGGTATGAGGCACGTACGAAATGTGTATATGAAAACAAAAACAAGTAAAAAGCATCATTTCTTATAGTGTTGCAATTTTGAGATATCTTTGTAAAGAATTTCCTGTGGCTGATCATTGGTATCCAAAGGATTCAAAGGACCAAGCAAAAGTTGATGAATATCTTGAATGGCAACATTTGAACACTAGGTTCCACTGTGGCTTATACTTTCGGAAAAAGGTATAAAAATGATCGACAGATTGTTTATGTAAAGATTTGTAAAACATATAAATATATTATTACCATAGTACTTAACACCACTTATAACATCTAAACCGACATCAATTGAAGCGATAGCAAAATGCGAGAAGAATATGATCGAGTGTCTTGATCTATTGGAAAACATTTGGTTAAAAGACAAGCTTTTCTTAACAGGTTCTAAAGTAGCTATTGCCGATCTTCTTGGAGCATGTGAGATAGAACAAGTCCGTAAGTAATCCTGCAAAATTAGATGTAATTTTGTTACTAGCTAAATGTAATACAAAATTTCATATTAAATACAGGATTAGCTGGATATGATCCTCGTGAAGGAAGACCTCGCTTATCAAATTGGTTGACAAGGGTTGCCCAAATAACAAACCCCCACTATAAAGAGGCTCATGCCTTTATTGAATTACTTACAGAAGAGGCGAAAGAAAACATGTTAAGAAGCAAGATTTAATAGTTTTCTAAACTTTGTTATCAAATTGGTGATATAGGTTTTAACTCATTTTTATTGATTAAAGGGATGTAAAACTTGGATATTATTAAATCATAGTGGTAGATTGAGTATAAATACTCTATTTTTACTTATTATTTTATAATATTTTTTAAACAAATGTTATACTTGTAATCGCACTTTATATATGTATGTATGTATATGTATATCTATTTTCTGAAGCATTTTCAAGTAATGGTTATTCCTTGTTTCCTTATAGAAGTAATTTTTAGTTCACTATATCACAATGTTATATTTTGATTCTTGTGCTGTGTTAGGTGGTGTAGTTGTTGGATGAATATGAACAGGAAGGTCCCAAATCATTGTTTCAACATCCAAGGTTAATGGACCTTGCCAGTTAATAGTACGTTCATTGGGCATATCTATTAGCTTAGAAGTTGTGACAAATTCAAAATGTAATCTCCATTTCAGTGTCATTAAATTAGTGGTAAAATCTGGTGTCACGTGTAAAGGTATAGGGAGCACCAAATGCGAATATTTTAAACCCATACACATTTCATGATGTTTATTGTAACTGACTGACGTTGGAGTCGCTGTTTTTCCTCGCCTGTATTCTTCTGAAATATGTTCTTCTGATTGCAATGCAACTGAGACTTGAACACACGAAACTGTCGCATTTGAAAAATCAAATGTGCCAACTATATCTTCTCCAAGTTTGTAAGAATTTTTAAAGAGACAAAATCTTACAATTCGTCCACGCCCATTAGTAATGTTATAAAAATTTGGGCTTCGTCTGGCAGTCAAATTCTATGTACACATAACAACAAAAAGTATTAGTCGCAAAAGTATTAATTGCATAATATACATTTTTATTGTACACAAACCTGAAGAGTTTGTAATGCAACATCTAATGGTGTTTCTCTATGTTGTGTTTCCATGAATGGATTATTTGGACTTAAATCAACACTATCATTGCAAGTGGTTACTTCCGGTAGTTCTGTTAAAATTAGAATATTAATATAGCTCTTAAATTATAAATACGAAATAAACAAATATTACCACTTAAAGAAAGTACTCTGAAAGGAACCCGAAGCAATTTTATAGCTGTATTAACACGTTGTGTTCCTACAGTAATCTTATATGAATATTTCACTGCATGTCCTCTATAAGACGGCGGTGCATCGCTTGGAATTATTTCCCGATATATATCTGGAAAACTGAACTATATACTTTCTGTATTTAATACAAGGCATCCCATATTTCACTTTTTTGTACACTTTAACATGTTTCCATCATTTATAATCATGTAAACACATTTGAAATGTTTACAATTAGAAAGTTTTTTAAAAGACTTTTTAATGTTTAAGATCACATTAAATTTATACTTTAACAATCATTACAAGAAGCAATGTACAATTTTTTATATTTAAATTCTATTCAAATCTACTCGTACATTTTTTAAAACATAATCAAAATTTAGTAAAATACCCTGTTACAATAAATCTTGATTTTCTTTAAAAACTCACATGTTTTATTTTCACCTGGCGATAATCTTAAGTCACAAAATAAAATCTTGGGCTTAGTATTGAGTACTACATGGCCATTATCTTGTTGCCACGGTGCAAATGTTGTGTCTGTAAAATGTTTTTCTTAGTGAAGACACGGTTAAGTAATTAAAAAAAGTAATTATTATTAACAAATAATTATTTGTAAAGACTCATTCTTCTTACTTGCATTAATAGCTCCTAAGCAAGCTGTAGTATTCAATTTCTCGGAACGAACAATTTTGATATTTGTAGAACATTGACAGTGGACTTGTGCACTAGCCCATGCGAGACTTTCAAAGATATCACTAAAACCATTATGTAATAATTGAATTGAACAAATTCAACTGTGTTATATAAAGTAAACAAATTATGTACCTGTGACTTTGAGATATTTGATGACTTGGATTTGGTGGATTACTGAATGTGACTAAACACTCTATAACTTCTCCAGAAAAGTATACAGGACCTCTAATTAATTTTGCAGTTACCTCAATCATAATTTTCGTTATATATAATTATTCCTTTATAATGTTATTAACTTTAATACTCTCTTTTTCATAATCATAACAAAATATTATATACACAGTTTAAACTAAAGTATAAGAATATTTTACCACAGTTGATAATCCTGAAAATGATAAATTACTTGTAATATCTGTTGTTGCTCTAAACTGGTAACAGTTTCAAAACTTATTAAATATTGTCTATCTAATGTATAATTATCTTAAGAATGAAGCAAAATATATCAACAATGATAATGAATGTATTTGTATCCTCTTGAAGAAACAGATTCCGTCTGTCAGAAGTTTGAGCAAAAGTTTTAAAAGATGCTTTTTTCTTGTAAACACATTGACTCACTAATTATTTAAATTTTTAACACACGTTAAAGGATGCCGATTTAAGCATATATATTAATATGATACTTTGTTCCTAAAAAAATTGTATAATTTTGTTATATTTTGCTTCAATATCGAGTTGAATTGAAAATATACCACTGAGCATAATACAATTTTATTATATTAGAAGAAATTTTTTCACTTTCATAAAAGAGGAATAGTATTAGTTAACATTAGAATTGTGTAATGTATTTGTAGCGTGTGAACACAAATGTAATGTAAAATAATAGTTATAAAAAATTTACAAGCTATGTGTTGGTAAGGATGCACCTGTAGAGTAATATGTCAACAACTTTGGTTTTTTTACAAACAATTTCATAAGCTGTTTGCATATTGTCATCGTAAAGGCATTTACTCTAAATTTTCACTAACCTGTTATGCTTTTATTCTAATTGAATCATTGAGCAATCCCACAGTCATTTTATATTAATATTTTCAACTATAGTTAATGCCCTTGTTCTTTGTCAACATTTTTATTCTCTTTTTCATTTATTTTATGTCTTCAATTATCGAATACGTGTACATATTACATTTAATTTTTGACAATTCTTTAGTTATTATTTATACGAAATTAGATATCTATGCAGATTTCAGCTCTAATTTATAATTCAAGATTTGTGATGAAGAAAACAATCGAGGATTGTTTGATTTACAATGTACACACATACATATGTATGATGTATATATGCACTGGTTCATAGGCAGACATAATAGAAACATAACCTACTGTAACAGTGCATCATTAAAAATTCTTCTCCTAAGTTACTACCCATATACATACAGACTACACTATAAATAAATGTCACTCATTCCGTGTAAACCAATTTTTGGATTCTTCATGCTTTTTTGTTTGGCTAGAAATATTAGCGCGCAAACTTATAGAAATATGAGTACTTTTGCAGGTATTAATTCTGTGGTTTATGTTACCGTTCCAACGCAAGAACTTGCTAAAAAATTAGCACAGTAAGCTTTAAGAAACTAACTTGCGATGAAATCAGAATTTTTCTACTATGCTATTTAATTTTCAAATTGTCATTTCGCAGTGGTTTGGTGCAAAGTAAACTGGCCGCATGTGTTAATATTATACCCGAAATTAAATCTATGTAAGCATTATGTAGATACGTAATATAGGTATACATTTATATTTAATAACTTTGAGTGGTATAACAAAAATAATCACCAATCATTTTTAGATATGAGTGGAAGAATGAAATAAATGAAGACAGTGAATTACTAATGGTATGGATGTATAAAGTCAGTAAGGAATATGGTAGAATTAATACACGCATGTTTCTACATAGTATTATTCTTATTACAGATGATAAAAACAAGAACTGATACTGTGGATGCTTTAACCAGATATGTTAAGTATGTTCAAAATCTTTTATTTTAGTATTAATCGGCTGTCATAATCTAAAACTCTTTTGTACAGGGCTAATCATCCGTATGAAGTCTGCGAGGTAATTTCTTTACCAGTAAGTAATATTCCAATACAATGCGGTCTTTATAATTCATAGCTTTCATAAGAATTTATAACGTTATTAAATATTTTGTAGATACAAAATGGAAATGAAGATTATCTTCAATGGGTCAGTAATATAAAAGATAAGAAAAGTTCTACAAATTAATTGACAATAGCTATAAAGTTAAAATAAGTCTCTTATCTCCAAATAAACCGGCATCAAATGTTTCACTGTCACTATCAATTTTACTCTGTAAAAGAATATATATTATTTTAACAAAAGGCAAGCTTCGTCATATTTACGTTATAAATGACTATTATAAACGAAGGACTGACCTTTCTGTAATAATTCTATAATAATGAAAAGGAGTCAGAACGAAATCGGTATTTGTTGTAGCTTTCTTTCTTACAGTAAAGGGACTGTTTGACAGCTTGATCCGTTCGCAAGGGTACATATAGAAATGTTCTTTGATTTGATTGGCTGACGATTCACTGCTGATACAGGATCCACTGCGGATTGGATGTGCGGTAAGATGGTGGGGTTAGACAAGTTATGCCCTTCGTGGATTCCCATTGATGCGACAAGAAATGATTTTCCGGCCTATGTATTCTATAACTTGCGTCCTAACGTAACTCCTCGTAACGTTGCTCACGTTAACTGTAACTCATGTAACTGGTCTGTGATAGTAACGTGACGAACGTGGTTCGGAAGTAATTACCTTTAAATGTTTTAGAAACCAATTTTGGGTAAATTTATATTTTATGAAATTAACTTTATTTTTTTATATAGTTCACACATGTCACAGAGAACTCCAAAAAAGTTATTGAAATATAGATGTTGTATCCGGGAAGACTTCTTTGTTCATCAACATAGAATTTTATAAAGCAGTTTGAAACACCTTAGTAATATGTTTATACGATACGTAATTTAAAACATATATTTACCATGATCATAATTCTTGAAATATTTCTAGAAATTGTTTTATGTTTTAAACTTTAAAGTACTGAGAGACTTAATTTGTTTGTTAACGATGGATGGAGTGTATATATAAACATTAAACATCTAAATAACAGATATTGCATACGTAATAATGAATTTAAATATTATTTCAGTGGCATATAAATGACAATTCGTAGCTTTTAGAAAGAAACAATTCTATTACCATAAAAATTTCATTGTACTAATACAGAATTTACTTTGGATAATACTTATATTATTAGAATGTTGTATGTTATTCCAGAAAAAATTAAGTGGTATGCATTTTTGTGATAAGCACCGATTAAAGAAATTATCACATTACATTAAAAATGCAAAAGGAAGTAAACAATATAATAGCAGAATCGTTGAAAAAGGCATGTGATCATGACAGAACTGGAAACGTAGGAAAGGCATACGCATATTATACAGTTGTAGCTGAATTAAGTCCATCAAAGAGATTGGAGATCGAAGAAGCTTTTGTTAACGTACTTTGTATGTTTATAATATACATTTGATGCTCTCGTAATACAAAAATTATAAATATATATTTTTTAGGTCAATGGGGAATGCAACTTGCATGTGATCATAGATTTGCAGATGTTGTTTTATGTTACACGCGTTCTTTAGATATTTATCCAAATAATCCACGTATGTTAAATAATTTTGCAGCTCATCTTTTAAGGTAATTTGCACTGGTGATTTCGGTAAATGTACAACTAGTTGATTTAAAATTGATTTTTTAACGTGACAGATATCATGACCGCTAAAATTCCATATAATGAGGATTAAAAATATATTGTTAAAGGAATAATGATCCAATAAGGGCAATAAGATATTTAAAAAGAGCTCTGCAAGCCAATCCAAATTTTCTACCAGCAGAAAGAAATTTACAAAATGCATTTAGTATGGCTGTAGATAGGTGGCACTTTCCAATGTTGAATGATAAACAAAGGAATAATGCTTTTGAATGTGCAATACGAAAGAAAATTTCTGAAGGATATGACACAGTATTAGATATAGGGACTGGAACAGGGTTATTAAGTTTATACGCACAAAGTGCTGGCGCTAAAAAAATTTATGCATGCGAATATTCAGTGGCAATGATAAAAATTGCTGAGAAAGTATTTGAAAGTAACAATCCTAAAGATATAATTTTATTGCCCAAATTATCCACAGATCTTACAATACCTGCTGATATTACAGAGAGGTCAGTCCTTCGTTTATAATAGTCATTTGTAATGTAAATATGACGAAGCTTGCCTTTTGTTAAAGAAATATATATTCTTTTACAGAGTAAAATTGATAGTGACAGAAACATTTGACGCCGGTTTATTTGGAGAACGTGTAATACCATCTTTATTAAGTGTTCACACAAATATCTTAAATAGAAATGGTATAATAATACCAATGAGTGCTACACTTTATGTAGCTGCAGTGGAATGTGAATATTTGAGAAACAGGTCATCTGTAGATTTTGAACAAGTAAAGAATTCCTGTCCTTTAAATTTTGATAATATATCTATATTATTAGACGATGAATATTATGATACGGAACATTTGAAAAATGTGAAAGTTAATTATATTACAGAACCTAAAGTTCTATTCACTGTAGATTTTAATGATATAACGAATTTACACAAATTTAATGTGGATGGAGTAAAGAGTAAGATAAATGTAAAATGTGAATATGACGGTATTGTAGATGGTTTGGTGAGTTGGTTTAAGTTACACCTTGACGAGGAAATAACAATTGATACATCGGATAGAAAAACCTGCTGGCAAACTGCTGTTTTCCCAGAAGTACCTACGCTATTTAAGCAAGGAGATGTATTAACAATTCATGGAGAAATATTAAAAGGAAAATTAAAATGTTCTTATGCAACAAATATTGCTCCAGATACCAATTATAATGAGAAGAAATTTTTATATCATTTACCGAAAGAAGTTATAACATTTTTAAATGACTTTGAATATATGAAATTACTTACTGAAGTTAGTAAGTCATTAACCAATAAAGAAATCAATAGTATTTTGGATACATCTCCTTTTCCAGTTTATGGACTAATGTTACTAAAGGAAAATAAATACAGTCAAATTTTATATTATAAAACTGAAAATAAAGTGCTTCGTCTCCTCATAGAAGAAATAGCAAACCAAAATGGCTTTAAGGAGAAAATTTGCATTATAGGAAAATACAATACTATTAAAGTTTCGTTAGATAATATATTTGTTCATGATTTTGACATTAATGGAGAACTAAAAGATCGTGATCAAGAACACAGTCACGAATTCTTTAGGTATATCAGTTTCAATATTTCCTATTTGTCTTGTTTAAAGTATTTTTAAAAATTTTATAATGGCACTTTACAGATGTATGCTTAAACCAAATGGTATTTTATTACCTGAACAAATATTCCTTGTAGGTCAACTTGTATTTTCTGAAGATTTTCCAAATATGGTTTATGTTAAAGATGAAAATTTACAGGGAGGATCAACGTTAGTATTTAATAAAACAAATTCTAAAAAGGTACTTCTTAAGGAATATCCATATATGTAATAGTATATCATATAATTGGTGTTATATGAGAAGGTGATAATTCAAAACTAGAATAATTTACACGTGAAATATTCGTCAATCATGTATACAAATTAATTGAGTTTTGCTGTATCTATTATTACTTGCCGTTTTTATGTAATACTGCTGTGAATACATATACATTAAAAGAACTTTTTATTTATGTTCACGATTACGACCAATTATACGATATTCTGCATATATAGAATAATTAAATTGATTACGTGGGGACATGGACATGGACATGATTACAAATTTTCATGTTTTACAGAGATTTAATAGCTATCAAAATATACGGAATACTTTTGATAGTACAAAGCTATATGGAATTGCTCAGCATATAAACGAATTTAAGGTAAAAAAATTACTATCCTTATGAGAAAATTTTGTTTTATAAATTTATGTTATCTCTCTGTGTGCGTGTGTGTGTGTATTACAGATAAATCAATTATTTGATTTAAATTCAAGTTTATATTTACACGAACCTGCATCTGATATAAACATATTGATAGAAATGAAAGATAGTGAAATTACGGAACGCGTAGTAAACTTTGGCAAAATAAATGCAACAACTAACAGACCGTTGCCAAATGCATTGGTTTGCTGGTACAAAATCAGATTAACGTTGAACTATAATTACGATACAAAAAGAAATGGTTCCTTTATGAATCACACAGCAGTACTATTGGAAGATGAACTAAAAACCACTGCCCTACAAGGTAACGAAGTATACATAAAAGTTCAACAGGTCGAAGGTGTGGTGCGTATAAAAGTAAAGTGATCCTAGTAAAGTGTTCAATTTTGTATAATTGCAATCCACTTGAAATGTACATTTGTTTTACATGTTTAAATACTATTCCATACATGTATATAAGTAATGGTATAAACTATAATTTTCGCTGTTGACTAAACTAAATTTACTGTTAAATGATGTATTATGTAGTACAAAAAATTATTTTATAAAAATAAAAATTTATAATTTACTCTTTGTGTCATTCTTTAGAATTTTATATACATGTGGTGCTACTCTTTCAGGATAATTATTATGTACATCATGAGTTCCTTCCACAGAAACTATATCAAATATGCTCTTATCTTTTGTTACACTTTCTATTTGTTTTGCGTATTTATTCACTAAATCTCTTGTACTCGAGCTATTTGCCACAATAAGCAAGCTTGGTGTTCTGAATTTCTTCCAGAATTCCGCATGCATCTGTATGTTTAACATCGGACGTACTATTATTCTTAATCTGGGATCACGATTGTATTTATACAAATCTCCAACTTTAGTAACTGCACGTGTAAACATAGCTTCTGCAGCTTCTGTATTTAATACGTCTTTCCTTTTATACTGTAAAGCATATATTACTTCTTCTTTAGTGTACAATTTATGTCCAACATTACTATAAGCATTTAAATTGTATATATCTTGAACACGAGAAACAATATCATCGATTGCATCAGATACAAATCCATCGATAGCTATAATTCTTTCAAGTCGACCAGGATACAATACACTGAAATATGTTCCTATATGAGCACCAAAACTATGTGCTAAGTAGATACAAGTTCTCCATTTTAAAGTGTTTAGAACTAGTAAAATTGTATGAACATAATCAAAAAATTTCAATGGTAGTCCAGAAGGAAATGGTGAAGAAAATCCATGTCCTGGTAAGTCTATGCTTACATACTGGTACTCTTGTGGAAGTAGTTCTATTAATCTGTCAAAAGATCCAGCATTGTCTAAAATACCATGTACTACCAAAATTTTCTTCTCTTTTGGAGAACCATAGACTTTTGCAGCAACATGTCCCCATGGTACTGGGAATTTCACTTCCGCGAATTGCTTTTTCAACTGACTCATGATAATAGGCAACAACTTGCATATAATAAACACTCCACTAATTAATTGATCCCTCTTTATAGAATCACAATTGAAGAAAATATTATGCACTGCGTATAAATGAGTAATAACCTTGGTATTTATTGATATTCTTATCAAAGTAAAAAGGCAACGAAGGTAACAAAGGTAACAAAGTTCAATATGTTAATCAAGTATCGCAAGTCATTTATCCCACCCAAATGATTGCTGTAAGATAAATCATACTTATATAACATGTAAATTATATAGTATATATATATAGTTGAGAAATATCTTATAAACTATTTAGAAATGTACTATCAATTTGTATTTACCAATTTTTTAAAGACTCCAATATTAGTGATTTTATTACATAGTTCACGTATTTAGTTTCTCAGATCTTTAATGCATTATGTGATGTATAATTTACATCAAACGTACATATTGAAAATTCATAATTTTTTGTCACGGTACATGAACAGTAATAAATATGAAATTACTCTAACGAAGCGTTGATTACACGTGTATGTAGATTTTGTTTGAGAATCGTATTTCAAGTTTTGAACAGTAATATGTAACACGTGCGAAAAACACGTATAATAATTTTGACATCTGACATCATTGAAATAGGCATTCAAATATCTAGTATTGGATCCAGAGTACTCAGATGCCTAATCACTTTACGAATTTCTTCCAAGAAAGTAGGAGTAGGAGAATTACCCATCACAAATGGGATTGGATGATGCTAATGGTTTCCATTGGCAATCCATTGAAATCGTTCAATTCCATTTGTGAGGTCTTCTCTCCGCTACTTGGAGTAGATTCCGAGCAGAACCCTGGCACTATTGAACACATTAGATACCAATAGACACACTGGCCTTGAATGGAAATTCCAAAAACGGTCAGACGTGAGAGAGAGAGAGAGAGAGAGAGAGAGAGAGAGAGAGAGAGAGAGAGCTCTGATTGGGCCATTGGACCAATGAAAATGAGAGGGGAAAAGCATTAACCAATTCGTATCCAATAAAAAGATACAGGTTGTACAGTAATGAAACTTACTCCTGCACGCTTTTCTTATACCCTAAGCTAGCGCGCACATTCCCACCATTTTACTGCGCGTTCAATCCACAGTGGATTCTCGCTAACGGACAACTTCTTACAACACAACTTACACAGATTCCAGAGATGATCCGCTAGAGGGAAACGCACCTCACGCAACACTAGCAAGCCTATGCAATAGTTTTTTCAGTTACATTCTCATTGTTTGTAAGATCTCCAGATTTGTTATTACATATAATAATAAAAACTTTTAAATGTAGACGGTTTACAGATTGAAAAATGGAAGATAATCATACACCTGTAATTAATCCTTGGGATACATTATCTACAGTTACTAAATTTGACAGAGGTAACATAACCTTAGTCCCCGCGTAATTTTAAATTTTTCCATATTTGGTAGTTCTACGTAAAAAACATTTCGAATTTTTCAGTTCATAAGAAATATCAATATATAGTTCTTCAAATATTTCCTGAAAAGTATATTGCCTTAATTATAAAAAATATAATTGCGTAACTACGAAAATACTAATCAAGCTACAATACAAAGTTGAAGTTTAAAATATGATTCCAATAATTAATTTTTACTATTTTATTTATGATGTTTTCAGGTAAAGACACAAATACTACAGTATGCATGAATAATGATGGAAGTCAAACTAAAGGACAAGTTGTAAGCATAGTTACACCGTCTATCAGTCTTTTGATCGAATCTCTTATACAACAACTTTGTACATTGTTCGAAGATGATATCGTTCGCCGAAATAAATTATATTTTGGTAAAATACATATATGGTTTTTAAAAAAATTAGATTCATATACTTATTTCATATTAAAAACTAACTTGGTGATAAATTTGTGCTTTACTAATGCATAGACATTTTAATTAATATTGTAATATTTATTTGTAGCAATTTGTGATAGACTTCATGAAATGAAGTTAATCGATGGTTCATATAATATGATGGAATTTGAATCATTAAGGGGACAATATCAGCATGCATTGTATCATTTAGTTAGAGTTGCACGTGCAGCGACTGGTTCCGAAAATATAATACAAATGCCTAGGTATAATATCTGTAAACAATGTAATGTAATGTGTATCTATGCAGATATCTAATTTTTATGTACGTGTTTTGTACAGTTCATTAACAACAGAATGGTCCCGATACCATAGAGAATTTCAAGAAATAAGTTTTATTGCATCTGGTGGATTTGGTCACGTATTTAAAGCTTTACATCGCTTGGATGGTACTGAATATGCAGTTAAGAAGATAATAGTAAGATCTGGTCGAGTTAAAAGTATTATACAACATCTGGAAGAAGTAAAAACACTTGCCAAATTGAATCATACTAATATAATTTCGTACAAAGGTGCTTGGATAGAACCAACATTACCATCAATTTGTACTAAGATTATACCAAGTTTACCATCATCTAATTATTCTGAAAACAAAATAAGTAGTGTAGGTCATAAGAAAAAAAATAGGTATAAATCTTGTACAAAACAAAGTTTTGGTGTACAGAATGAATTTCACTATGCTAGTAGTGACAACAGTCAGAGTCCTTCGGACAGCGGTGAACAAGATATGCTGTTACAATATAATAAAAAAATAAATTATAAATCTGGTATGTATACTCATGCCAATTGTACAGAGAAAGAATCAGTAAGGATACAAAATTCAGTAACTAGTTATGATGTTATTAACAAAAGATTTGATCAACTAAATACTCCAATTAATACCATAGGGCAACGGATAGTCGAAGAAAATATTGAAAGAACTACTTCAAATAGTATTTCTTTTAGAAATGATAGCAAGAATTTAGATGATAAGATGGAAAATAACACAAATTATACAGATGGTACTGATTCGTGTGAAGGATCAAATAGCAATAATAAGCTTTGTCCATACATTCCTCAAACGGTTTGTACAAATTTTGTATTATCTTCTAAATAATAATACAATTTTAAAAACTTCACATTGAAATTCTTTAATGGATAGAATGAACAGTGTGTAACGTTATATATTCAAATGGCACTTTGCGAAAAGACACTTCAACAATGGCTAAGTGAAAGGAATGAGCAAACTTCACAAACAATGATCATTGGAATGTTAACTCAAATTCTTTGTGGTTTGAATTACATACATTCCCGCGGAATTGTGCATCACGACATAAAGGTTGTAGCAAGTATGTAACATTACTAAATAATATACTTAGAAGAAATTTTTTGTTTCAGCCAAGCAATATATTTGTTTCAATGTCTGGTAGCATTCATATACAATTAGGTGATTTTGGACTAGCTTGTCCACTACAAAGAGAAAATCATCGTTCGATTTTAGGTACACAAATGTATGCTGCACCAGAACAACTGGAAGGAAAATGTGATCCAAAAGTATTGCTTTAAATATTGTATAACATTGAATATTGTAGTAAATATTGACAAAAAGGAACTCAGCTCCAATGAACTCGACTTTGAAACATGTTGTTAAAGTCGCTTAGATTTAATTTCCAAGATGACTAGTAGCAGTTACAGTATTTCGTGAATATCTCAGAAATTGGAGTACAATATTTTTTGTAAAAACAAAAGTTGCTAAAAATGCCGAGCTGTACAATGTATTTACTCTTCATTAAAATTAGAGAGGAGAATCCTTTTGCAAATAATTACAAACACATTTTTGCAAATATGTCAAAAACTTAAGCCTAGCGACGAGTACATGTATAGGAAAAAGACACTGGGTTACCGTTTTGTCGATACTTACAAATATTATATTTGTAGAATTTTTTAATCTGATTTAGCTTTTTTCAGAGTGATATATACAGTCTGGGAATAGTACTTCTAGAATTGTTAGTACATACAAAAACTCATATGGAGCGAGTAGAAATAATTACTAGCGTAAAAAGAGGTCACATACCAACAATGCTAACAGCTACCTATCCTAAATGGGTATACTTTTAAAATAATATCTAATAATTTAAGAGAGAGAGAGAGAGAGAGAGAGAGAGAGAGAGAGAGAGAGAGAGAGAGAGAGAGAGAGAGAAAGGAATGTTTTAATTAAAATGTTGAATTTTCTGATAGGCACATATAGTAAGTCAATTAGTACAAGCAGACCCTGAGAAACGACCATCGACAAGTCAGTTGTTACAAGATTTAAACGAAGATAAGGATATGACGATAGCTCAATTAAAAAGTACAATTGTGATAAAAAACAATAAAATACAAGCATTAGAAGATAGAATATCAAGGTTAAAAGCACTGATTACAAAACACAATATAACAATAGATGATATGTAAGATATTAAATTAATTTAATTCAAAGAAAGTATTTACTTAGATAAATATATATATATATATATAGTATTATTAATTTAAAATAAATTGAAAAGAATTTACAGTATGTTCGCTTATTTTACGAATTCGTTAAAAAATTTATGCTACTATGAAATACAAATTTGACTATTATTTATATAATAGAATCGTATATTTTTAAAATGAAACTATAACTTCAAATGTTTATAACGTTGTGTATTATTATAAAATGCATGCATGCTTATAAAAAGAATTATAAACTTCATAAATACAGAATTCGTCAAAATAAGGGATGGACGAAAATTAAAGATTGGCTATTACGTTACGTGAACGAAATAATTTGTTTGATCTCTGATAGGTAATTAACATTAATCATAATCTATTGACTGTCAAATGAAGACTATTTGAACATTGTATAAATTTATGTAACATGAAACAAACTATTTTTACATTATATACAATTTTTGTATTATTGTTTTGTACATTTTTTTCACTGTTAATAATTATAAACTTTCTTATTCAATCAATCTGTGTCTGCGTTTTTATCCTCGATTATAGTATCTAATAATTCTTTAAGTTGTATTCCAGCAATTATTCTGGTAAACGGCTTCTCAGGATTAACGCATTGTTTTATTAAATCTTGTATGTTTGGATAGGCTTTCTGAATATTTTCAGGTATGTTATACAAAAAACCACTAGGTAACAAATTATCATTTGTATCAGGCTCTAAAAACATCTGTAAAAACATATTAGATTGAACATTATAATTCCTTCACGAGCTTTACGATTAAAGTATTACTGTGAACTTTCTTAACAAGTATTTTTATGACAGCAACAAACCTTGCATATTGCATAATAATTATGATCGCTAATTCTGTGACTACATATATCGGCAGGTGAATATATTAAACATTTTGAACATGAAAAATTTTCATTATTTTCTTGTAACTGATTCCATGTTTCTAATTTCTCTAAAGAGGGGAGAAGAACAGGTTCGTTACAACCATTTTTCAATTACTACAATAATAGATTAATTTTAAGCGAAAGAAGCTATCACACCTTCGGGTATAAAATTTTTATCTACAACTATTACATTTTCTAAATCGATGAATTTTGCATTATTATTTGAATCGACTGCTATGTTATCAGCCGATATATCGGTTAAATAAAAGCCAAAGTCATCGCTTTGAAATGTAAATACGTAAGCACCATTTAGAAGACTAGAAACTATTCGAGCTCTTAGCAACCATGGTTTATAATAATAATTCATTAATGGTAAACCAACATATTCTTGCAGTATAATACGCCCACATGCACCTAAATACCTTGGTACTGGCCAATTTTCATCTGCGGATAATATCTATAAACAAAAACTGGATGTGTATCAAAACATGTTTTAAAACTTTATAAAATATTGTAATGCAAACGACATTTCATTGAAGCATCTTAAATTAACATAATACCTGAAGAAGCAGAGGTTCGGGATTAAGAACGATTAATGTCCAAATATTAACATTAAGAGTTTGTTTATTAACATATTCATTATTAAGATATACTTGTTGCAAAAGATTACTCAAATGTTGCCCATTGGGACAAACCCTTAAACGACTCAAGTTATCTTTCGTAAAATCTAAGTCAACTTCTTGCTTAATGAGTTCATAAAAATCTACATTGTTAACTTCGTTTATCGACTTCTTTAAATTGCTCGTACAAATATGGGAGAAACTTTTATTTTCACAAAGCATTTGGTCAAATTTACTTAATTCAAACGAATGTGCCAACTTTTTTAATACAATATCATTCTCATTTAGACGACCGAAAAAAACATTTTTTGCTCCAAAGAAATAAGAAAATATAGAATATAAATTATACGGTGTAATATCCACTTGATCGGTATAACCACAAGCAGAAGTACCGAAACATGCCGGACATTTATGTAATTCTGTTAAATGGTTCACATCTGGTCGAAACGTAATAATTTTCGACCATTTTATACCAAGTATAACTGCAATGAAGAAAAAAAATTCCCATTTCTTAAATTTCAAAATGTTATATACATATGATAAAATCATTAGAGCTTCGTATTGCAGTTGCATACTATGTGTACATACGGTAAAGTATACAAGTATTTACAGTAAGTACACAACTAGTACATACTAGATTTGAAGATTTTCTATCTCAGCGCCATCGGCGGTAGAGAAACGAATCTCAGCTTGTGAGAAGCTGAGCAGCAAGGACATCGGAGTCTGGAGTAGCAAAGATAAATAAACACGTGTACGTATATACTTAATTAAAAATGATTTTTTTGTTGTATACCATTATAAAATAGAAAACAAACAATCTTTTTCCCATATTAGTTTCTATTAGATTGGAAACTATGAAACGGACGTGTTTGTTTAGTGCGCAGTTTTAGCTGCGGCTGTGTTCATTGTAATGTGCGCCCGATATTTTTAATATTAAATTTTGAAGGTATTCTTCTTACTCATTTCGTAAAATTTTGTTCGTGTTTGTATCCCATTTTTATTTTATTTTTCTCCGAAACCAGATGGAAACAAAACACGATTTACATCATTCAACGCCCGTTTCATAGTTTCCAATAATAACGTTGATCATTTTCCCTTCCACTGTGTTACAGTATATTAAGTAGATTTTTTCAAAATTAGGCTATGCACACCGTGTACATAACTATTTTCGAAAAAAATGTAGTTGATACATGCTTAATACATTCTGGCTTTAAAATCCAGAATTTGAATTAACGCTTTTAAACCGCCATATTGAATTTTAGTTGTTTGTCTAAGTTTGCAGCTATGTAATTCAGATGGCAGTGAAAACGGTGTCCCAAAAATTTACTAAGAGTCGAGCCCTCCTGCTTATGGGATAGATCGGCGCGTCGCAGAATGTAACAAGAGATATGGAATTTATATGGCTAAATCAACGCGTCGCGGTTTGTAACAGGAAAGATACGAAATTTATGGACTAAATCAACACGTCACAGATTATAACAGCAGAAATACGAAACCAGTATGACAAAATCCATACGTCGCGAGACATGACAATTATGCACGCCATGTATGTATACATATACTATACTATATACACTACATATATAGATCACGAACTTAGGAATATGGAATAGATCTATTCCTGAGTTAACATGATATAGATAACCGAAATCTAACGTTATATTAAAATTCAAAATTTGTAGATTAGATGAACTTACTTGCAGGAAGGTAAAAAAAGAAATAAATGCTAAGTGTATTTCAATTCATTGTAATTTTAGTGTCAATGATCTTGTATATTTGAAAAAAATTGTCATATTTCCCAAACTGTAACATAATTGATATTGAAATTTCGAGGTATTTATTTTATAATTATTAAGATTCTAAAGATGCTTTGTGGGAAATTAGTGAATAAATGTAGTCTTGTTATCTATCTACTCTTGAAAATCGGATCTAGTACCATAAAAATAGAAGTTAAGTCGAATTGAAAAAGATCTTAGACAGTTCAATTAGTGTGATTATAGTTCGTAAAACAAAAATACAAAATTTTCATTAAAACTTCCAAGCACAAAGACAAAAATAGTACACTCGTAGAACATGCAAAACTGCATACAATATAGATTATTTGTTATAATTTATATTAAGAATGAATAAATAAATATATAATTAATAAGTGAATAAATACATAAAATACACACAAAACGCGCGCGCGCGCGCGCGCGCGCATACACTCGATCACACGATACATAATATAAATGATATACAAAAGTTTACCAGCCTGCACACATGTTTATCTTAATAGAGGAAATGATTACGAAATCAAGATAAGTTATTTCAAACGTAAATTATTTTATAAAATGTTGCTAATTACTTCTTAGTTATACTGATTTAAAAAAAAGAAAGGATATGTACAAGTTACTTAGATCGTCGATCAATGTTTTAATACGAATGAACTGTTAAAGCTATTTATTAAATCTACGTTCCACAATCATATCCAATCACTTTCACACGATTATTGTATCAATCGCTCCATTCGTTGTACATTTATAGAAATTAGTTTATAGTATATCATAGACTAGATTCGTTGACCATGGACTGAGATCGGGTACTCTACTAAGTTGTCCAACTTCGTCTTATAAGTTAATTAGGCAGAAACGAATGCGGTAACGATTCATGGTTGACAAATATCGTCACGGTTGCATAATTTACTTATGCGAAAAACATTATATCCGGTAAAAAATGTTCTACTTGGATTGGACCGTTCGAGTTTGTTGTCCATGGATTCGTTGACTAGATTCCACTCTTAATAATATGTTCTCCCAGAGATCAATTATTCACGCATATTTCTTATTTATCTAGATATTCTTTCGACTGGAATCGATCGAATCGAAGATTCGCGCAAGAATCTTATTTATAAGAAATTAAGGTTAAATCGATGAAATTGAAATTTTGGTTTGTTTATCGAGCTTGGTCGGTACGCTTTTCGACCAGACGTTTACATTTACCGACATACGATAAGGAGAATTAGCAGGAGAATAAGCTTAACTTAAAATTATTCTTAATTATTAAACACAGCCTTACAATACTCTTAGTTCATTCGTATTATTTTCATTGGACGCTACATTTCTAGTTTGTACTTTTTTGATGGCGGTTTGGATCTTTATCTTAGAACGTAATTTTGTCCTTTTATAAACTAATAGCTCGATAGATTTTTCACACGTTAAATGTCTAACGGATCAAATTTCTAATTGTTCACGCCTTTCGTGCAATAAATTGCAATTTGGTATATTTGGGACCGTCCATCGGTTGTACCGAACGAACGCGCTTCGATAGAAAAATCTGAAATTTCAGCTATGGTTATCGACGATCGGTACGACATTTAACGCGCTCTACATATTATGGTATTAGAAGTTTTAACTTATTTCTATACAAGTAGATCGAACAGCTGCCAACACGGGCATTTCGTTTGCGGAATAAAATAGTTAAAAAGACTAGTGTACGTTACGTAATATGTATTATCAAGATAAAAAGTTCCGAAAGAATAAACTTAGGTCTTTCGAATGTTTACTTTTATCGCTTGCTGTACGATAATCGAGTAAAATACTGGCACGTTTCCCAAATAAATAGACTCGATCACGTCTATCGTTTATATATGATATCGTCGTGTTTTTAGTCGATACGTTTACTACCGTATCAACGAGAAACACGAGTTTGTCCACCGATGCTATTATTCCATCGAATGTAGTAGAAAATGAGACACGCATCGTTCTTTGCGTACGTATGTATGGCATCGTATCCACGGACAATACTTATTACAATATTGTACGTAAGTGGGCAAATTAATAACACGCGATTGTACAAGTTACTTTATAATATAAACGACGAATTGCATTTAGTTGTGGCCTGCATATCCGATTCCCAATATTAGTCGATATTCGGTGTAATATGTACATAGTTGGACGAAAGCAACGACTAGAAACAGAATCGACTAGAAATCTAGAATATGAGTGTAGTTAAAGGATATTTTCTTTTTCCATGGAGACGAAAGATACGTAATTTTTGGGATTATATTACATATACGATAATATCCTTTTCGGAAGAAGTTGAAAAACACATCGGTTTGTATAATTTTGTCAAGTTCAAACGAGATTTGTAAGTTTCCTACGATTGGATCTTGCCAATCGTAGGAAACGTTTCAATCATTCGATATTTGTAATATTCGAATTTTTTACATTTTGTTTCACTAAATTAACGTTTATAAATTTTCTTCGAATACGGACGATAGAGCGTAAACAGCATCTTCTCCGAAAAGAAGTATTCTTAGTTCCCGCACGAACGACTCTATTATTGATTACTGCAAACGACTAGAGCGGAATCGTAAAATTAGTTTACATAAATATTTCGTGACTAGATTGGATTTCGTTCGTCTTTGATTTCGATTGGTTCGATGGATCGACTAGCATCCGTTGATATCGACTAGATAGATTTTCTCGAATATTTTATTTACGAACTCTGCGAGACTAGATCATCGAATTCTTAAGATAGAAACTAAGATAGTTTTTAAATTAGCCGCATTACTTAATAATTGGTAAACTTCCGAAAGGGACCTGTCGCCGATCGAGATCGGGTTTAGAGAGGAGAAGAATGGAGAGGAGATGAGAAAATGAAACGTTTATCTTCGGGTATTTAGTAGTTTTCAAGATATCAACGAGAAACCTATGTCATTGCTACAACGAATCGTAGCGCGGCGGTTTAGGTCAGCAGAGCATAATCTTAGATTTGTGGATATCTTGAACATCGTTCAAGATCCGTAGCGATCAATATGTGTACAGCATTGAAAGTTTTGTTTTTTGTTTTTTGCTTTTTACGAATATCTTTGGAACTATTAAATGCTACCAACGCAGCAATATTTTATATTTGAGATCTTCTCTCTCTTCCCTATGCACCCTCCAAACGACGTTTCGATCGGCGACGGGTCTTTATCGAAAGTACAACCTTCATCGTAGATCGTGATTATAAATATCCCGACTTTACCACGCTAATTAAAACTAAACTAAAAATGTTTGATCTAGCGTAAATCTATAATAATTTCAACGACCGTTTGAAATTATTCGAGAGCTCGATGTACAAAGTAGCCGTCGAGCGAACCGTAAATATAAATAAATTAGCATACCTATTTCTACAGTTTCAGAAGCAAGATCTAGGGTCCATCGACGAGAAGCGGGGGAGGTTGTCGAGCCGTCGAATTACCACCGCGGACCGATTACCGATGCATCGTCGACAGAATCCGTTGGCTGTAGTTTAGCTCGCTCGATCGATTCTTTCCGTGGAGATGGATCGTTGGCACGCGCGCAGGCGAATTCTCGAACAGGATCTGTGGCCGTGGTTACTGCTAATTTGGTTCGTCTTCGATGGAAATGATCGTTTACCGAGCCTGTGTCGCAGCATTGTACTTTTAGCATCGGTACTCTCTACTATTTCTCTCCCTCTCTTTCTTCGCTTCAATTTCTAGATCTCCGTTTGTACAACTTACATATACGTTTATCGTATGTACAGCTATTTCTATACAGAGTTTCAGTGTGCCGACAGAACGCGATAGAACTTGTCCCGATCCAACGACGACGAGGACGACGTCGCGAACGATCGTCGAGCACGGCCGGCCGCGTCTCTCCGTGATCTTGGTAGAGCTTGCTCGAAGATTTGTTACACCCGTGGATTCATCGGCTTTGATCTTTTACTGTACTCACGTCAGCGGTCCTCGGATTCGGTACCAGCTTCCTTCGGAGACGTCTTCCGAACGGCATCTTGTGTACCACGGTTGTTCGACTCGTTCGAGTTTCTTCGAGAGCGTTCAGTTCCGCCGATTTCACGGGGCACCCTCGCGCGGCGGCGGTCGTCTTCGAATTAGGCGGAATCGGTGGTCGATCGATTCCGCGAGCAGCGTCCAAGCGGTGGTCTCGTCTCGACGATCGTTCTTGGTGATTTCAATTCGACGCGTCGAATCGGGAAAGCGGGGCGGAAAGAAAGTCGCGGATCCTCGGAGAATAAAAAGATGTTCTGTCGGCAGGGTAAAGGCGGAAGAGGAGGAAGGAGACGGAATCGATGTACGGTGGAAAGCGACGAGAAGGAAAAGGAACGAGTCGTGGAAGAAGAAGAAAAAGAAGAAGAAGAAGAAGAAGGAAGGAAGAAGAGGGGAACGAGGAAGAGAAGGAAAAAGGACTACCCTCCGAGGATCACGCAAGCGCGCAGTCGCCCGTCTGCTCGCTGACTACTCGAAACTCTGCCGCGCTCCGAGATGCATATATCCCCCACCGTGACCTAGCCTATTATCTCCCACCCTGGCCGACCCAACCGGTAAATATCCCACTCTCTCGAGGTGCACAAGTTGGGCACGCACCCCACTTCCGCGGCTCCGCGATTCCACGGTTCCACGGTTCCACGGTTCCACGGTTCCAAGGTTCCACGCCACGGTTCCACGTTTGCGCTTCCCGACGCGTTTCTCCTTTGTATTCCCCACCGCGCTTTGCCCCACCTCGTCGACCAACTCGGCCGCGTCCTATAGAAACGCGTTCGAACATCGTCCTGTTCCAGGATTCGCGCCAGTCGCCCCACCATCCGACCAATTTCCAAGATTTAACCCCCCAATCTGCGCGCGTGCGCACCTTTTCACGCGTTACGCCATTAACCGAGCGTGTCGCATTATTCCCAGCCCGGAGCGAGGCCAGATCGGTGATTTACCTGGCCCCTGTCTCTCCGCTCTACGCTCTACGCCCTACGCCCTACGCTCTACGCTTTACGCTTTACGCTCTCGAGGGAACCCCTTTCGGAAGCGCACGCGTCGAATGGGTACGCGCAACCAGGAACCACGTGTTCTTCCTTTCGCGTTCGTGCTTATTTAGCGAATTTCCGAATTTTTTAAATGTCGACGCTATTTCGGACTCACAAGGAATTGTACGTACGAATTCTAAGCAATGCAAGCTCATTTTTTTTTCACGCTGCGCTCGTTTTAGCCGACACAAAATTTAATAACTATCGCTGGTTCGCAGCGCGATTAACGCGCGTAGTTTTAACAAAATCTTTTGTACGTCGTCGTTGACCTGTTTGCACTTATTCGCATGATATTAGCAAATCCCGATCGACGCACGAAAGAAGTTTCGATCAATCGAGGAAAAGTAATTAAACTTGGGAAATAATTTTCGATTTAAACTTCGTTGGGTGTCCTCCGTTATCTTCGTTGAAAATGGTGTTAAATTACAATTTTAAAAGACGTCTATTACCACTTTGGTAGAAACATGTGTTAAATGTCGTTTAATTTTGAAATTTCTGTAGCAAGAAAATGAGAAAGCGCGAAAAAAAATGAAAGCTATCGTACCGGAATTCCGATCTCTGAATATTCGAAATGTTCGAGGTTGCGATATAATTTACCGAGACGCGTAAGGTTATGAGATAATTGTCTCGATCGTCCGTGAATCAAATAGGGGTTTAGCCATGAAGTCGAAGCCTAAAACATCGCGAGTCGACCGTGAATATCAATGCCGTGCCCGCATCGACCAAATTTGTCACGTTTCTGTGTAGGTAATTTAACGTTCCGACGACCGACCACCGACGACCGATCGCCGAGAATGACGATACAGATGCAACTTACAGGTGTAAGCAGGCATCGCTGACCGAGTCGAATTATACGCTGCCAAATTTCAACTATCTTGCAAAGTAGGTACGATCGTTCTATCGTTACTCGACGAATAAAATTGTTTCCTTCCGAGGACAATTGAGTTTCGCGCAATCGTTTATCGTTTAGAATCATAATTAGGTACATATCTTTTCCTTTATATCGGCAAAACGAGAATATATATATCGTAGCACCCTGAAAGAAACTTTTAATAAGTGGAATTTTTTGAATACCAGAAATTTGCAACGGGATGCGAAACACGTAGCAACGCTCTAATTACAACGATGGACGATCGATGAATATCCCTTTCGAACATCGTGTTTGTACAAACAACCCTGTACAACAACTATATTCGAAACGATATTCAAGACGATGGTACGCGATCTTGTATAATTCGAGACGATATCTAATTTCAGAGTAAAATCGTAAACGCGACGTTTCTCGAAAAGGCACGGGAAAAAGAAACGGCGCAAATATTCTCGGTTAGCCGATACAACGATAAAGATAACTCCAGAGATTTTGTGTTATATTTTACAATTCGGAAACGAGGTTCGATTAATTTCCGCGCAGCAAGGCGTGCGCGCTTCTGCACATGTTGCGTAAAAAGCGCGGCCGTCGAAGCTTATCGTCGATCACCCTCCCTGCTTCGCGTTAACGCTTTGTCGTCGAGCTTAATACCGACAGAGACGTCTACTCGATCGAATTACCCCCAAGAATTCTCGGACGCGAACGCGTATCCAGTGTCCGGTATCCAGTCTATGAATTCGATTAGGATTCGCGCGATCTATTTGCTGAACTTCGAACAGAGTGGAAGAGCAGAGAGTGTACGGCGTGTCCGCAGGTTCGAACGCGTGCCACGAACCAACGCGCGTTATAGTTATAGAATTCCCCCGACCCGTATCGAATTTAGGGGCTTCCCCTCGCCGCGCCATTTATCTCGCCCGTCTAGCAAAGGAACTCTCTCTCTCTCTCTCTCTCTCTCTCTCTCTCTCTCTCTCTCTCTCTCTCTCTCTCTCTCCTAATAATGGCAATCTTCGCCACGGAACCGGTCGAAAACATCTTCCTCTCGATGTTTTTCTTTTTCAACCCCTTGCCTCTCGTGGCCCTTATAGTTATCGGAGTCGGGCAACATTTTATATCGGACGAGGGATAAAAGATCCCTTTTTTGTCCTAGACTTCGCATCGCGATTATAAATTAAAACGTTACGCGTAGAATCGTAAAACGATCGACTTCGGAGATAGTTTACGCGAATGTAGGCGAGCGTTACTTTCCTTTGTGGTCGCGTAATCTTCTTATTCCCTTGTAAAAAGCTTAAGTATGCGACATCGGGGGGAGCTGCCCCGTGCGGAATACGTATATCGTTATCGCGCGTAGCTCCGAAGCAAGGTAGCGAGATACTTAAAGAAAAAAAGCGACGTCTGCGACAGAATCTGCATACTTCTCGGAACGATAATGTATGCGAATAATTCCTGATGCGTTTTTAAGGTAAACCGTCGGGTTAGGAGGCTCGGGTAGCGGACCCTGTTGTAACCTAATCTTGAAATATGCGAAATTCTACATACGATACGGTTTAATTAATTAAGTATGGTCACGACGGGACACCGTCGCGTCGCGTTTTCCTACCGGTAATGTAATATTTCCGTTTCCCTCTCGTTCGCCTCGTTGCCTTCTCTTTCTCGCGCTACGGGGAAACAGCCGGCTCGAAAGGGTGTCGACCGCGTATACAGAATCTCTAGTCGCGCCAGCAAATGGAATAAGTATTATCGATGCGACATTATCCGATCCGGTCCCTTCTATCTATAAACCCTTCCTTTCGTTTGGACGGATCACGGGACGACGGGGTCGAGAGCAAAGACATTTTCATCCTGACCTGTGCTTAAAAAACGGATCGCCGTAATATTTGCTCTTCGGAAAAAGCACCGGAACAACGCTCTTCGTAATATCGCACAGTTCTCGGGGCGATTTGGTCGAACGTACCCTTTTGGCGAAGCGTGCGTTTTTCATTGTTGTATCGGCAACCGTTAAGCACCGGATTCCCGTGCCGGCGGTGTACAGTAATATTTCCCACGAACAGGTGGTGGCTATGGTCAGTACGGAGAGCACAAACGTTCACACTTTACCGAAGTGTCTTTTTTGTTCGACGAGTGGCTCTATCGTATCGCGATCGCTATTGTTGGCATTTATATTCAGCTCCCATGGTCGCACGCATGTAAATTGCCTGCATCTCGAGCTTGTATTGTTATCTATCGTGGGACGACGCACGGCGTGCCCCGGCTTTTCATTCTTTTCGCATGTCGTCCGATATTCGGAAAGGAACCGACGCTAACGAGTGTAGGCCAGGCGACGCGACGGTACAATCTTACGATCTTAGGATCCATTCGGTGTCCCGAAGTTAGTTATAATTTGTGTTGCACATATATTTTCTCGAATCCGTCCTCTACGGTACGTTAAAAGGAAGGATCGAGTTATATATTTTAGCTTACGAACGAGACGAACGGAAGACGATTTTACTACAAATTTGTAAATCTCGAACACGTTGTTGCATTGGTCCGATCATGGCCGACGAGTCGTAGAGTGGCGACTGCAACAGGTGGGCCCCTTCGAACTCTCGCCGATTCTTTTCTCATCTCCTTTGTTTAGAGTCAATTTAGTGCAGGATCGCTATACCTACCGCAAATACTATCGAACCGCGCACCTTTTCCACAAAGATATAGCTTGGCGCGCTCGGGATGATTTACAATTTTATTTATCGAACTGAACGTATTCTTCGAGGTATTTCGTCTAGACTCGTTATTTTGTTTTCTTAACGGAACACGCGCGTGCATCGATCGTCGGATTCGATAGAATATTTCTATCGGTAAACCTTCCGAATCTAGGTGGAGATTTCGAATAATATTTTACAAATAAGTATTTCGAATAATGCTAAGCAGTATATTTGGCAAGCGATGCACCGGTTTTGCTTCTATCGAAATCAAATAATGATGAAGAATCGAGCAAATAATAAATAATTTGTTTCGCGAAATATCAAATAATCATTTAATTGGAAACGAACGAATGTAAATTTCGCACGAAACCCGTTACAATATAAAGTGTTCGATTCTGTAAATTGATTATTTCGAAATTTGTGGAAACGCCGAGGTCTGGTAGCTCGTGATCAATGATTCGAAATAAGAACGCAACGCCGCGCCGCGTAGAAATCCTACGCGCGTCCAGGGTCTGCTTATTAAGTGTAATAATAATGATAGAGGGTAGTCGGGGCTGAATCGGCGACGCTGTACAATTCATTTGTAAAGAAACGTTTGAAACGAACGTTCCCCTGTATACGGCGATATTTAATAAAATTCAATGGCATCGTTTACTCTTGCGTGCTCGAACAGGAACAAGAGCGAAGTATTCGCGACGTTCGCACCCCCCCCCCCCCCTGTGCCATATGACGTCCTTTCCGTACCCGAGAGTGTACCGTAACCGCGTTCGGTTTTTTATAATGAAAAAACGTTCGTCTCGATAGCGTATACTTTCCTCGTAGAATGGAAGGCCCGAGCAAATAGGAAAAGTTTGTTCCGATAACGCCCGGAGCCTGATTTTCATCGACAAAAAGTTTCCATGCCGCGCATCGTACCGGTTGACCGTCTCGTCGGCCGAAGCCTGTGGAAAAAGATCGAAACGGGCCAAGAATCCTCGGTGCAACGCGTTTGTACGGGTTTCATCGAAAGCTCGTCGAGCGTTGCATTATTATAAGCAATTAACGATAACTTCGCGCCAAGTATAAAGTACCGTAAAACCGTTGGTCTCGAGCCGAGCCGAGCCGAGCCGAGCATGCGATCGACCAAGGCATAAAACTGCTACGAAGTTCCACAAGGTTCGAGAGAAATTTTTACAAGGCGATCCTAGGCCCCGATTACCGAGTTAATTAAACGAAACCGAGGCTGCAAGTTTTCCATTCTCGATCGAGCGACGCACACGTGTAAACCACTTTTCTTAGAAGTTTTACCTACTTTTTCTTCTAAAATTGTAGCTGTAGTTGATATAAAAAAAAACGTAATTAACGTCGTATGGGCGAGGAAAGCCATCGCGGGGTAACTTTGTTTCGTGCGCCTTGTAAAAACGGTGACTAACAATACGATTCCGATGAAAATCGGCGAACGAGAATTTCAAGGGAAAACGAGACCGTGGAAGCGCGCGTTCGAATTTTATTCTTAATAAAACCTTATCGGAATTCCTTTTACTCCGCGAACTCGCCGGTTTTCTGCGAGATCATCGGATTCTTGCGTGCAAATAATGTTCAAAGTTTCTTTTAACTCGAACGATTCGACGGAGGAAGCGTTCGCGTATCGAAGATCACGCGAAAATTAGGTGCCGTTCTATTCGCATCGGCGAGCTTCCGAAGGGGTCGAATACCGTTACCGGAACGAAACGATGCGAATACGCTCCGAAAAATTGCGTTAGGTCGATGCGACAACCATCGTTGTCTTCGGAGGCAAAAGTTTGCCTCGTTTCGAGAAATATTTTCGACACAAAAGCGAGCAGCAGCGGCCGGAACGATGGCGTGCGAAACTGAAATCTTGTAATTCGTAATCGCCGCGCGAAACTTTGGAAGTACCTTCCGATCTTTCGATACGAGGACCGGTAGGCTCGTACGTAGCTGGCCCCTATCGGAAGCTGCAATTTTCTGGTACTCGTTTATTCGCCGCGAACACACCCTCGCTACCCTTTCTACGATCTACACGCGCGCATAAACATAATTTGTCGCTGCCGAGACACGGTCGGCTCGCATGCACGATCCTCGTATACGATCGTCGGCTGCTAGATCAATTTTGTACCGAAGGTGGAACGATGATTCGCGATACAGTTTGTCGCCCTGTGCGAGTGGAGTCATCGTTGTTGTTTACAAAGTTGCATCTCGGAAATGTTTCTCGATTTTTCTTGGCGTAGGACCGATTCTTACTTGATACGACGATCATTCTATTACACGGGGCGCGGTAAAGCTTTGTAAATAACAAATGTAAGAAAAGAAGTTATCGAGGCGCGCAAGCTGTACGAGACTCGCCCCGTACAACTTCCCGTCGACGATCTTTCCTCGTTGGCTCGACGAATCGTTTCGCGTGTTCCGATAAAGCGACGTCCAACGAAATAGATCGAGATTTTGTCGAAACGCCGATACTATGGTTGTAGTTTACGCGCGAATATCCGATCGGAAGCCATCGGCGTCGCGTCCACTCCGGTGCGTTGCAATTCATTGTTGCGCACAGTTACGCGGATGTAGGGTGCATAAACGATAGAGCTCGGCTGCCCTCTTCGTCTTTTATGGGTCGTACGTTGTGGCGCGTAGCAGGCTCGAGTAGTTCTTTTTATCGAAAGCAACGATAAATAATTGCTCGGGCGAAAGCAGCGAGCGAAATTCGAGCGAACGCGACCTTCCGAATCTAAGTTTCAAAAATTTCACCGGCGGAACAGGCTTTATTCAGAGGTTTGGATCCGTTGGATCCGAATCCGAGGAAATGTTCTATTTTGCGCAAGATTTTATAAATCGTCTTTCGGTCGGTTATTTTAGGCCAAATACTCCGCTGCGCGACGTTGGAAAAAAGTTATCGACGGTAATGGCGAGCACGTGAACGATTAAAGAGATCGAAATGATAATGGAACATGCGACCGCGTGTCGGAGCTACGAAAACACTTTGTAGAACACTTATTAGCGGTCGGTTTTGTCTCGAGCACGCAGTGCCGGTGTCTGGGCGCCGCGCCGTTTATTGCGATCAGGATATACGTACCGCGGTTCTATTTCCATGAAATCGCGTTCTTTCAATGGACAATAAAGTCCGAGCATTGAAATTTTATCGTCGGAGATGAACGTTTCCATCGGGAGAACGTATCGCCTCGGCGATAACGCCAACGAGCAACGCGGATCTTCCACGAGATTCCTAATTTTCGATCGAGACCGCGGATTAATATGGAACGAGTCTGTGCCAGTTCCGACGAAACAATCATCGTGGAAAGCCTTCGTGTTAGACGACAGTATACCGGCAAGTATACGTAATAAGATCTCTATCGAGTGGTGGTCACGCTGGTAATTTTCATCCGAGACTCGTTTAATTGCGCGGCGGTTCTGCGTTGCCGCGAGGGAGCTGCATTAAGAACTAATCTACTGGATTGTCGCTCGGGATAATATTCCAAGCACTTACATAGTGTAACCGTCGGAAAGTATGGAATCGTTTAGGTACACGATGTTTCATCGTTATTTATGTATTTCACTTTTAACGTTGCATCCGTTGCAACGCTATCAGCGACGAAGCGGTACAATACAAGCTTTACAAATTAGGAAATCGACTCGTCGCCCCTCGACTCTCTCGCGCCATAGAATTATTTATTTGTTCGAACGTCTTACGAATGTTCGAATCACTGGACACTTGGTTACCCGAACCAAAAATGCTATCGAAATAGCGAAAACCGAGTAAAACCGCAAAAGTATATGTATAATTATAGCCGGTAATCTTCCGATAATCTATGTCGAGGATTCGGTCGCATCGGTAATTGTATCGTAAACGCGAACCCTTTGCTCGAGTAGCCGTGTCTAGGGCCCTGTCCCCCACCGATATTCTTTTCACCGCGACACAGGGAAAACAGAAATCCCCAACCCCCGTTCCTTCCTTCCTTCCTTCTTTCCTTTCGTAACGTGTCCTAAGGTCGTACGAGTATCGGCACGCGCGGAATGCCTATCGAGGCGCGATGGTTTTCGGGAAACTTTATAGCGTTAAGACGCACGCGATATACCCCAGCTAATATTATATTATATTATATTATATTATAGAATTACGCGGATCCACCTGGGGAGATTCTTGTGTCTCGAGTGCACCGGAGCGTGTTACGAATAACGTGGCGGGCAAGGAAGAAGCACGTAAAAGGATCCTCGTTGGCACGTGCCAGGATGCGGTCCGTCTCGTCGAGTATGCTACACGTTTTATCGATCGGCTTACTTTGGTATACGTACGCGCGTACAGTGTACCTGGCCCGATCAAAAAATACATGTAATAGATATAATTTTCCAATGCTACGACGGTTACGACATGTTTTCAAATTCCCATGTTTTCAGGAGCGAGATCCTCGAGGTTTGGGAAAACGTTCGACGAGGGAACGAGCTCTCTTCCCACGGTACTGCTTGTTCGAAAAGGGGACGACGATGGTACGCGATCGACGGTTTAACGCGAGGGGGTGTAATTTCCTTGCACAGGTGGGACAAATGGATGAGTTCATGGTTTTCATTGTCGCGACGATGGGAACTTGCTCCCTGAGCGGGTCCTATCGAAAATTTTGTTAGCAAGCGCTTCGGCGTCCTTTACCGGTCGATTACGTTTTATATGTGTAACGCGATAACTAATTTCACGATAACTGTTGCAGACCGAGACAGTGCTCGAGAAGAATATCGGTGACGAATATCGTTCGCAGCATTCGTGCGGGTTCCAGAGCATGGGGCAGGGACACCGTAGAAAGTATATAGTTGGACAGGAGGCGTCCAGGAAGGAAGTGTCGCGGTCGCTCTTCCGGGCAGCTGCTCCGTATATCGGCGTATAGGTACTATGGTAAAGTAATCCACTATAGGACACCGTACAAGTGCCATTACTACCGGGGGGCATCAAGGGCTTCGCTTAATACCTCGCAGTTCATAATTAGGATCTGGATATTAAATATTACATTTATCTTTTTTCCTTTCCTACATCTTCTCTTTTACCGCGCGTCGTCGGTTCCCTCCCTTCCAAATTGTTTCGTCTATCGCGTCGGTACGCGCGAAGCATCGACGTCTCTGTCGCGAATATTTTAGCTCTCTTACGGATACTTGTAAATAATAGTTGTACGCGATGCGTGTCCGAACACGAGTTGCGCGAGATCTTTTATTTTGCATTTTTATAATTTCATCGGCAATTTAACAAGGTTCGGTATCGCGGAGAAAAGAGCGCACTCGTTGCAGATCGTTCCAATCCCGCAACCCTAATCGTGTTAGCGCGTATCGGCGTGTACGCGTTAACGTAATATCGTTGTACACGATACTGGAAGTCGTTTTTCCGTCGAACGTGAAACAATTCGATACCGTATTATAATATCGAATTTCTTTTATCGGAAACATCGATGGAACGATTAAAATACATTTTGTTCGTCGATGAAATGTTATCGGTGACCGAGATAAAGTTTCCGTCATCGATAACTAATGTAAGCGACCCAAACAGAATTTCCCTCGCCGAAAACGATTATACCGCTCCTGGTAAAAAGTGTTCGCACACGCTTTGAAACGAAATAACTTTTTTACCACCGTATTAAACGATTTGAAGATTTAAAAGATGGGTCTTGCACAGATTTCGGCTGATTTATACGTATTCTTTTTACATTTTTCAGTGGCCGTATCTCGATCGTGCGTCGGTTTCTGCTTATGAACGAGAGCGTTTCGAGAAGAGATGTTTCGGAAGAACGATACAGCGATCGACGGACGAACAGCAATTATTTGCGTAGAAAGAAAAGTAATTTCTGATTCGGAAGAGGGTCGAGACCGTGAAGAAATTGTTACGGTATCACGTGCTAGACGAAGGGAAGGAGATCGATTGATCGCGAGTCAGGTAGCCAACCCCGGCATAATAATAATTCGCCATTAAAAGTTCATTTCGGCTGGAATTTTAATTGCAATTAGGTCGACGTGCCTGCCACTTATCTCGTTACAAATTAAGACGAAGATCACATCGAAAGTAGCATACCGGATGTGAGGTTCCATCGACTTTTCCTCGAACGAACGAACGAACGAACGAACGAACGAACGAACGAATAAACGAAAGAACGAACGGTTGGTAATATTCTACTGGAAGCACTTTAAGATTTTATGAGAAGGCTGTCGTCCTGGTAACTTTCAATTTTGGAAGAAGGAACGAGAGAATATGAAGAGAACGACGAAGAAAGGGTGAGGGTGAGGAGGAGGAGGAGGAGGAGGAGGAGGAGGAGACGAGAGGTAATTTTTAATACTTGCATCGAAATAGCTTGATGCTAATAACCAGTTATTTTCCAACATCCTCGACACTCGACAGTTTTGCTCTTTGTGACGTAATTACGAGATATTAACTTCGCGACATTCTTCGCAGTTCTCTTCTCGTTATCGAAATGTTCGCTGTTCCGACGAATACAGCCGCTTCGAACGCAATCAACTCGTCCAATTTTAGTTTCCTTTCGCGATATCGACGACTAGTTTGTCCTCGATCGACGATCGATCGTTACAATCCACTGTACGATATTCGACACGGAGCAATTATACGTGTATACGGTCGACGTCGACGAAACTACTCGTCTTTCGAAGTAATTTTTCCTTTTTTATTCGAACGACGAAGGGCTTCGGACAATCGACGGTTCGCATAATCGAGATTCGGATAATTGCCGCTCTACCGCCGGTACGACGACCCGGCCCTTCCGAGCAATTTATTTCGAAATAATGCTGGTACTGGAGCGAGGCGAAGATCCGTTGCAGTTTCAGAAATTGAAAAGACGTTCTCGAAAACGGCTTACGGTTGGCAGCATCGAAATCGTGCCCGTATACTCGCGCGATCATTCGATTGGCGATCTAGACGCTCGCGAATCTCCAGAAAATTTGTGTCATCTCGAAAGCGTCTTAGATATCGACGCCCGTATGGTCCGATGTATGCGCATATTTTCAGCTACGTTTTTATCGCGGCCAGCGCAGCGCGCGGTCCGACCGAATGCACTCTTCGAAAAGAACGGTCGACGCGACGATCGTGGTTCGGGGATTCCCGCTGCGAGAAACGTTCTGCGGGCTATTTCAAATTGTTCGGATACATCTATGACATTTATAGCGGAACAACGAGTTGGCTGGGGTGTCCCGAAGGTGTCGTTGGTTCGTATCATCCTCGTATCGCAACGATATTGCATCTCGATGCGAACTTTCCGACGCTTCGTTAGCATTTGTTCGACACGTTAAATCCTTTCTCACGTTTATGCATCTTATCGATACATTTTACCGTTCTTTCGGGGCCCCGACGTCGAAAAATCACCGGGAATTCGACCATTTTTCTCTCGCAGCCGCTTCGTCCGCGATCGCGACGTCATTAATTTTTAACGTTAAATTTTTCCGTAGCCCGACCCTCTCTCTTCTTTCGTCGTCGACGGTGCTCGCGAACGTACACGCTAGACATGTGGCCAATCTGTTTTCAATAATGGGACTTTAGCGTTCCCGTCGTACGTGTCCATAAGAGTCCTATCGCGTATTTACCGAGGGATGCTGGTGGACAGATGCGCGCATGCCTGTAAGTGGATGCGCTCCGCACCCAGAGGCTTTCCTTTCCAGTGATTTTCGGTGACTCGATTCCACTGTTCTACGTTCTGCGCGTGACTGCGAACATCATTATCGCAAAGATCATTTAATCGCGGCCTTTGTACAATCCAAAAATTCAAATTTCTTGAAACACGGAATACGCGCTTTAAAAAATTGTCGAACGACGCGCGTTCGAGCCGGCAACGATTTCTCGAAAATACAGCCAACGATTACGTTTCCCGTTATGCCGTATTCGCGACAAAGATGCTACTTCGACCCGAGGCCTCGCGTCGCTTCTTTTACCCATTAAACGACGAAGAACATTGGACAGGAAGTTGCACCACATCCTTCTTATATTCCAAACCTATCTCTTAGCGACCATCGTTCGCCGTCTTTCGTGTTATACTTTCTCGCGAAGAAACGCTTTAGAGACGGTGGCGAAATTACAACGGCAGCTGCTTCGCTTTGTTCGAGTAAAACGGAAGATTTTTATGCCAACGGAAATCTAAGCGTCGCGTAGGACGATGCGAGAGGGATGTACGTAGAAACAAGGGGTAACATCGTTGCATCGAATACGATTAGATTTCAAAAATCAGGTTCCGGCGCTTTGAAGTTAGGCTCGAAATCTTGGTAGGGCAGAGGAGCCAATTACCGTTCCCTGTTCGCGGACTTCGGGAGTTTTCGCTGCGAGAAACAATTTTAATGATTTAATTGAAAAATTAATATTTACATTCAATATTTAACATCGATCGAATTCTTGCAGCAAATTTATTAGAAAGAAGAAATAATACCGCGTAACGCGATTACCACAGGAACAAAACAGCAATTACGGATGGGGAAGAAACCACACGGAAAGCAGTCTCCCTTACGAATTGAACCATCCGTAGGTTGACACAGTGCCATCGAATGCTCGGCTGGAAATGGGTGTCTCCTTGGGGAGACGAAGCGATTCGTGATTACTGCACAGAATCGGAACACGGAGACCTATCGCGCGGGGTGAGACATTTTTCCAATACTTTTATATTCGAATAGCTGATAAAATTCGATTCGTTCATTCAATTCCTTGTTATTTAGCTTTCATAGCTTCGATTCTCGCAACCGCAGAAACTTTTCGAAGAAGTTTGAAATATTCTCTGATGCAACGATCTCGAAAGATATCTGATTCGCAAAATGCAACGAGCAGCAGTCGCCCGTAAGTAAGCGTTAAAATTTCACACGGTCTCGTTACGTAAAGCTCGCGATCAATCGAATTTCCTCGCGTGCTGCGACCGCGCCGCAGACGCGAGCTTCGTTTATGGTTGGTTAAACTAAAAGTTACGCGTAATCGGTCGATTTTTTTTCCATCGGGTTCGATCAAATACAATTATCGGGACACCGAATGCGATCGTTTGCCGAATCTTGAATTACAGAGGGTGGTCGCGTGCCAGTAGATAAGATACGGTCTTTCGTGCGCTCGGAACAACGGCATAGATTCGTAGCGGTTTGTATCGTAGTTATCGCATTTTCTATGTCAATCGAATTCGAAGCAAATCGTAATCTATCTATTCAAACGGTTCCGATTTTTCTGCTGGTTCGATTCGCGCGAAACAGCCGTCGTCCAACGAAGCATTAACCCTGGAAAGCTGACCAAAAAATGCGCTACTCTAAATGTACGGTATATATCGTTTATTTCGAGCGCTTATTTATACATCAACTGCGTTAATGAAAAAAAAAAAACGCGATTACTTCACGACTTACGCGTTAACGCGTCGGCCGCAAGTACATTGGGCGTACACGCGTTCGCGATAAAATTTAGCAATATTCGATCAAAGATGATAACGCACGTTATATTTTGTATTTTCTATAAAATTGGCAAGCTTCCAGATACTTTTGAGCGGCGGTGCAAGCATCGAGATAAACCATAAATAAATCATTGCCCGAAGAGAAGTAGGAGCCCTTAACGACCCCGATGATCGAGCGGAAAAATCAGGGAGCCCGGCTGTTTACGCCTTGGTGTGCCAAAACAAATCCTTCCCGAACGATTCGGTGCATTCGGTGCATTCGCTGTCTCGTGCCCGGGTGGCGGCGCGTGCTCGTTACGCTCGCGTACGCCGGACGCTGTCGTGTGTGAAAATGCACACGTGCCGCCACATCCACGGCGCGCGTGCACGAGCAGAGAGAGCAGCGATAGAAAAAGGACGATATACGGACTGCATACATATATGGTGTATCGTGCAGCGTGTACCCTGCACCCTGTACCCTGTGCCCTGTAGCCCAGTGTATCATAGCGTACCATAGCGTAGACGTACATGTATAGAGTACGGAGACCGAGTCCTGGTCGGAGAAGACACGCGCGCGTGTGCGTGTGTGCGATGCGGCGCGGAGCGACGTCACGGCAGCCCGCCGCAAGCGTCCCAAGCCCGGTGTGTACCTAAAGTTGGGAGGGTGCACGACCCCCTCTCGAGTACACACATGCAGATAAGGCCAGGTGGTATGACGTGGCTCTCTTATGGGGGCGCGTATGGGGGTTCTTCCATGGGCAGCTGCAGCTTGATTCCGACAATGCACCGGCACAAAAAGCCTAGTGGAAAGACCACCGTGGCTTCGTAGCGTGCTTGGCACCGCGATTAGAGGGGGGTGCGACCATAGGCTTGGGCATTATAGTTTTCGATTCGGAAATTCTCGACCGGCACCCGAATTCTCCTCAAATAGCTACCCAGCCGATCGTCGATTATTTCGGGAAAACTGGAATCGAGGAAATGCTCGGGTGTCGTCTCCCGATTCAATGGTTTAATTGGTTCGTACGAGCCCGACGATCGTCCCCCATGAGATATTGATCGATTCACTTATATTTACGTTCGGATAGATGTCAGAGGATCGTTGTTCGAGAATCGGTAGCATCGTCTACAATTAGGTTGTTCTACAAAAATATGGTCGATGCGACGCGGTACCTTGTTTTAAACAGAAAACATTTTACAAATTCACGTTCGAGCGTTAATTATTATTCGTTTTACTTGCGATTAAGAATCTTCGAGATCCATCGAATTCCGAATAAATCTTTGCCACGTTTTCAGAATTTTCGACCACCTTGGGACCTTGCTCCATCCGGGTATGCTGTTACGCCAATGGCGTTACCGAAGACGTCACGCCATGCACCTTTAGCTCGGAGCCTCGAAGACGCGTGCGTTCGTAAGACCCGTGACGTCATCGTGAAAACGTCAGAAGGAAGCAGGTTGCATCGATGTCGCGGCCGGGCCGTAGGTTCGGTTAAGGTGCGCTCGTAGCAAGGGGCAAGCTCCATTCACCAAGATGTATCTTTGGACGCGTGCCACCGAACAATGCTCGTTTCTTAGAGGGGGCACAAAGAAACCATGGAAAGCAAACACAAAGACGATCGAGCGCACCGATCTTTGCACTTGCTCCCGAACGGAAGCCGGTGCTTGCACCCGGAGCGTTTCGGCCGGCAGTTTCTTCCACGGAGATAATTGCATCGATCCGGGGGTCGATGCACCTTTTTACCTATTACGGTCTGTATCAATTTATCATCTTTTGATTCGTCGTCGAGTTCGAAAGACAATTTATCGTTAACTTCGAGACGCGTCTACCAGGCGTTCGTTGCTCGAAATTGCGTTGGAAAAAAGTGCGATCTCGCTGCAATATCGTAGAAATTTTTCGGTACGCGTATGCAGCGACGACAAGAACAGAGCGACCAGTCTTTGCTTCGTCGATCGAAAAAGTCCTTAAACAACTTTGGCTAATTGCACCGGCACTGTGCAATTATATTGATGGACTGCCGTGAATGGGCATTAAACATTTCCCTTCGATAATATATTCGATCCGCAGCGAGCCCCAACGCGGGAGTAAATATTGACGGACTAGTAAAGATTATTCTCGATCTATGTAAATACATTACGAACGCTGGACGGGAATCTCGATTTATTACCGCCGCGTAATGTTGCGAATCGGCCAATATCCAGGTTTCCGCGTGTGCAACGCGCGCCTTGTTTCAGACCCGGTCGGACGTCTTATTTGCAAATATTGTCACGGAACGATATATTCGGATATTGTGATATTTCTGAGATTAGAGTACAAGTTGACAACGAGCTGGGCAAACTTCGTTTCTATCCACGCTCGAAGCGTGCGTGGAATTTTCATCGCGCGTATCGTAGCGGCTGCAAAGTCTTTCCGTTTCTTTCTCGACGATGGAATTACGCGGGAAAACAAATATTACAGCGAATACAGCGAATACAGCGGAGGACGCTGAGACCTTCTGGCTAACGAAACGCGTTCGGTTCTGGTAAATAAGACACACGGGGCATAATTTCCCTATCTCGATCTCCATCAAATCCTACTTCTGTTAATTAGAAAATGTGTGTTTGTGTTCGAATAAAAGGGAGAAAGAGACGGATAGATGGATGGATAGAGACGCGCGGATAGGGTGAGCGCGCGAGAGAGAAGGAGGAGAGAGCGTTCGCCTCGTCCCATCGTAGCCCATATGGCTTATTGTTAGCGTGTGCAAACGCGTGCGGCATTACGATGCTTAGCTATTAATTGATTGGATACGTATTTAGTATGCAGATAAATGTATCTCGGTCCGATTATCGGTGGTGCTCGAGTCCCATCCGCGGCACGCACGGGCACGGGCACGAGCATAAGCCTGAACACGAGCTCGACCGTTTTCGATCACCGCGATCGAGCCACGGCCGCGCCAGAAACACCAAACAGGTGGTTAATTTAGGGAAGGACGAGGCTCGTCGTTTCGCGCTCGTAAAACGTGTTCTTCGGATGATAACCGGTAATAGCTACGCGTACGAGTCAATTAACTGCACGCTTTATGATTCGCGCCAAGGCGATCGATGGCCTTCGGATCTCGAGGCATTCGCGCGTTTCGTATTATTCGATTTATAACCGAATTCGTTTTGCGACGACCACGGCGAAATTGTCGACCACGGTGCGGCGCGTGACCGTAACGCCGCCTACATTTTTCGTTGCTTTTAATACCGAGAAGTAGGAATGCAAAAAAATCGATCGGGGGAACCGAAGCGGTACGAGAAACCCTGAACTTTGGATTAAATCTCATCGAAGTTGCCCTTTTACGTCGAACGATACGATCGAAAACGTGTTTCTCAACCGTTGCAAACTATAGCACGAATGCGTCCAGATTCGCTGCACACGCGTTTAACGTGTACCGTACGATTCTAATAATTCTCAGCTTTATTCGTCAATTTTTCAGAACATATTCTCAATGAACAAGTCTCGATCTCGGTATCTCGAGAGTAACGATCGCGTCTCGTAATCGATATCGACGCTCTCCGTGTTATCTATTATCCATTATTCTATTATGCCCATTATTCCTTATCGCATTTGTTCCTTTTACGGGCTTACCCGTGTTCAAGGGTTATTCTCTTATTCGCGTTAATTCGCACGTTCGCGAGCACGCTACAAATACTGAAAATTCGCTGCCCAATTACAAGAGCTTGAAACTCGGCCACAGGCGAAGGTTCATTACCAAGGACACCTTCGAAAAAGAAAAAAAAATGGGGAAAATTGAAAAGCGAGGGGTGCGGTCGGAGGGTCGGAAGAGAGTCCCAGACATACGGGAATCCCTTCCCTTTTATAGGGTTTTAGCAGCGACATTGAAATCGGCGCAAAGGGTGAGAGAGGTGGTTGCTAGACCGAAGAAACGAATTGGCTCGTGTCGATCTCTCCTTCTGGAGTGGTGGCACACGCCACGCGCCACTCGGGATCCGGGACTCCGGACTCCGGACTCTGGACTCGGGACACGCGGGGCTGCAGGAATGCATCCATTGGTGGTGGCCGTGCGCGTGCAGCCTTAGGATGCAAACAATGCCGAAAATCATGCATTGTGGCGGCTCGCATTGTAAGTCGGAAAGCTGTGACATCGAGTTCGGGCAGCTGCGCCGCCGCCTGCCCTTCTCTTCCCTTCAATTCCCTCGTCGTCCTGCTTCTCGATCCCTCGTCGTTCCCCTTTACCGGTCCCTGCCGATACAGGGGCGACGCGGTGCTCCAATCCCTGCTACCGTATCCGCGAGGGAAGACAAATACTTGCCGAAATATCGTTTATCCAGTATCGCCTTTCCGAGAACTGGTACATCGCTTCAACGTTGCCTCGGTCCATTTACAGTTTTCTTCTCTCTTCCGTTTTTTCCTCGCTGTTTAACCATGCCCGCGAACGATCATCTGCCGACGCCGATCCGAAACCTTTCTTTGTTTTTAACCGAATGTATTCGGTTGCATACGCGCGCGTAAACGGAATCCTCGGCTCCAGCGACAAGCTTGGGAGAAACGAAACGTTAACGATTCGTCGATGTAGGAACGATCGGAGTTAGCCGTTGCCAAGGCCTCGTAAAGTACACAGAGGTCCACTTTTTTGCTCACCTTCTTTCCGTCTTTAACGCTGCACGAGACGAAAGAATTTCATACTCAACGTCTACCGGCGCGTATTATATGTAATACGATAACGTCGCTACCGGAAAACGGAGGAATACACCTGCGATCGGCGGTTTCGCATGCAACGTTTCAATAAAAGGGTCCCGCTCGTTACTTTTTCTATTGCTTATTCTCGTTTCCTGCGAAACACGCAACAGCAGTTTCAGTTTCCTCGCCTATTCTTCGGATATCGTAACGATCGATCGCAACGATCTTTCTTCGCACCCTGTACTACCTTCTCGCGAAGACACGGATTAGGATGATTCTGCTTCGGGTGTTTTCGCCCGTTATCCAAAATGTTTACAACGATGATTGATTGTTTAAAATGAGATAAATTTAGATTTGAAATCGCGTCGAATATTTCTTCGCGAGTAATCGAGAAAGACGAACCAACCGGTTAATGGGATCGATTTAATGAACCGATATGGAGAAAAATCTGATGGGATCGTTTGTACACCTGGGCAAATCTATTCGAGAGCACGCGTCCAGCAGATGCGTTGCTTTTGGACAACTGTCGGCATGACGCGACCTAGATTGTTTAGTACGATCGGCATGAATCGGAACAGCGCGTGTTTCAATTACTCCTCGATGAATTTAATCGGCGAATTGCGATCGCTTTACGCCGATACCTTTTTATTCAGCGATTAAATCGTACGTTTTAAGAGTTAATCGATCGCTCTTCTTCGGATATTCTCTCGACCGTTGCGTAGAGGACCGAGCACCCGAGCACGCTCGTTTTTAATTTTCCTTGAATCATTTTTAGCAATTCTGAACGATGCCCAACCCTGGCAGAAACATAGACGATAACACGAAGGTTGGGAGCGTACGGTTTCTCACATCCGGTCGTGTTACGTCTTTTTCATTCATGACTTGCGCTCACGTAAGAAAGTCGCCCGTGTACGAATGTAAGGCGAATACGCTCGAATACTTACGTAGGGTAACTTAAAGGCCTTCTTCGGCGCCTTCTCTTCTTTCCTTTCGATTTTTGTCTTTCCATTCATTTCCTTCGAAGGGTGAGTCGGTGTCGCGGCCGATGCTTCCACGACGAATACAGCGAGAGTAGAAAGTCGAAAAAAGTAAATTATATTTTTTACACAATTGCAATTTGTTTCGAACGATCGAAATAAAATATTTTATTTGGCGAAATTTCATTTCCTATTCGAGACACTCTTTTATCTCGATTACCAAGAATCTATCGTTTAATTCGATGTTTGATACGCGTTTCCGACAAATATATTAACCAGCTTCGCGCTGCTCGTTTTTTCCAACAGATCGGTGTCGCACGAATCCTCGATACACGTCGAAACTCGTGTCTTCCGTCGCGGGGGAAGCATTCCTTTCGACGAGTTGTTTTCGACGGAGCGCAAGGGTGCGCTCTCTTGAATGGAGCAAAGATTACGGGGTCCCTTTTCCTTGGGGCGAGTCTTCGGTCTAGGGTTCGCCGTGTAAATAGAACCTGGTTACGTACAAGGTGCTACACGACGGGGCACGCGACCACCGAGAAACAGGTTTCACTGTCTTCGCGCTCGAGCAGCCCGGTGGCCTTAAGAAACATGCGAGCCACGGCTTGCCTATTATTTGCGTTTCTTTGTCCCGACGGGCCGAGATAAAGAGAGAATCGAAGAACGATGTGTCTTTTCTCGTTACGAAGCGAATTGTAACGGGACCGAGTAAAAATTTTGCGGTGTCCGAACATTGTACCTTGATAGGTGCATACATACGTGTATCGAATCTATGGACGCGCGCGAAGCAACATTCTATCCGGTTCCGATTCCTCGGAGCTGCTCTATAAAAATGCATATCCGCGTAACAATTCGCAGTCTAGCGACGCGCGCATAATTATGGGGCGCGCGCGTGCACGAGCGCGCGTTCGTGAATGCCTCTGAAGAATCGCTGGACGAAGAGAAAAAAGTCGTCGCACACTCGCGCAAAAACCCTATAGAAGGTGTAACGGGTTCCCTTTGGTGGACTCATGGGGTGAGTCATCACCTGGCTTCGGTCCGTACAGAAGGGAAACGGGGGGGCTCGGCTCATAGGAGTGCCGTGTTATAGTCGAGGGAAACACGGGTGGGGCACGAAAAGATTCGGGGTGGTTGCGCTGCGAAAGGCAGGTGAGAATAGGGGTTTCGGCTAAACGAACGCGTACACGGTGATACATTTTCGCGAATATATTTCTCGTTGCTCCCGGCTCTCCCTGAACCCTTCCGCGTAAATTGGGTCTATCTCGTCCGAAACGAAGCTACAAATTCTGGTTGTTGCTCGATAGCGGCAAGTCTTTGAATACGTACTCGATCGTATCGATCGATAATCGGCACGCGTATTACGGGCATCGAATCGATTTCGCGACTTCCTCTCGCCTTCGACCGTCTTTCGTACTCCTCTCCTATCGTCTCCCTCTTGTCGTCGATGATTAAATCATTCCGAATGCACCTTTGTTTCGTTCGATCGCGCGCTCGAATTCTTTTCCTCGGTACTCGTGCGCTGTTTCAACTTCAATTTCAACTTCAACTTCAACTTCAACTTCAACTTCAACTTCAACCGACACCGGATAAAATGTCCCGCGCGGTCTTTTCAGTCTCGGGCAATCTATGAAAACTTTTATAAAATTCCGCCAACGATAATGACACATCTGGCGAAACTTTCCTCGGACAACAGTTTTAGTTATTTAAAAGAAGGGGCGCGTGGCATTTCGGGGCAGAAATCGTAACTTCGCGTATTGACACAAAGTTTTCTGTTTATTTCTTCTTTAACGTCGGATCGAGCAGACCCGTCGAAACGACGAATAGTAAGTTTATTATTTTGCAACTGTCGAGATCGCGATCGACGAGGGACATTTTTATTTCGACCAGAGATCCGAGCGTCGCACTCGATCGTGCGAACAGCCCTTGCCGGTTCTATCGCTCCGATGCGAGAGCCAGACCTTTTGAACATTCGCCATATGGTGTACTTATGTCGGGACTATGATTTATACGGATCCCGGTATCTCGTGCCTAGGCAGCCGTAAGATTTTATTAATTAAGGGGTCGAAACGAAAGATCGATGAAATGTGAACTCTCGAACGATCGATTCGGAATCGTCCGTCGAAATTATATTTACGCGATGTAAAAATAACGAAAACAGCTGGACAGAACGCAGTCACGATGTCACGTGTAAGTAGTTACCGATGAATTATCGAGGAGATGTACCTGGATTTGTTCCGGCACAATCGGAAACAAGATTATCGTTGGTGACATTTCGTGCATCGCGGCGACGTATTTTCGGATTCGATCAGGATCGGCGCGATACCGCGAGGAGCAAAAATAATCAATCGACCAAAGAATCGTTACGTTTGCTCGAGAGTTTCCATTATTCGATAGCAGCCTACGGGCTTTTTCATCGTTTTAATACGACGCTTTACGATACGATCGAGAGCGACGCGTCGTTGCACGATAATTGCATCGCGATCGTCGATCGAATTCAACGTTCGAGATGTTCGGTTGCAAAAATAACAACCGCTTCGCGTCAACTTTGGAAAAATAAATCGATCGCTGTTCCAAGATCGAACTTGGATACGAGGAATGTATTGGGTAGCGACGCAAATGGCTGCAATGAATTTGCATCGAAAGTGGCTCTTAAACGGTTTTTCCTGCGGCCCCCGCGTCTTCTGCCTGGCTTGCTATGTTTCGTTCCGAAACAGATTGCGAGGCAAATTTCCGACGAATTCGATATTAAATCGTGGGATATATTCGTTCTACCGCGCGCGCGCGCGCGCGCGTCGTTATCGCGATGGTTATGTCACTTTTTGAACGGGCGATACACTTTTCTCGTCTTTCCATCGGTAGCGGTGGTATAATTAAAACCGAATTCGCGTTGAACGGTTACGGCACTGTCGCGTCGAATCGAACGAGAGAAGATGCGGTAATCTGGTTCTCCGTGCATAGATATGTCGACTGTTGCATTTATTCGCGAGGCCTATGTCACCGGTCCACGGAGCAACCGAGCTTCTCGGAATCTACCGATTTCGCGCGCCTGATTTAGCTGCACCGCGAAGCGGACGGCACCGAATGGGGGTATTCTATTTAAGGGGGTATTCTAGCCTGAACTTTTGAATAAAATCAATCTTTTTCTGTTTCAAGGGTATCGTCGAAACGGTCGTTCGACGCGCGGCTACCTGTTATCGTTCGAGCAAATTAGGGGAAGGAGATCGCGAGAAATCGGTGTTCCCGAGAGCCATTAGGCGGTGACAGCGGCGGTGGAAGATGAAACAGAGCTTTTTTCCTGGAGGATTCGACGCGAAAGAGGAAATTAGGTCTTATATACTTTACTCGATTTTGAAGGAAAGCCAGAACCGAACCCTCGTCCCCCTTGAGTGCACAGGGACTGAAAAATCTATTACGTCTTCGACACTTGGCGTCGAGCCCTAACTTATTCATGGACCTGTTGAGGCGCTCAAGATGCGTTTAGGACCGGGGGAGAGCACGCGCCCTTCTGTCGCAAGTAGATATAAGGGTAGTTAGCGCCCTTCCGCCGTTCAACGGATGAAATCACTACAGTGACCAAGGACTCGTAAAATTACCGTTTAAAATACAGCAGGCTACCGTGTCCCAGCATCTCTATTCGGCATGGTACGAGCCGGTGCCTCTATAACATCCCTTATCGATTCTTTGCGCGTTAACGCGTACGCGCGTATCGCCCTTCCTTTTATCTATTGTATTCCAAACGCGACGAGCCCGGATGTCCGCGCGTTTCTAGCGTCTCTCCGGATGTTTGCGCAAATTTCGGGTTTCCTCGTGCCCGGTTAACGGATTGAGCAGCTAGTTTTTGAAACCGAAGCGACGGGCGACTCTAGATTTACGGTTCCTACGCTCTTGTTTTTTCCATCGAACAGCTTTCGTTCGAAACATTCGTTTACGGGACGCAAGGAAAATTAAAGCGAAAGAGTGAAATGACTCACCCGTGTATCGAACTGGATAGTCTAGCACACCTACACATGTACTTACGCCCGACGAAATTCGATGTACGAGTTTGCGATATTCGAGGAAACAACAGCAGGTTATAATAACACCGCGCAGACGCGCGATCCATCGCCGAACTTGTTTGGATTTCGAGAGTTCGTTGTTTATCGGGATCGATCGCATACCTGGCACGACGGGGCGCATACGTCGCCGCAATAATTATCGAGATACGCGTGTCTTTACGCACCCGGTTGGAACGGACGCGTTCAACGGTGGGGTGCCACGCGAAACTTTCGATAGCATGGCATACCGGCTATGATTCACCTGAGCCATCGTGTTACTATAGTTACACCGTGGCTCGTTCGTCCGCATGGTCTTCCAAGAAACACCGAAATTCGTCTACCCATGACTTCGCGAACGCCGCCCGATCGTTCGAAGCGTTTGTCACGCCGTGCGCAGCGGTCCGGAAAAAAACCGCTTTCCGCGGTCCGAGTTCGATTTTCAAATTTTTTACGTCGAAAGGAGGTTCGCGTGGACCGCCGAGACACCGGATACCGAGACAACCGTAATTAACGGAAACGAATTAAAGAGAGAGGGCCGCGCGTCGCGTACGCGCGCGCGGCTACGGTTCGGCTTTAAGAATGATTTCACCCGTTTCAGGGGGTAGCGAGAACAGAAGTACGGTGAACAAATCAGTGACGATGACGGTGGGCGATGGTGTCTAGACGTAGCCGGTGCCGTCGCGTCGTCGTGGATGTCGTTGACGTCGTCGCACTGACTCACTCGACGCCGGCATCCAACGGTAGGGGATACGGCTAAATATTGCATGCACGCAATGACACACGATGCTTTGAAATAGTTCTACAAGCTACTACGCGTTGATTCAGCGTTGCATCGGGCTCTCTTTCGTTTCTCAGGGTCACGCGAATCGCCGAACCTTTTTCCAAACTCGAGCCGCCGGCTGTCGCGCTGTCGCAGGGCTGAAATCGTCGAAACGCGGATTCGACTCGTATCGTTCTCGTTCGTGCACTGTAAAATCAAATGTTTCGCACGTTTCTCGGCACTCGGAATACATTTGATATGCGTAAAGTTAAAGCATGTTGTTCGTCCGACGCGACCTGTGGCTCGGTCGAAACAGCGTTCGAACGCGACGAATTTTTAAATTCGGTTTCCTCGAAAACGAAGCCGCGAATTTGAAATGTTAAACCATCTAAATTCGATATAAAAACTAAAGATTCGACCGTACAAACGAGCGTGTTAGAATCATAGCGGCGCAAGTCACATTTTTCTCGGACTTGTTCGAACATTCGGAAAAAAAATTCTCTACGAAAGGCGGAGGTAATATTTGACAAAAGAATTCTATAATTGGATCTTTGATCTCGTTTACGGTGTTTATCGAGCGGTCTTTGTCAGGGTCATGTATGTTCCGTGCCAAGGGACGCATTCCTACACCACTGGCGTCAACAGAAATAGATTCGCCATAATAGATGCTTGAGAACTCGTCTCGTTTCTGGGACATCCGACGAAAAACGAACTCGATCGAGACGCGTTTATTTACTTCGGCCAAATTGCGTTTATCGCGTACCGAGGAAAGTTCGTACACGATTTTTAGCGCGAGTTTCGAACAACGTTGTACAGGGTGTTTCCGCTAAATGTACGTGAAATGTATGCGAAATGATACGTTTATTCTCCGCGAGGAATTTTCCAGGAGGCGAAACGAGTCTTTTCCTCCGATACGAATGCAACAACAACAAATGTCAGCATTTTATGATCCATAGACCCTGGTTGTCGTTCGTACACGGTCCATGGATACATTTTCGATTTAGATAGCCGATTCGACTACCAAACACATAGGTTTATCGTAAAAAAAGCAAAACGACCTTAAAATAATCTCGAAAACGCCCATGCACGAACGGGGGCACCCTGTACAAGGAAAGCGAATACGTCGCGCAAGGGAGATCGAACCGATAATGGCCGATACGGAGAGCGACAGAATTCTGTAATTGTACGACCCTTCTGAAACGATAACGGTCTTCCTTCGAGAATAAACTGTAAACTTCCTGCATTCGAGGTTGCACGTTGCGCGGGGATCGGTGCCTGGACGCGTAGTATAGTTCCCACGGGACTACAACTGGCTGTTTGCTGGGAGCCTCGAGGGAACATCGATGCGTTAATTACAGCGGCGTCCCCGGTTACCCTAAATTCGTTTAGAATTCGAACCAACGGTAACGGTCGCACAATCGAATCGGTGGGTCTAATGGCGCGTCGAAGACAAATTCTGTCCGATATTCCCACGTGCGCGTATCGCCCCGACTGCACCATGCGCTATGCGCTATGCAGCGTAAAGTGTCAGCTGTTTCCTACCGACTTCGGGACCTATCGCGCAGATCGCGTCGCATCCGCGATCTTTTCCTAAACGAAAATTTTTCCTGGTACACAAAAGTGGAAAGGAAACGTTGCGAGATAGTATAGTTCGGGCAAAGCCACCGAAAGCAACGAAGCTCGTTAATTTTTAAGGATCGCGAATTCCCAAATTCGGAACTCGAACATTGGAATTACAGATCCCGGCTTTCACGGTTGTCGATCGAATTTAAGCGCGTACATATTTAAACCGCCGCAGACCGGCAAATTCCCGAAACACACAAGTTTTACATTCGAAAGTTTGTCGGTGATTCATACTAATGACGAATGCGACGCGTTCATCGATCGAATATGTTACGCTTACCGAGGCGCACCTGCGCGCGTTACGAATATTTTGCTCGGAAATGAAAAAAGAAAGCGAAGCAACGCCGTTTCGTTGTTTTATCGCGAATTGCGGGAGGTTGCGGTTGAAATTTCCACGGTCTTGTCAAGTCTACTCGAAGCGCGAATTGTTGCAAATTTGGTACTACTTGTGTGTACGTATATAGATTAGAAAATGCTTAGAATTAGACGAAATACTTGCCGATGCAACTGCTGACGCGCGTCGCGGTCCAACCATCGCCGAAATCCGTCTTCCATATTATTAGTTGAAAATGAACTTTTGGCCAGAAAAAAGGGATTACCGTACCACCGCGCTCCAATATCGTCGCGTGCAAACGCATTCTGTGCGCAGCGTTTAGGTTTCGCGATGATCGGCATGCGCGCATAATGCCCCGTGTACTTCTGTCGGTGACACGCGCTCATTAGAGAGCAGTTGCTTGCGTCGCCGGGGCATTGTTGGCTTTGAACCGGGCGATGTCAATGGGAATTCTAAAAGAAAAATCCAGAATAAAGAATCCTCCCCGATTCTCGGCATGAATAGCAAACCTGCGATCAACTACCGAAATGTCTGCTAATGGGACGCGGCAGTGTCTCGGCTTCTTTTCAGAGCCGAGCCGAGTCTCTGGAAACGGATAAAGCTAATAGGATACCCGTTACGATCGTCGCGTTCGCGCAGAGATACGATCTTTCAAATATCGACGCTTTTTGAACTCGTAAATCGAAAATAATACTTCTGCTCGTGCAAGAACTAATCGTTCCAGAGATCTTAATAAATATCGAGTACGCGCCGTCGACGTACAACCGAAACCACCCGTTGCGCGCGTATATCGTTATATAGTGTTCCTCCAGTTGTGTATTTATCTTTGAAACAGCATCAGCTGTAAAAAAATTGTTAGGTGCTTTCCAAAGAAATTTGAATTTAGGCCGATAATAAAAGGAGCTGAAAATTTCTCTCGAGGGGGTTCCTCGGGTTGGTGGCAAGCTTTTCTCGCGAGAAGGATCGATCGAAGCCCGAAAGTTATCGATCTCCGAAAGAGCCGGAAACGAGGTACGAGAAAAAGCACGAGCGTAGATTCCCGACAGGATTTCGAACGAATACAGGGACGTAGGACGCGCAACAATTCCCTAAAATTGTTTGGCATCGCGTGTACCCGGGCGCGACGCTGTCGCCGGCCGTTAATTTTTCTCTCTCTTGGTCGCACGGTTTTAATCAGTGAAAATTCGTGGGGAAATTCGCGGGGAAATTCGCGGGGAAAGAGCGCAGTCGCGCAACTTTGTCGACTTTTCTTCGGCGAATAGTCCGCGGCACTTGCTGTTTCCCCTGTAAACGAATTACGACGGTGTATTAGCTCCACTATTCAGAAGTTAGCGTGCACCGGGAACCCTTTCGGATTGTACGTGAATACAGTAATTAACGCGTACACTTCGGATCGAGAGAACGAGGATCTAGGGAGAGAGTGGCAAGGTAGCGGATGATGGGGCGCGGCCGAGCAAATATCCAGCAAATAAGCGCAGCGTACGCGCGCCGTTAATAGGGTTAAACGGAGCCGGCGCGCGACCTCTCCTCTTCGAAGTAACGAAGTTATTCCTTATAGAAGTAACTGCCGGACCGATCTCTCTGCAGGTATACGAGCGCAGCTCCCCGAATATCGTACGGCCGTAAGATACTCGAACGCGCCGCGCCGCGACATGGGATGTCGTTGTCGCGTAGGGGATGGTTTGGAACGAACAATTTTCAAATTGAACCGATTTCTCCGATTTCCGTCGAAAATCATGATTTATTCGCAGACGATCCACCGGCAACCACGTAATCCGAGTTACCGAAACGGAGGGCTGCTGGACTTCGTTAAGGAGGATCCGAGCGAGACCGAAAGACACCGTAAGATCGTAATAAAATTAGCGGATTCGGACCCTTTCCATCGAACCCTTGTCGGCCGGAAAAGCCGGTCGAGCGACGCGAGTCGCTTTGATCAAACGTGTCGAGAAGACCTTGCGACGAGACGGAAAGCGCGTGTGTTTAGTTGTTACGGTGGTTGTATAGCGTACCTGTGCATGCGTGTACACATGCACGTACCTACAGGGTGACGCGAAATTACATATCGAGACCTCTCGGTTTGGTTAAAGGGAACTCGGATACTTGTACGCGGAAGTACACCGGGGGCGTACTCGTATCACCTTTTCAAATATTTTCTCGGTAACCCAAGCGGTGGAGCGGTACTTTGAACGCGATCGATCCGACACGATCGCGGCAAATTTTCTGTCGGGGAAAACGAAGCGGGGAGAAGAAGGAAAGCAACGCGGATAGAGAGAAAGGTTCGTTAATCTAGCCGGAGGTCGGCCCGACACGTGTCGTGCACGCGTCGAAATCGCAAATTTTCTAGCTTCTATGGCGCATTGTGCTCTCCGGCGATCCGTGCCCCTGTTGTTGTTCCCATGATGAGGCGGCCGAATACGTACGCATACGATCGCATACGATCGCATACGTGCGCACGCGACCGTTTCTCCGTTCCACGGTATTATACGGAATGGCGGCACGCCGATCGTGAGTCACAATAATCGACGAATGTCTCCGTGTCCCCGCTGAGAGATCGCCGCCTACGCGTAACAGGCGAAGACGAACGCCGAATTGGAAAACGAGTTTGATCGAGGGTCGCGCCGCGCCACGCGCTTTGTCACCTTGTTAATCGTCGCCGGCGCGATCGCGCAAACGTCCCCTTGCTTCTCCGCTTCCTTTTAGTTTCCGCTTTTTGTCACCGCGGACCCGGGCTGATTTTATTCGAAGCGAAAGCACCGGTGAAAAGATCGCGAAGACTCTTCTTCCTCGGCGACGGCGGGGCGAGAAATCGAGCGGCGAACGGAAGGGATGAGCGCGCGTATCGATGACACCGGTTTTTAATTTCGTCGAACGGCGATATTAGCAGCACGCGTGCCGGTCGGGCCGGAATCGGAGCGTGGCTTTCTTTTTATGGGGATGCGCGAACGGTGCGTCGAGAGCGAAACACCGACCGTGTAAACCAATTTGCACACCATGAAGCCCCTTTGATAGCGATCCGTAGTACGCGCGAGGGTGAAGATATTTCCCACAGGAATCGGTGGTTGTGCGCATCGTTGAGAAGCGTGTTCCCACAGGAACCCCGGCTCTATGGGAACCGGGCTACGGATCGAAAAGTACCAAAAGTTGAATGCCTGAACCGGTTCGATGAAACAATGGAGCGTCGTTAGAATTGAAAAGCCCGCGATAGCCTTCGCCGGCGAGACACTGATGAGCTCGCCGGATGATGAAAAGATACCGAAAATGCTTCCGCCGACCGAAACGAATCCAGGAAGGAACTCGTTTAAGATTTTCTATGAAAATCATCTTGACCGGCGCGACGAGACGTTATCGTTCCTTTCGTCGTTCCTCGTTTACGTACGAACAACCCTTTTCGATACAGTTGCGACCTTATTTTTAAAAAACGAGTCCACAATTATTCGCAGCCCCGTGCAACGAGAAGAGAAGGTCGCGAGAGAAACGAGTTTCGATAAATATTCGAAAACGTTAATCGTATCTCGAGTCGGGCGCCGCGACGCGTCGCGTGGCCATCGAATTACAGGAGGAAAAAAGTTGTGCCATGTAATCATCTTACGATCCGAGATCACGCTGAAATCACGCATGGTAACCGTTCTGAAATCGCACTCCTCTCCCATAGGTTACGTTTCGTTCGTCCCCCGTCTCGAATATCCGCGCGCAATTACTAATTATTACCGCGTAATTATCTAACATTAGACCGACGTTGTTCCGTTCTACGTGCGTGAGCAGTTCGCATATCAGAATGGAATACATTATTCGCGATTCGTGTTTTCTACCCGTGCAACTCTGTTTCGTAGTTTCTACGATTCTCCGGACCCTATACTTCTTCCCGCGTAATGATACCTAAAAATCGGTGCAACGATTTGTTCATCGGCGAGCAGGTTTCTTTCGGATAGCCATCATTTCGAATATCTTATCGTAGATCTTGCTTGAAATATTTTTAACCGACAGAATTTAACTCGCCCGCTCGACTTATTTTATTGCTCGGATACGCGGGTTTCCGAGCCATCCCTTGCGCGAAATCCCACGCCAACCCTTGCGCGCCCAACTTCCGATTATCGGACAAATTGGCCGATTATCTTTCCGAGAAGAGAGAAACTGCGAAACTGGTTTCGGTGTCGTTGGCCACGCGTCGTCGTCGAACGATGGAAACGAAAGCGCGGCGCGGGTAAACGATTCGGCTTCGTGACGTTCGAAGCAATCCCGGCAAAAGTCTCTCCTTCCATATCGGATAAAAGTCCGCCGAGCGTAATGGCAGCACGAGCAGTCAATTAGCAAATTCTTAGGAAATCGCTTGGCATTGCAGCCGTTGTATGTTCTGCGTGCGTAATTTACACGCGAGGGCGGACTATATTATTCGCGCTTACACTTCGGACCTCGTGCACTGTAATTTATCGAACGAGCCGATGTAGATAACGAAAAAAAAGGATAACATCGCGAGCAATGCCTCGCTGCCGCGGAGCATAAATGTTGGCTAACCCAGAAACCTGGTATTAAACGGACCAACGAACGGTCCGGCGGACGTGGCTACGTTAAAAAGTTTCAGTAAATCTGCCCCGATAATTCGCGAATAGCTCTCGGGCAACGATCAAACCGAACTGATTTCTTTCTATACGTGTACCGTGCACCCCCGCGCGCAACGATCGTCCAACGATTCCACAAATTGCCACGAATACAAGCTCCGCTTTTACGTTAACAAATACGTACGTGGGAAATCAAGTTGCAACGTTATAATAACGTAAGGGAATAAATCGAAGACTCTTCGTTTCTCTGGAAATAAACGCGTACGCGAATAGAGCGAAACGTCTCTGGATTTTTTCAAGAAAAGGTATCTGCGATTCCTTTGGCTATAGAAGCGAACGCTGGCCGAGGCAGAACGTTAAAATAATCATGGAAATCATTGAACAGGTCGCGCTAAGGGCAGATATTGAATGACACGGAACGGCGTGTGCCGGGACTGGTAGCGCGTATCTCGTGTCGAAACTTTTTTCCAGCGAGGTCGCACGAAGCGTTTGGCCTCAAACTTTCCGTCGCGCCGCGCCGCCGCGCGCCGTGTCGATTCTGATAAAAAATCTGAATGTGAAAAACTTCGTCGCAAGCTCGGCAACGAAAGGCGAACGCTGGAAAACCTTCCTCGATCTCCGCGAGTTCGGAAAATCGCCGTTCGTCGGAGCCGGACGATCGTCCGGACCGCGCTGTTCCGAACGCGATACGATTTATCCGGATAGAAATCCCTCCGTTTTTTCCAAGAAAGTATCGTTTACCCTTTGCGCTCGAAGAATCGGTTCGCAATCGTAAAAGCAAGTGTACCATGTCGAGCGGGGTGGACTCGATCCCTGTTGACGCATCGGGGTGCTTCGTTATCTGCAACGTTTCCTTGTACTTTCTCGAAAAGCGCTGCTCGTTTGTCCGTCGAGTGAGAAAGCGTTACATGCCGCGTGCTTTATGCCGAAAACGTGCTAAATTATTTGTACATCGTTTCGTGGCACCAAGTTTCTAACACGATCAAGTTGGAAAGTAAAGAATGCCTTCGCATAGCTACCAAAGCGCGATGCATTTCGTGTCGACTCGATTCTTTGCTCGTACTACTTCGACCTTTCTCTCGTCGTGTTTCATTTGTTTCTCTCTCTCTCTCTCTCTCTCTCTCTCTCTCTCTCTCTCTCTCTCTCTCTCTCCCTCCCTCTCTACACTCTCTCTCTTTCCCACTCCTTTCTACCCCCGTCACCCTACCATTCACCTCATCGCTGTTGCTTCTACTTCCCCATTCTCGTACACTTGTTGCTTCGTCACGGAATCAACTTGTCCGAAATTTTTACCCTCGCCTCGTCACGAATCGCAAACAAATTGGCGCTGACGATGACGCTGCGATATTTTTATTTCGGTAAAGAATGCGCGCTCGCGGCGATTTCAAACGGAGTTTAACGAATCGGTTGCGATCATTATGGATTCTTCGATAGCCTAAATCGTGTCCTTATTTTGTTCCGCGTTCGAGCCGACCGTCTTAAACGCTGCTCTCCGTACGCTGCATCTCCGTTCGCGTAAAAAAGGTTTTTACATTTAAGTTCATTTTGTTCGCCTTCTTTCTTTCAGTTTTAAGTTTGTTTTTCCTTGCGCGATCGCTACCCTTACCGTTCTCGCAAAACGAAAAGAAAACCGAGAATAAAACATAGCAGCAGCGACGTTGGTCGCGTTTATCGAGATATCTTGCGAATCGACGAAATTCGAAGAGCCATTAAAATTAACGAGCCATCGAAGTTTTCCTGTTCGTTCGGCGAAGAAATATAGGAACGTTTAAACGGACTTGCGCGAAGATCATTATTGTTCGTTCGGCGAAATTACTGCGGAAACGAGCGAAACGATGCGCGCAGTCAAATTATGCGAGTGTTTGTCGGACGATACATGATAATTTTGCTCGTGTAAGGCAAAAGAAGCGTAGATCGGCGCGCAGAGGCGAGCTATATTAAATGCATGTCCTAACTACCTGGAGTACGTGATGAAGCATTCCGTTGCACATGACTTAACATCACGACGTTCGTCGACAGTATCATAGAGGGAATTTCATAGCTCTCCATTAACTCCTTTGTCAGCACGGTGATGGCTCTTTGATTACAGAGACGCAAATTCATTTAACCGGTGCATCCCTGTAGGGTACTCGACAGAATCTCGTACGATGGCTAACGATCGTTCGACTATTAAATATCCCATTCTATGAATTTTCAGACAGTCGATAGAAATATTAACAATTAGAACTTCTATCGTCGTTAGAACCGTCGACGAAGCGAAACTCCGCATAGCATCCTAAAGTACTCCCTGCCGTTCGCACGTATTCGTAATTATTTTTGTTTTCTCGTACGTTGCAAATACGAGAAAATCAAAGTATATCGTCGATCGGCGACGGGCAACTTCAAACGACGGACGATATCGAAAACAATCGTGCGATTCGTTTGTCAGGATAACGATTACGTTCGGTCGCGCGGATCTTCGATAACGGGCAAAATGTGATTTAACGAGCTCGCGAGACAACTTGCGATTCTATTTGCGCGACAAAACAGGGATATGCGACCAATCTTCTGTGAGTGTGTGCAGATCTTCGCGTGCCTTCTCTTCGATAATCTCTCGATGGTAAAACGTTGGAACGAAAACTTAAAAGGTTAAATCGACGGGAAACTTATAACGAGACATGAGAAATTTCCGTATGGAAAGTCGTTTTTTATGTGGGGCGAGCCTTTAAAGGAATCGTTCCTGTAGGAAAGCGTCGGCGATGCCAACGATTTTGGAAACGAAGAGATCGATCACGGTTGGAAATGGCCTGCCTTTACATCGATCGACTGAAGCGTGATTTTCAACGAGCCCACCGTTTCGGTCAACGCGCGAACAACGGCGAAGTCTGGTGTCCTCTATCGTCGATAAATCGTCTTTGCAATTATAAGTGCGAAGACGCACCCGAAGTCTCTACGAACGCGAGCATCTCGGTGAAATTCAATCCAGCGGTACCGAAAATTTTTGCCATCGGCTTGCATCCCGATCGTCGAGACACGAGGAAACGTTACTTTTCGCTGATCACCATCAAGGAACTCTTGAAGCGATACCTGGCCTATCTTGTTCGAAGGTATGACACGTATATTAGAATATGCAAATTATGGTGAAAAGTTATCTAATTTGTGCGCGATTATTTACAGATATCGAAGCTATTTCCGCTCTCCTTCGAAGCTTGTTCGCGATGAAAATTGCCACCGGAACGCGTGCGCGTTCGGCTCCTTCGTTTCCATCGTCTCAAAATGTTCGAAAGAGTTCGCCAACAAAAATATATGGGATACGGACAAGGAATCGAGCCGTGCAACTCTACGGTGTAAATGCAAGCACCGTGGATCACCGAACGGAAGACCACGCGACGCGCAAGCTTTCTCGAGAAGCGTCGCGAGACCAAATTTTCCCGACGAACGGTACATCGAACATCCTCGAGATCGTCGAAACGCGAGGAATAAGGATCGCCGTTGCGGTCGCACGGTCGAGGAGGTAAACTCGAAAGACGGCCGATCGAGTTCGAGAATCGATCGCACCGTTTCGTCCAGCCGATCGAACGCTTCCGGGGACGCGCGTTTCGAGCACGAAGATTCGCCGATTTCTGTAACGAAGAGAAGCGTCGGCGTTCAGACGTCGAGAAAAAGCGACGCTCGTCGCAAGGATCGTCGAAAGAAAATATGCGGGAGAAACCGGAAGGAAAGATCCGCTCCGATTTCGACGAAAACGCCGTTTCCCCGAGACGTCGAAACCATTTTCAAGGCTAACAGCGAAGACTTCGATTGGGAGGACAGCAACTTGAACCTGGATCCGTGGGGAACCAAGGGGAAGCGTCGCTCGAACGCGTCGATCGACGAAAACGGAAGCGGAAACTCGGAAACTCGGAGACTCTCCGAAGCACGGTATTCGAGAAGCGAGGGTGATCGCGATTCGGCGACGATCCATTGGAAATGCGCGAAACGGGACCGATCGGTCGCAACGATCCGAACGATTTTAACGAACGAGTGCCACGATATGGAACCGTCGGAGACCGAAATTTCCAAGGAAGTACAGGTCGACGAGAATCGAGCTCCTTCGAACGCCAGCGGAGTCGTTCTCCTCGCGAATTCGATCGAAGTGGAAGACAAGTCGTCCGAAACGATAATTCTCGGCAATATAAAGAAGCGACTGGAGGAGGACTACGACGATTATTTTTCTTTCGACGAGTACGTTATGGAAGACGGTTTCGACGTCTCCGAAAGATTCGCCGGACCGACTCCGAGCATCGATCGGACCTCTTCCGATGGCACGATCCACTACAGCATGGCCGAGGACGCGTCCGACGCGGCAACGTGGACGAGGAAAGACGAGGAATCGCCGAGCGGACGTCGGAAACCAAAGCGTTCGGAGGAAAATTCCAAGTACTCGTTCTCCGTTCGCTGTATCGATTCCAGTTCGAGTCGCTCGCGAAGCAGCTATTACACCCTGTCGCAGGATCGAGATTGCTCCCAATGTTCGTCGACGGAGTTCTGTTCGGCGAGCAACGATTCCTTCTCGAACTTCTCTCGCGTCGGTTCGAATTTCTACCTACCGACGATCCTTGGAACGCATCCGCTGAACACCTTCGCGACGCGCAACCGCGCGCACGAAATCTCGCCTTTATCGACTTCTTCCCCGTACGATTTTTTACTTAAAAGCGATCCGATCCTTCGAAGCAGCGGCGAAAGTCTCGACGAGGCGACGGTCGATTCGCGTCTGGCACGGATTCGTCGACGTCGATCGAGTTCCACGAAGAACGCGTTCAAGATGGTGTCGGAGTCGTTCGATTCCGGGGTGCTGTTGACCGATTGCTCCCGCGACCATATTCTTTGCGTTAGAGATTCTTTAAAGATTGGTCGCGCGGGACGAAACTGTCGCGCGACGGAACCGAATTTACTGCCGACTTACGACTTCGGTTCGAACAGCAGCTACTCGGACGAGTCGTTGGACCGACGGCTGGACGTCGTCGTGAAACAATTCACCGACAACCTGGTATTGACCGAAAGGAAGGTGCGGCTGAAATTGAGGCGACTGGAGAAACCGTCGAGGTCCAGGCAACGAAGAAGACGGCAAGGCAACGAGTCGAGGAGGCAACGAGTCCGTATCCGTAATTTTGATTTTCACGTTCGTCGAATACCTTCCTTATCCATATTTTTTACCGGACAATTTACCGAATTCGTTTAACCGCTCCGGTGAAAGCGGTGTTAAATTTACACTCTCCAATAACAGCTGGCCAACAACCGGTTAATAATTGATTTTGAACAGATGCAGAAACCCGTGCAGAGCGATTCCTCGTTCAACTTCTACTGGTCGCAGGACGATGACAAAATTGCCAGCAGTTCGACACCTCCCATATTCTCGCTTTCCGATTCCGAAATCGATCACGCATGATTCTTCGAGGATACGGATCGCAGAACGTCGCAGAATGTTCCTCGAATCGGAAATTTATCGAACGCTGCTGCACATCTTGGCACTGTTTCTCGACGCTTTCTAGTTGCAACTTTCCAAAAATCGTAACCGTTCGTAAACTTTTCTGTCGGCAATCGCGTTTAACCATCGACAAATCCTTCCCGATGTATACAGAAATTATGTTCGGCTAGAAATCTTCCGACGGGAAAGTTTCCGTCGACGCATCGACGCGAAGACGATGCTCTCGGACACGAATCGACGCGAACGCTGGCAAACGTGTTTCACAATTATGTATTCAATTGTACCAAGCGAGTGCGATACTTTCGTTTACTTCTCATCGTTAATTTAATCGTATCGTATAATTATGTTGTATCTTTTCTCGTGTACCGATGTATTATTCGTTACGTACTCGTCGAAACTCGTTCGTTCGCACCGACTCGAAAATAAAATGTTCGCTCGTGTTTCTCTGGTTCGAATAAAACAGCCAACAAGCGATATCCTTGTTCGGATAAAGAGTTTAAAGAATCTCTGAACGAACATTTATTTTCTCTGTGTACGAAGCTGGACCGCGTTTGCAAAGAATTAGAATGTCCGAGCGTCGACGCTCGGAGCTTGGCTCTATGCGCTTTCGGTGGAGGCTCGGTGCGACGGGTAAACAAAGTCGCACCCCCGAGAGGAGCACCCTTTACAGCGTCCCGCGTGAGTAGCGTTAAAAACTCGGAGATTCGATGGGCGTGGAGCGGCGGAGCCTCGATTTCGTGGACACGATGCTCGACGATGCGACCGGCAACAATCAAAATGTGGAGACACGTCGATTTTCGCTCGGTTCGACAGAAGTTCGACCACATCATTAGACGAGACTGACCGTCTCTGTACTGTGGTTTCCTTTGAGGGCGGTCGAAACGAGCGTACTCGATATCCAGCTGAGCGGAAATGCATAAACGACCAACGGACGGGACAACCCGGACCTTTTCCTCGTTCCACGCGTTGAAAATGTGGAAGACTGCTCTCGGTCCCCGCTCGTGTCGGTGCTCCGACAACGTTTCCCTAACAAACGAGGATTCGGGAAGTCTCTCGGAAAACTGACGTCGCGGGTGGACAACGCCGATCAAAAGGAATCTTCCGTTTCCTTCGAAAACTTCGATGGTTTTGATTCGCAGGAAATTACACTTTCCTCTTGTCCGACGCGACTCCGCGGACGCGCGTCCCGGGTTTCCTTTGGCAGAGACAGCCTCCGGCGATGCCACGAGTCCGACGATCTTTCTCGTTAGTTTTGACATTTGCGAAACTTACCGTTTACCGTCGCGCCGCTGTTCCACGCATTTTAGAAATGCCAAGATTTCGAACTTTTCGACGTTTATCCGTCGATCGGCGAATCTGAAATCTTAAAAATAGAAGATCGTCGAAGCGAAGGATCGAAGCCGTTTCTATCCGAAAATATTCGCATCCGAATTCGAACGGAAACCCAGGAACTTTTTCCTAGCTGGTGCAAAGCTGGCAGAGACGTCGAAGATCTCCGTGTGTCCTACATACAAGATCCGAGATTACCGCGATATTTATTTCTCCCTTTGTATAGACTCTCTCGCATCGGCCGAACGAACTGATACGGATACGCGCACGGAGACACGCCCGTGTACCTATGTACGCAGGCTGTACGTATGTATATCCGCGGACGCGCGTGTATATATATCAAGGAACTCCCGGGAATTAGATATCGTAGACTCGGTGTAAGATGCTTTTCCACGGCTGATCCTCCTTTACGTGAATGCGGATTTCTGGAATGGTTGAATTCGACCACGATTCTCCTCCTTTCTGCTTCATTCCCGCTCCTCTTTTTCCACCGTCTGTCTCTCTTTCAACCTGCCACGGTACACCCGACTAATTATACCCTGCTCGTCCGATTTTCCTGATTTTCGCCGGGCGACGCGACGAATTTTTTTCCTCCGCGTCTTCCAAAGGAAACGGATAAAGAAGCCGTACGCTGCCACGTAAAATACTAACGCGTTCGCTGTTGCGACAATTTTCTATTTCCGTATCTTTCTAATTCCACTTAACCGATATTGTCTTCAGAATTTAGTATAATAGATATATATATATATATATACCGAGCCAAATTTGTTACTCTTTACGTTTCAAAAATCACAAGTCGCCATTTTTTTAATCGTCGACTTTTTCCCACTGTTCCAGCATATACCTGCTATTCGCCGAAAGGATTACCGGAAAATATCGATCGACGCGAAGGAAAGTTTCCAGGATAGTCGAAGAACGAAGTCTGGCGACGAGTAAAGACATCCTTTGGACGAGGGACAAAGCAATTTTCGGCTTCGGAAGCAATCGGGTTCCACTACCCTGACGTAAAATAAAAAACCAAAGGCTGCGCCTCTTGTAAAAACGATTTCGAGCGAACGACGGCGGATCCTGTTCCCGCAAATTCGATGCAGTTGCAAATTTCGGATGCTGCAAAATTATTCGCTCCTACGACACGATCCTTTCGCGTTCGAACGCTTTTTGCTCGTTCGCGACGACGTCGTCGTTCGCTTTAAGATCGTTCGTTTCCGTTCCCATTATTTCCGACGGTTTATACGTAAAACGATCGGTCGCCCCACGGTGACCAGCTCCGCCATCGCCGTTGTGTCGCGCGAGTGCACGAGGCTAAGAAGAACTGTTCTTTAATACTCGAGTCGGAGATATTTCTTCCAAGAAATCCAGCGCGCAACGACGAAGGTTCGAGGAACGTGCTTCTCGAAAGCTTTTACAGTTATTATCCCACAGATGTTCGCCGTTTACAAGGCATCGAGGCGATATTGTGGTACCGTATAGCGCACGCAATAGCTGGGGATTGTTTACCTAATGATAAAAGCACCGTGCTCTGTTTGCCGGGCCATCTTTCTAATGCGATGTCCGACCCTCTGCTGCTACCGCTGTAACATTTTATTCTTTCTTACGCAACCCGAAGCGATCCGCGAGTACATTTTATCGCCTCGCCGAAATATCCATCGATTCGAACGGTTTCTCGATATTGCCGCCTCCGTTTGCGCGACGGATCGAAACCGTTTGCGATCGATGCGAAAGATCGATTCTTTGCTCGTCGTCTGTAATTGTAATTAACGCTTGCGATAGGAGAGAGAAATTTAGTTTCTAAAACGTTGCTCCGTTTCGGAAGATGTCGGGATATTTCGAACGGCGACCGTCCATCGCATCGGACGCGGTGGACAATTTTCGTAATGGATCGATTAACGGTGTATCGTACTTTCGGAAATTTTATTGCACGTATACACCGGAATATCGCACACGTACGCCTCCTGGCACGAACACAGAGGCGCGGATAGATACGTAGGACGCGCCAAAAGGGGGAGCTTCCCACGGGAGAAAGCGATTCTGAAAATTCTTCGAAGACACGTCGATAAAGGTCTACGGTGCTATATGCTCGAGAGAGCCCCTCTTACACGCTCGCTCTTGGCCGCTTTCTTTCTCGCACACTTTCTTATCCAGCGCGCTCGGGAAATTGTATTTCAGCCCGGCGAATAGCAAAGCGAAGATGACAAAGTCGCGAAGAAAAATTGCGAAATTGCTTCCTGCAGCGGCGCACCGAGATATTTCGAAGGTCTATCCGTCGATCGATCCCTAGGATAGAGAGATAAAAACGGGAGCTACCGGAACAAAGTTCCTCTTACAGGTTTCGCCTACCGAACGTATCTTTCCGCGGATCGTGTTCGCATTTTTTTCCAAATCGTATTACGAATTCCGGGTACGCTTTTACGCGACGAACGTTCGAACGTACGATATTGATGCGGAGAGCGAATGCTCCAAACGTTTCGTTCGATCGTTATTAACGTATATCGTAGGAACGACGTCCCGTTGTTATTTCGTATCGTAGCGGAATCGATGAAAATTCTGCGGTACGGTGGAAAAAACTCGATTATCCCGGATAAACGGAGCGACGCGAATGTTCGGATAACGAAACAGTTGCTTAGTCAAATTGGTGGACTCGATCTTTATTGGTTTATACGGCAAATCGTTGTGCATACGGGTTAATTTAGATCGTGCCGATTACGTAGGAAACGCGTTTAGATAATAGAAAGTTACGACCGGACCGTGGAAGTTTATGCGCGATAAATATGTTAAATTCGTAGGACATTTATGCACGGAGAATTTGCAAAATCTGCAAAGTATGTAGGTTTGTGTAACGCGTGGTACAACGAGAGTAGAGCGTGGATTTTTACGCGAAATAAAAATTGTTCGCATTTATTAGGACTTCGGAGAGCTCGATACAAATTTCTGTCCGAGTCCCATCGTTTGAACCGTTGTAAAAATATACGTTCGCGTAAATTTTCGCGGTCCGGCTACGACGTTGCAGAACCGGGGATAAACGCGATTCCGCCGTCCGTGATACTTTTTTAGACAGCCTAATGGAGAAGAATGGCGGATTTAAAGCGCGGCCGTGATCGCGACGATCCTAGGAACCGAGAATTTCGGGAAATCAGCTTCATGGACTTAATGGTGTCCCTCTTTAACCGCGAGGGCGCGACAGATCTCTTTATTCCGTCGGCACAAAAGCTCGCGCAGATTACAGAGCTAGCAATCCCTCCACTATGGATTCTACGGCGATGCATTATGGTAGCGCACGCGACAAAGTAACGTGGAGGGACATCATCCCTGGACAATACCGACTTGGATCACGGCCCATCTTCTTTCTATGTCACACGCGATTGCTTTATTGATCTTTAAACAGGTCCTCGGATCAGCGAAAATCAATTATCCCAGCGACATCCTCGCCGATGCTTCGTCCGTACGTGTGCGTACGCGTACGTACACGTGTGTATAGGATATGGGTCCACCCGAAACGAAGAATTGACGTTTCTCTGTACGAAATAGAACACGTGGAAGTACGTTGGATCGTGCGACGAGCTTCCAAGAAAATAAATTGTACGGCGATCGAAAATTAAAACGGCAACGATAAGTGAGAAACATGATAAAGCTCGTTCGGCTTTTTCCAAGAAATATGTGCTACATCGGTGCGAGGTTTCCTCGTCGAACCGATCGACTTCCAAGCCATCAGGTTGAACCAGAAATTTCACGTATTCGTAGCAGACGCGATACCGTAAAGCTTCGTACAGAAATTAATTGAATTTATTCGATAAAAATGTCTATTTGGAACGTCCCGTTTGGAACGTCCCGTTTGGAACTCGATCGAACGTATTTCCTTCCGGATATCTACGAACGGAGACGCAGGAGCGAATAATAAACATGGGAAATGTCGATTTCAAGATATGTATATTTATCGGAAATGAAACTTTTATATACAGATATGAACAACAAATATATTTCCGTATCGATCTACGTTACATGAATACGCCTATACCTAACTATGTATATCCATATAAGTACATTACGATTTCGTGGATGTGCGCCGATTAGAAGCTTACCTACATAAATGCAACGCTATGATACATATTTATAGAAAGAAATGCATCTATAGCCGATAACGCCTCTCTTGCTCGATCGTTGCTTTACGTATAAATACTTTCCCATGAACGATCGATCTTCGAGCAAGAAACGCGCGAGCGCATTTATCATTCGTACGTCGTTAATTATTTTCTTCCGGTGCTCTTTTACGAGTCCTGTTTACGACTAGCTATGACTAGAATTTGTTCGATTAACATTTACGCGCGACGTTCGCGCACGATACACGTATCTCGGTTCTCGTCCGTAATACTTTCTACTCGATTACAATTACGCAGAGTCGAATTCCTCTCTCGCTAAACTATACAATCGTCTCGCCGGCACGCGCGTTAACGTTTAAAATAATACTTTGATACTTTCGCGTCTTACAACCTAGAAATAAACTCGTTAATATTTTATACATACATATATATATAGGTATATGTCGAGTTATCGCTACGCCTCGCGATCGCGCTCGTTGTTTCTGTATGTACAGCTTTTACGTAGCCGTCAGAGACTCGTGGCTTTCGCGCTGTTGTGGACTAGATTATACTCTGTTATTCCAATTAAATAGAATAATAAATAATGCAAAAATAAAACATACGTATAAATAAAAATTCGGTATCGTGCGATACCTGCGACTCGAAACGACACCGATAACCGGACCGTGCGGATTTTTAACGCGTTCGCGAGAGAAACGATAATGCGATAATTTTGTGAAAAACACAAAACAACAACAACAACAACAACAACAACAACAACGTCGGAAGAATGTAACTCGAATTACAATTTTCAATTTGATCGAATAACATATTTTATAAAATTGAGATCGTAGCGTGCCAGTGAAAGTGTTGGCAGAGATAAAATATATCGTTGTTCGACTTCTGTTTCTCGAAATTAACCGTACCATAAGTTTCGATCGCAAAAGCTCGTCGGTATCGTTTCGAATCGTACGATCGAAGCGTACGCTTAAAGCTAAACCCAGTAAAAAAATAAATAACAATTAACCGTAATATCGTTAAGTACGATAACGTTGTTCCCGTATTCGTTTTGTCGAGCCGATAGAAACTCGATCTTTGTCGGAGCGTCGACGCGACAGGGAAATAAGAAATTTCTATTCAATTCGGAAGGAAAACTTCTCGCCAATCGGTAACGATCGACGCGAATTTTGTATTTTTGGAAGCATGCTCGACGACAACGAATACTAGGACGATCTCTGCGAGTACACGGTTCAGGATTTCGGGATGTAAGCCGTATTCTTTTCGATAAATTCTACCAACGGCTCGTTAATTTACATTCGAAATCGTGAACCGAGCAACAGCGAATTACAAAAAGCTTCGAATTATTATACTTTCTAGAAATTGTATAGAATCGTGCGTACGCAAACTAAAAACGCGTGAAACGCGTAAAATCCGCGTTCCGGCAAGTCATTTTAAAGCATACCCTTTGACTAGAAATGAAAAAGTAAACGGTAGATGCGATAAATCAATTTTACGGGCATAACTATGTACACGTACACGCGTTAAATTCCAATGGAGCACCAAAACGATACGAACACACACGATTATTGTTCCTACGGTATTTGTACGTTTGGGAAGCGAACGAATGTTTCATGCGCGATCAAATGAATGTTATAGTACGAAACGTATTTACCGAGACTAGCTGCGAAAATGGTCCGTAGTACGAGGAATATCGAATCGTCGAATATAAATTGTCCAAGTAAAATAGCCGAGATCGGTTTGAAAGATCGCGACATACGTACCGTTAAAAGCGATTACGCGTCCATGGGTACGGCGACTACGCCGATCGGTGCCGCTATCCGGATACAGATACTTCGATCTCCTTAACTATCTTTGATATTTAGCTGTACGACAGACTCCGATCGCTCGGGTCGATGAATTAAATCTATACGATACACGCAGCATACGTACCTACGCCTATTCTTACGAAACAGATTGTCGCATCGGTTCGAGCGAAACGCATACGCGCTGCTGCAGCAGCACGAACAAGTACGGCTCGATATGTACACGCACAGTCGTTCTCGGCCCACCTCTTCTCCACGCTATTTACATACCTATTTACATCGCACGCAACACCGTGTTAACCTTGTTGTTTCGGCTGTTCCGATTTTACGCGAATTTCGATCTCGAGTCACCGGATATTTTCGTTGAACGCGTCGCGATTCGATCGCGGAGATGATTATTGTCTCTCAAATTTATGAAACGATCGAAACGATCGAAACGATCGAAACGATCGAAACGATCTCTCTAAATTCGACTCGCGCGCTTATCCGATCCTGTTAAGAATATCGCTTCGACCTGTTAACCGAACGATCTCGATGGTGGACAGTAGATGGTTTCAAGAAGGACTATTCGGATACTATTTTCGAGATAAATATCGTTTCACGATTATTTCCAACGCTCGATCGACGCATCGCTTGTCACGCGTTTCGCGAGCAAACACGTTCGAGTTTTCGGTAAGAGAAGGTTCTCCGAGCGCGAAGGGTCCGCCGCGAAGGACCGTTCCGGAACGCGGAGCAAACGCTGACGCGATCGAACGAGACCGAGAAGAGACCCGAAAAGAGACCCGGAAAGAGATCCGTCGGGGGTTAAATGTAAAACAGGCGTATGAAACGGAACCGTAAGAACGCGGAGAGACGCGAGCGTTTAGAGGTCAAGACCGAACCTCCAGTAGATGCCTGGCCTCCGCGGTAAAGGTCGCGCAGGGAATTCGTGTCAGGGCATTTCGGCGTTCAACGAGCTGCTGGAAACTATCTGAACGATGTCGGCCTTACCCGGAGATCCTTGACCGTCCATGGAGACGCCGTTGCTGTTACCGCTGCTGGTGCCGCCGCCGTTGTTGTTGCCGTTGTTGGTCTCGGGATGCTGCGCGGTCAGGTGCTTCCTGAGAGCGGCCTGCCTGGTGAACTTGGCGTCGCACCTGGTGCAGGGAATTTCGATGCCGGCGACGGACGACGGGTGGTCCCCGTTGGCCAGCCTCGGCTTGTGCCAGCGCCGGTGGGACGCCAGGTTGGCCGGGCACGAGAACCTCTTGTCGCACTCCGGACATCTGTACTCGACGTGCGCTATCCTCGAGCACCTGTGCTGGGCCAATTGGAAAGCGTCCTCGTGTAGCTGCCGGCAGAGCTTGCACTGATACGGGCCCAGCCGGTTCTCGATCTTGGCGAGCTCCGCCCGCGCCTCCTCGGTGACTTCGACGATGTTGAAGGCCGGATCGATGTCGCCGGTGACCACGGCCTCGTCCGGGCCCAGGATCACGGTCCCGGAGACCGGGCTGCTGGTGTCCTCGTCGAATTTCAGCCTGCGAGCGTGCTTCTTCTTGGGCCCCTGCGCGAGCTTCTCGGCGGGGCCGCCGGCCCTGGAGCCGGTGCTCGTCGTCGAGCCGCTGCCGACCGACGACGCCGGGCTGCAGTCCTCCTCCCTGATCTTCCTTCTGGGACACTGCGGCGGCGACGGCGTGCTCGGCGGGGTCATCGGCGCGTGCTGCATCCCGTGCAAGTGATGCGGAGGCGTCAGAAGCTGCTGCCGAAGCTGCTGGTAGTGCTGGACAGATTGCTGCAGCTGGCTCGGACTCGCGAGCACGTTCAGCTTCTGGCCGTGCGCGTAATAGGACTTTGCGGCGACCTCGCCGATCGCGCCGATCGCGTCGATCGCGCCGAACGGCATCAGGCGAGCAGCTTCTTCGAGCGAGCAAAGCTTCTCGCTCGGCTCCTGCTGCAGCTGCGACGGCAGAGACGGCAGAGACGGCAGAGACGGCAGAGACGGCAGAGGCGGCAGAGGCGGCGGCAGCGGCGGCGTCTGTTCCTTCTTCGACGGCAACTCGTAGCTCGAGTGACTGTTCACCGAAGAGCATCGCGGGATCGCGTCGAAGTCGTCGACCACCAGCGAACCACCGGTGTTGTTGTCGTCGGTGGCCGGCCCGTACCTGGCCCGATCCTCCGACTCGGTCCGCGACTCGTCCCCGATCTTCCGATCCTTCTTGGACTCCGAGTCGACCGAGTCCTCGGGTTTCGGCGCGCGCGCCGCCGGCGATGATTTCAACGACAAGTCCAAGGGGCACGGGGTCGAGGATCTGGACATGTCCCACGTTTGGAGAACGTGGTGCTCGGAGACCCTCGAGTAGCTCGAAAGGTTCTCCATGGGAATGTGCCAGGTAGCGGGCGCGCCGTACGGATGCTGATGGATCTCGTCGCCATAGTAGCCCATGTAATTCAGTCCGGGAGCAAGGAACGCCCGCGGCAAAGAGCTGTGCAACATATCGACGGCCGACGTGCGACGCTCGACGGGTCACGGCTTGGCTCGAAATTGTTCTCGAACGGACCACGCGTTCGAGGCCTCGTCAACGGTTCTCCATGTTTCCGAGGGCCGCGACGCGCGCCGCGGATCACAGCCTCGCCGACGATTCCGAGATAGCCTCGTCCGCACGACCAACGAACGTTCGAGGATTCCGTCGAACGACGATCCGAGTCTCCGTGTTCACTCACAGGGCCCCCCGACGTCGTTCGTCGTTGCTTCTCGTGGAAACGGGCGTGCACTACCTTCTCCCTCGACGGCCGGACGCCGTTTGACGGAAGGTCGCCAGCACCGAGTCGGGTATATTTGAAAGCTCCACCCGGGAACGCGTTATTATCGCGAACCCGATTGGTCGGCCGACCTCCAGCCCCCATCTCCCACCACCGAATGTCGCTGCCACCACTACTCTCGAATTCTGGCGCGTGCTCGTGTAAACGTTCGCCGCCCCGTCGCGTCGCGTCGACCGCGTAACGAACGTCGCGGGGGTTGCTGCTGCTGCTGCTGCTGCTGCTGCACCCGCGGACACCGGCCGCGACGTCCGCGACCCAGCTATCCGGAGGTACCCTCGTTCGACGTCTTTTTCGGCTCTTCCTTCCGCCCTATCGTCCCGCGCGCACGATTCCAAGGCGCTTTCTAATTATCCGGCCGGCTTCGGTCGCCGAAGGAAACCCGATGGTTGTCTCGACGGCCTGCGACGATCGGGCGTTGCAACGGGAAACGAAATCGTACGTCGACCTATCCTATTCGCAATTAATCGAGCTCGCGATTCTCCAAAGACGAGACCGTTGTCGTTAAATTCTATGGACGCGTCTGTGCGCGTGTAAACCATGCAAATGTAACCGCATAGAGGAATGCGGGGTGAACCGGGGGCGCGGATTTGTTTCTGCCGCCTTTCGATTTTCCAAAAGCGGGGAAATTCCACGTTTTATCCCACGGGTAGGCTAACATGGAATAGAAAATATTCGACTAAGCTAAACGACGATTAGAAATTGCAACGATGCGACGCGGCGAAACTGTAAATTTTCTGCAAATCGATTCGCAGCTTCTATGCAAATTTGGAGATTAGGAAGCAAATCGGAGATGCTGCGAGTTTCCGATTCCAAAGCCAGTACATCGTAATCTCTTGATCTCCTTACTTAACGAGTTGCGGAGTATGTTCGATTAATCGTCGTAAATAATTTCACAGCACTGATGGACTCGCGGTGGAACAGGAGCATGCTCCGTCGGCGATGTCAGCGGACCGAAACGTGTGAACGCGCAGAGGCTGTAGCCGATTTCCGCGGTTAATCTTCACCCTTGGGAACTCTTTGGTCCGGACAATCCCGCTGGCCCTAATTGGACGAGAGGTCGTTCGAGTCTCGTCGAGACGTTCGACCGTTCCGTCGGAGGAACGACAATCAGCAATCAAGGAAATCGTCGATGAGTTGATCGCCGAAGATCGGAGACGAGTGTCACCGAAACACCGAACTTCGATCCGCTTTTCCGTAAGAAAATGTTCGGTATGGGGTGACCGAATTCGGTGAACCAACCCTCGAGCCGAAACGATCGTTCGCAAATCGTAAAAATTCATTTCTACTCGATTCCCGTTTCTCAGGATCGACGTAGGAAATTTTTATTTCGACGAAGATTGTTCGAACATTATCTCATTTTACCTTCAACCGGTGGAGTACCTCGCTTCGACGTCTTACTTGGTCACCGCTCGAACTTTAAGTTTATCTTTTTATCAACGCGATACTTTTAGCCGTCGCGGTAAATCTTGGTGCGGAACAAATATTATTTTTCTTTCTCTTCTAGGACGTTGCGAAGAGCGTGGAAGTTCCGATCGACCTTCCTATGGAATATAATCGAGATTCCTATTTTATATTTAATTAATTGCAAATCGTTGTCGCGTCGAGCTTTTCCGACGATAAAAATGACATTCTTGTTAAGTTTTTAAGACGGTATCCCATCGACGATCGTCGAAGTCCCTTTCGTAGTCGGCGCATTTATACTCGGACAATCGACCCTTCCAGTGGTACCAGGTACAAGTAGAACGGCCTTTTATCCCCTGCTTCGTTTCTTTCGTTGTTCTAAAAACAATCTTACCTCGAGAGAGAGAGAGAGAGAGAGAGAGAGAGAGAGAGAGAGAGAGAGAACGAGAAGAGTACGCGTAGCACGGATTTCACGCTGGGAGCCCATAATTAGCCGTAGCCACGCGGAAACGCGGCGGTTCAAAATTTCATACCCAACGTAATCAGTCTATCGACGAAAGGAACGAAAACAAACGGTGAATGATCCATTATTACGTCCAAACATCGCGCGGACTAATACCGCTTGCGGTGGACGTAAAATATAGGTATTAACGTGGGATAAGTCGGTCGATACGGATTTGCCATGATTATTTGATGCTCCGTGAAACATTTTACCACGCGTTGCACTCTCCGCTTCCGGCTACGTGTGCATGAACACCTGAAAACACCGCGTTACGTGTTCGATCCTCGAATTACAAAACCCTAGAACCTCGATTCACCATAACATTTGGCTCGATACCGCGAACCGGTGCGCGGTGGTCGTTCTCTCGATGGTGCTGGCGATGGTACTGCGGTGATCGTGCCGGTGCCGGTGCCGGTGCCGGTGCTGATTCTGCCGATCCCGACGACGATGCGACGATGCGACGATGCGCGAAACACGGGCTTGCCCAAGAAGCGCATCGATCAACGTTACAAAACCGTCCCATCGTTTTGCTCGAATGTCGAGCAAATGGTAAAAAGTCGTCGTTCCTCTTCGGAGGTTTTTCTTGTTCTTTTTTCAGTCCGGGCGTTCCTTCTAAATTCACGCGAAAGAGAGGAGCGAGGCGACTTCCAAGCAAGACCGGCGAGCTTTTTGCTTGCGCGGATGTCGACGAGTACTCCCGCATCCGCTGGTATGGAGGGAGCGAGTGGGTGGCTCTCTACATATTTGATGCGATTTTAATGTCTCTGCCCGGCATATCCGCGTCCCGTGCACCAATAGCACCAGGAACACTAGCCTGCCGCACGAAGCAGGAGTGACTGCCGTGATGCTCTAATCGGCTTACGCAACAAGCCACCCTTATCCCGAGTTCCCATCACAGCCCCGAGCGCCCTCGCCTCCGATCCGCCGCCTCCGATCCACCGCCTCCAACGACGGCTGTTACTTTGCGGTTAGACGCTAACTTTGCTAGCTGCATTTTTTTTCTTTACGCGCCCTTCCGGCACACCGTCGTTTCCCTGTCGCATGTCGCCCAAAATCGCAGATTAAACTGGACCCATTGCGGAAACGCTTTCCAGAGAGTACAACGTTCTCGTCGATTTTATTACAACTGTCGAAAGCGTTCTCCTTGAATATTTCTACCGTTGTTATACATATAAATCATTATTGTAAAGAAATGTAAATTTGCAATTGGAGCCCGTTCGCGAGGAAAAGTATCGAACCGAGCAAACGCCGTTTCGAACGGTTACCACTGCATTTCAATGAATTTCCTCGTATCGAAACGATAAGCTGTACGTTGTAGTATACGCGAAACAATTTCTGGATATTTAACATTTAAATTCATCGGTGCACCAAGTATCCTATTTTTAGCGTATAATCGGGTAGCGGATAGAGGTGTACGCGCAGCGTACGCGTCCGCGTGGTACTGCACGACGGAATCGCCCTAGGCAAGGACGCGCATTATTGGGTAGAATTACATTAAACAAACATCCAATATATCTGTCTCTCCCTCGTGTCGAATGCCTTTTTGTCAAAATTCGCGTATAGACACGCGCGACTAGTCGCTTCGTACAAAACTCGAATATATATTTCGATTTACATCGATAAATATTATCGAGTTCGTAACATTTTATTTATATAAATATTTCTTTACAGCATACTTATATACATATGTATAATTATCAAAAACGTCCATGCGCCAATCAGTTATTTCATCTCTATGTACATTAAAATCTAATTGTTAAAAACATATACATGTATATATTTGTGTATCGTAAAGACATATTACGCGTCAACTTTTTCCTCTTACTTCGCAGCGTTCGCTTTCCGTTTTCCAATGGTTTCCGTAGTTGTTTCTTCTGCCGTATCGATGTGCGTGAAAACAAAATTTTTGCCATTTTTCGACAGCACTGGCGCATCCTTTTGTCTTGCCAAAACAGCTAGACGCGCCAGGGTCTCTTCTCCCCTCGCGAGAATCGAACGCTTCCGCAGGACCTTCTAAAAGTATACGAAATTGTAAATCATTTTTATCGTAAGAATCGTTTGATCGTCGGTAAACGCAATTTTGATCGTGAAAACTTACATGAATCACGCGAGAATTTCCTTTTAAATCTGAACTATTCAACATCTCCGCTACGGTGTGAGGCATTCTTGTTTCGGCTGCGGAAACCGACGAATCCAGCAACGTATTTTCCGTTTGATTTCCGTCGATACGCCTCTTCTTCAAGATTTTCATACCAAATTTAAATATTTCACTGTTGTTCAAATCACTCTCGATTTCGGTGTCCACGTTAATCTACAAGCGTAACATTTTTAATGCATGGTTCTAAGTATTCGCTTAAAATCGTTCGAATCTACCGAACGATTCGATTATTTTTTATCCAAACGTTTGAACGTTTGAACACTTTACCATCTTTTCTGCTAAAAACTTCTCTCTCTCGTGTCTTATTTTCCGCCATTTTGCTTCGTCTTCTTCGTCCGATAAATCGACGCAACCGTCTTTGTCTTCGCACGGTTGCGATTGATCGTTGGCATCTTGTTTATCTGGAAATGATCATTTTTTTTCTTTTAAATTAGCTTTGTTTTCAGAAAAAACAAATTTGTTGGTAAATAAATTTTCACGCATCCAACATACTTATATTTTTCCACTTGAACTTTCGTTCTCGGCCGCTTTCGCTGAACAAATCGCCCTCCTCGAATAATAATTCCTTGAGTATCCGCACTTCTTTCTGATCCTCGTCTAATAACTGTTTCATATGAAGTTTACCCAACTGATTTTTCACTTGTGTCTCGTCGATTTCTTCGTCATCCCCTTCTTCCAATTCCAAGTCATCCATATCCTTTTCATCTTCGTCCGCGGACACGTCGCAGTCGCAGTCGCTCTCGCTGAGTTCAGCTTCGTTTTCCAAAAACGTGGCAGCATATTGTTTTATGCTTTTCTTTGGAACAACAACCTCGTTCTCCTCCGAATCGTAATCTATAAATTTGTCTTCGTCGCATTCGCTTCGGATATCGTCGCCGCTGGATACCGAACATTCGTTTTCTTCCTCGTCATCGGATAACTCTAATCTCGTTACTTTTTTCTTCGTTCGATTCGTAATTTCTTGCATCGTCGAATCTTCATCCTCGTCGTCGGTATTCGACGAAACGCTTGACTTCTCTCTAGAATCATAGTTTCCCTTTAGTTGTTCGCGGATAGCGTCTCCGTTAGTGGATACAGAGTTCCTTTTCGTTGGTGATTCTTGCAAATTTTTCTCCAAATTTTCACTGTCCGGTAGGTTCCCACCTGCCGTTGCATCTGGCAATTTTGCATAATCAAGACTCATACCTGGCTCGCAGGTCATGAACTTACCAGAACACAGTTCCATCAGTTCATCTTCCATTATATCATTTTGATCGGTAAAAAATAGTTTTTTAGGCATCGTTGGTCGACTATCCGAACCGCACTGTTGCGATAATTCACCAATTCGAGGACTTTCTATCAAATTGGGATTAGACTCTTCTACCAACGATTCTTCTCTGATCGGAGTCATCTGTCTTAAATCCTCTAGACGCGAACTCAACGCAGTTAATTGCGTCGCGGGAGAAACAAAACTAAAATTATTAGTTTTTCTAATTACCGGTGTACGATTCAGTTTATGTTCCAAATCATTTTCAACGTGTGCCTGAGAAACTGGAATGTCCTTTTCATTCTCGCTTGGGCTTTCGTGAAATATGTCCGAATGCGTCGTTGTCGATGATAAACGTTTTTCGTTATCCATATTTGCAGCAACTTCGTTATTCAACGTATCACAGGATCGTGAATCATCTTCTATGGGTTCTACAATTCGTCTAAACGATTTACGTTTTACATCGATGCTATCGCAGGTACTGCTCTCGTCGTCTTCTAAAATAAAACTTTCCTCGTCTTTTTCCACATTTTCATCCTCATCCTCGTCTTCATCCTCGTCTATAATTCCATCCTGCTCGTCTATTTCATCGTCGCTAACGTCCGCTTCATCGTCTACAAATTCACATTTACGTCTTTTCTTTTCTTTCTTTTCATACATATCATCCTCTTCCAATTCATCCTCCTCGCTTTCGTATGTCGCAATACTTGGCAATTTGCTAAACTTGTCTCCCTCGTCGAAAGTCTCGTTCCATTCTATCTCATGTTCCTTCATCTCCTGTTCTTTTTCCTTCCACTCTTCATCGCGCTTCAGTGCTATTTTCTCTTTTAATTCTTGCTTCAAGAGCAACAATTTCGCTCCAGGTTTTTGTAACTTGGGATCCATTTTCTCGGAATTTTTAGGTTTATACGGCAGTGTCTCTTTAACTTCGATCGATGATCCATCAGGAGATTCTATCATTTGCGTTACCGTCACTTTCGATGTATCGTTTGCTGCATTTTTTATTTTCGAATGCTTGTATACAAACCTGTCTAGGAAGGCGTTTATTGGATTTTTATTTGGTTTCGTGTCACCTGTTAAATCGATCACTGTACCTGGCGCGCCTCTTAATTTAGGAGTTGTATTTCGCGTTCTTGATAATGTTTTTTTCTCGTTAGCCTTTGGAGTAATATCCAACTTCGGTGGTGATAGGCCGTATTCGTTGTATTCATCCGACTCTTCTGCAGTTATCCCTAGTGATTGTTTTACCATTTTCGCATAGTCGATAACGTTGGAACTAGACTCATTCGAAGAGTCGTCATCGGTCCGTAAATTATATTTCTCATTCTCACATTTTCCATGCGGACTTTTCTTCGCCGTATTTATTTCATTATCTTTATTTTCAATGATTTCATCTTGTAATATGGTATCTCCTTCCTTACAAGATTCTTCAACCTCATTTGTAATTTTAGGTAAAATATGTTCATTAGCATTCTCTGTAGCAGTAGTATCGCAATTACTTTTCAATGTTTCTAACTCATTTGTGTCCTCTATTCGCACCGTATCAATTTCCATTGGTAAACAATTTTTTGTTTCATTTATTTCTGTAATATTACCATTCGCTTCGTGCATTACGCTTGTGTTATCGTCTTCTTTACTATTTACAGGCAACTCGTCGCAGACGAACAATTTTTTTGGGACAATTTCTTTCTTAGTTTTTTGTATATATTCTGCATCGGCTACCACCGATTGACTTTCTGTTATTTCTTCTTCAGAATCGGAAGATTTGTAAAATGTTTCAGCTTCTTCCTCTTTTTCTTTCAGTGCTTTACTATTTAGTAAAAAGAAATACAAAATTTAATAATTATTTATTAAACTTAAGTACTAAAACTCATCGTGTTAATAAATTTACATCGCAAAATTACTTACTCGATAATAGCGGATGAAATTTTTAATTTAGCTGCCATTGTTGGAGCTTTCGGAAGAGCTGACAGTACTTTTCTTCTATTTAAAAACTCCTCTAATGTTCTCTGCTTTGGTCTGTGGTAAGGAAGAGAAACTTCAGTTTCTCTTAGTAGTCGTTGAGTTTCGCTTTGTATATGTTTCATAGCCTCTTCTTTACTAGCTCTCAATGATACCTAAAATTTATTACACCGGTATATTTTAAAAGACGTAATGTATAAAAAAATTTAATTATTGACATTTCGTAGTTGATATACTTTTCTCTTCGAGGATTCACCATGTTCCTTTTGCTGTTTGGGTTCTTTGCCTTCCACGCGATCCAAATGCGTTTCATTTATTTCTTCTTCTTCCGTGTCCGAATCTATCAGAGTTCGAAATCCAGTTTGTGCCTGTGTGTAAGATACATATTTGAATAATTATCTCCAACAATTAAATTATCTGTTTACTATTTATAATCGCTAATTAATATATTTCAAACCTTTTCTTCATTCAAAATTCTTTCTGTATTGCTCTTATTTAAGCTTACATACGTATCATCGTCGGTATCGCTATCAAAAAGTTTTTTAGAACTTTTTTCATTTGAATGTTTTTTATCTTCAAAAAGATTATTAAGACTAGTAATTTCTTTTGTCTTTGAATTAAATGTATCTTCATCCTCAGAGTCGCTGTCTATTATCCTTGAAAATTTTTTAACATTTTTAACTACTTGTAATTCTTCATTCTCTGTTATAGAATCTTCTTCTTCATTTCTTTCATTTGTTTCCTCCGCGTTAAAAATAGTTGAGTTTGCGTTATCAGTGCAATCATTATTAACTACAACAGATGTTTTTGACACTTCCTCGATAGGATTTTCAACCTCTTTACTAGACTCATTTTCTATACATTTATCTACTTCATTAGACTCCTTGTCAGTCTTTGCATCATCAAGACCACTGTTTTCACTCATTTTTGCAGAAAATTCTATATATTCCTATTCATTTATATTTATTCAATCTATCAGAAGCTTTAAAAATCCTCATATATAGTTTTATGTACAATTTGTATTTTAATATTTAAATATATAATTCCTATAATAATACATGTATTTATTAATATTTTAAAATTTTCATATCAAAAACCAATGCGACTGCGTATCAATTAAAATTATCAATTTTTAATAATAAGCAATCATACTATTTAAATTTACAACATTATAGATCTTGCTGTCACGAAATTTCACAAAGATCACTGACAAATTTGGCGCGAAAGTATCACGCCAAGGATCACGCCATTAATTATTGAGATACAATAGAGAAGAAACAACACGAATTTTACTAGAAATAAAACACCTGTTGGAATGTATAGGGATTTATTTACGGTAAGTTTTCATAGTGATTCATGACTTTTCGTGAATGCTTTTGATTGGTGGAGAATACAATTATTCTTTACATGCGTCTGCAAATCATTGTTCAGTCAATAAGAATGGGCTATGCAGTAATACCTCAGTATTTTGCACAATTTTTCTACCTCTTTCAGCCACTATTTCCAGTCACTTTCAACCTCTTCTGCTACTAATTGGTATCACTGTATTTAGTTCACTAGCTAACCGTTCCATTTTCTACAGAGTTGGTAATTCAGACTCTAAGACAGAAAAAAGCATTGCATGCAACGTCTACACGAATCTTAAGTCTATGGTATAGATGTCGGGATTATCGTGCAGAAATTGAAAGTCAAGACATCTATCAAGCTGTCTTGTATTTTCGGTTCATAGTAGTTGGTCGATAGATCAAATTGTTGACGTATTTTTATGACAGTTCGCGACAGTGTCAAAGTTGCAATTAAGAAAAGCACTACACCCGTAATAATCTTTTGCAATGCATAGATCTAATCACAATATAATAAGGTAGTTTATAAGCTTCTCTATTTGTTCACAGGCATGATTACGATGGGTGAACCGCTCACTTTAGCAAATGGTAAATTTCGATGAATTTCTATAACAATTTTTTTAATAATACAATAGTTCCAATCTATGACAACAATGTAATTAATTATGAAGTATAAAGGATACTAACTTTTTTGGTTCTTTTCTACAGACGTTAAAAGATCTATCGAGTTATTAGACAAATTGCAGAAAGGTAATAATCTACATAAGTAATCATTTCCTCGTAATGTTGTTGATTTGATCTATTTTCTTATATAAAAATAAAAGTATGCGATACTGCTATGTGCAAAATTTTCTTTATTATTAAGATAATAATTTATATTCTTTATTATTAAGATTGATATTATCGTATGTATCATCATTATAGGGGGTGAAGTACCTGCAACAAAATTAGCTGCCTTACAAAAAGTTTTACAGAGCGACTTTCTCAGTGCTGTACTTGAAGTATACGAGCATGTATACGAAACATCCGATATCGAGGTATTATAAGTGTACATGTATAGTATAAATTATTTGATGAAATCTTAACGCCAATTAGTCGTTCCAGGCATCTCAAGATGTTCGTGCGTCGGCTACAGCAAAAGCGACGGTTGCTGCTTTTGCTGCAAGCGAAGGTCATGCGCATCCAAGAATCGTAGAGTTACCAAAAACCGAAGAAGGTCTTGGATTTAACGTAATGGGAGGCAAAGAACAAAATTCACCCATTTACATTTCAAGAATTATTCCTGGAGGTGTTGCCGATCGTCATGGTGGTCTAAAACGAGGCGACCAACTTCTTTCAGTGGATGGAGTAGTTAGTATAAAAATAGAAAGACCGATATATTTTACTAGTTATGTAATTTTATACTTTATTTTTCAGTGCGTCGAGGGTGAAAATCATGAAAAAGCAGTGGAATTACTAAAACAAGCGCAAGTTTCTGTAAAACTGGTTGTGCGTTATACTCCTCGAGTTCTGGAAGAAATGGAATTACGGTTTGACAAGCAACGAGCAGCTCGTAGTAGACGCCAACAGATGCAATAAGAAAAAGTATATTACATGTGATTACATCTTTCCTAACAAATGAATTACATATGTATTATCACCACCTTAATTTCATCTCTTTATTATCTATAAACCATAACAATTTCATGTGTTCTTTAATAGTACAATATTTAATTTAATAGTTTATACAAATTTTATCGTTATTCTAATATTATTAGACTGTCTCTTACGTCTTAAAATATGAATACACATGTTATAGAATGTTAAGAAATATTTAAAATGAAAAATAAACTGTTTCTTTTTATTCGAACTTTATTGATTAACCATTGCTGTATGTGTTTTTTTACTAAGAAAAATGCTGTTAAGCCTTACTTTAAAAAATGCCTAAAAAATGTTCTTCTTAGAAACCCAAAATATTAAATATTTTAACAGCCGTTTAAACTTGTTGGGGTTTGTTACGCCTTTACTTGACATCCAATCCGCAATGAATCATCAGCCAATCAAAGCAACCAAAATTTCTATATTGACTCTCGCTAATGGATCAAGCTGTTAGCAAGGGTCGGTATAGAAATTTTCTTTGCTCTAATTGGCTGACGATTTACTGCTGAAACAGGATCTACTGCTGATTGGATGTGTAATAAAATGGTGGGGATGTGCGCGCCAGCTTAGGGAGTAAAACAGTGTACAGGTATATAAGTTCTACTACACATAATGATTTAATTTCATATTCCACCACTTGGGCGCGGTATATACACATATATATTTTCGTGGACTCTATCATTATAAATCGAAGTCGGGTGGACTTTAAACCAATTGAAAATTTTGCTGTCTCATTTCGAATCATATAAAGGTTTATATAAAGGCCTAAAACAAGCGAGAACATTACTTCTTAATTTGCCCTCCGCAAAAATGACAAGATCAGAGGAGTTACGTTTTGATGGCCGTGTTGTTGTGGTAACAGGAGCAGGAGCAGGTAATTGACATAACTGTATTACTTAATATCTGGTATTTTATTTGTTTATTTAAATTTACTGTTTAGGACTGGGTCGAGCATATGCTCTTCTTTTTGCTTCAAGAGGTGCCAGTGTTGTCGTAAATGATTTAGGTGGAGGACGACACGGCGATGGAAGTAGTACCAAAACTGCAGATACAGTTGTTGAAGAAATCAAAAGAAATGGTTGTATATCATATTCTGAAAACTTAATGACATAACTTTACTTATAACTTAGTTTTAGTGGATATATTATGCACTTGATATTCTTGTACCTTGTTATCTCTGATACGAAGTCTTAATGTAAGAAAGTAATCTTATCTTTAATTAACGTGTGTGTATCTGTAATTAATGTGTGTTAATATTGATAAGTACCTATAAAATTTTACAGGGAACTTTGAAAGAAACTTTGATATTATCTATATTTGCAGAAAATAGAGAAAATATTATGAAGAAATATGTCTTACATGTAGTAAGATAATTATATATACATATAATGTCAATATTGTAATTATTTTTTGAATAGATACTGTTTCTAATTTAAATTTCTTTACAGGTGGAAAGGCAGTTGCCAATTATAATTCTGTCCTCGATGGTGCAAAAATCATCAAAACAGCTATCGATACTTTCGGACGAGTGGATGTAGTAGTCAATAATGCTGGAATTCTCAGGGACAAATCATTTGCAAAAATGTCAGATACCGATTGGGGTTCGTATATCATTGTATTATCGATCATATTTTTCAAAATCAAGAAACACGAATAAGTATATTTAATATAAGAATATATCAATTTGTTTGTAGATTTGATACAAGATGTTCATTTGAAAGGAGCATATAAAACTACTCAAGCTGCATGGCCTTACTTCATTAAACAAAATTATGGTCGCGTGATAATGACGACAAGTAACAGTGGACTATATGGTAACTTTGGACAATCGAATTACAGTTCAGCAAAAATGGCCCTTGTTGGTTTAGCTAATACATTAGCTATAGAGGGTGGGAAAAGAAACATATATACAAATGTTATAGTACCAACTGCCGTATCTCGTTTAACAGAAGACATTATGCCACCAGGTTAATAATACATTTTAATACTATACTACATCGTGTTTTATGTACATAATTTTTATATTTGTATGCCTAGACTTTCTTGACCATTTAAAACCTGAATTGATAGCTCCGGTAGTAGTCTGGTTATGTCATGATAAGTGTACAGAGAATGGTTCCATTATCGAGTCTGCATTAGGATGGGCTGGAAAATGTAAGTGCATGAATTATTATCGCTTGAGTAATTTGTAAATTGTTAATTTATGATTTACGATTTTAAAGGTCATTTAGTTCGTGCATCAGGATCCACTTTAAGGCAAAGTTTATCCCAGGATGTCACTCCGGAAGATGTTGAACAAAACTGGGCAGCTGTTACTAACATGTCGTCTGCCAAACATTTTGATAGTATCGAGGTATACGAAATATGTTCTACTTTAGATAAATTTATTGGTTTAACAAATTGTTGTATATCTCATTCTGTATTTTAAAGCATGTAACAGGACAGTTTATGACTGCGATAGAAGAAATGAAATCTGGAAATACTAACAATGGAAATTCAACACAGGTAATGAAATATATTTTTTTTTTTTTTTTTCATAAAAAATGAGTAATGACATTATTTATTACGATTTATTTGTTTTTCAGGATAATAGTTTGACACATACTTACACTACTCGAGACACGATATTATATGCATTGGGAGGTATGGTTTCATTATTATATTAATTACACTGTTTAAGACGATTTTTTTTTGTAATATCCGATGGGCAATTCTTGTGGAGCGTCACTTCCTAAACACGAATTTGAGAACAAAATTGCTGTATGCCCCTTAGTTTTCGAAAAATTCGAATTTTTGTAAAGACCTTTAATTTTTAACAAGAATAATTTTAAACTATCGATGATACAAAAATTTCGTATCGGGATTTATGTTTGGAAAGTGACGCTCTACAAGAATCGCTCATTGGATATTACAAAATCCAAAAAAAGTTAAAATTTGTTGGACAGTGTTATTTTACGATATATAATAATAATAATGATGAGCAACAGTATAATTATAATGATTTTTATAGTCGGTGCTACCGTACAAGATACGTCTGATATGCGTTATCTGTACGAGAATCATGAAGACTTTGCTGCATTACCAACATTTTATGTTCTCTATGGTCCAGTGTTTGTAATGTCTTCTAGAATATTCGAAGAAGGTTTACCTGGATTTCAAATAGACCCGATGAAGGTAACTTTACCGTTTGAATATTTCTTCAGCTCGTATTTGTGCATTCATTATGATTACAGATGCTGCATGGAGAACAATACTTGGAAGTTTACAAATCGGTGCCAACAGAAGCTACTGTGCGAACACAATTTAAACTTTTAGATGTACTTGACAAGGGTTCAGGAGCTGTATTTATAATACAGCGTATGTAAACACCATTGTTTCATTTTATTTCTCATTACATACATAGATGAATTTTAATTATTTTAACTTGTTGCAGATGAAACATTCGACTCCGTCAGCGGAGATAAATTATCTACAGGACAGATGTCAATTTTTGCAGTAGGAGGTGGTGGATTTCAAGGAAACCGAACATCTTCCAACATTGTGCCAACTATTGATCCCCCTAATAGAAAACCAGATGCATCCGTTACGCAACAAACTAGTTACGATCAGGTAGTAAAAAAATATTTAATATCTGAAGACAGGAATGTGTTTGTTTTTAATTTGTATATTAAATTTTAATGTTACCACGTTTAGGCAGCATTATATAGATTGAGTGGCGATACAAATCCTCTACACATTGACGCAAACATGGCAGTAATTGGTGGTCATAAAAGACCAATTTTGCACGGTTTATGTTCCTTTGGATTTTCTGTCCGTCACGTCCTGAAAACTTATGCCGGCGGCGATCCAAGTGCATTCAAAGCTATCAAGGTACAGTAAATGTTAAAACATCACGATTACAATATCGCTGAATAAATGAGAAGGCTCGTGTAATTTAAATTACTTAATAAATGAATTTCTTATAGGTCCGTTTCGCGAAACCTGTTCTTCCAGGTCAGACTCTGCGTACCGATATGTGGCAAAATGGAAATAGAATACATTTCCAAACGTATGTCACAGAAACTAATGTACCAGTCCTGACAGGTAAACATATCAATTATAACGGAAAACTCAAATATTTGAAACTGTAATTTGTTGCAAACTTTTGCAAATATAGTTATAGTTTTTTAGATTTTTATTTTCTGTACGTATAGGTGCCTACATCGATTTGAAAGAGGTAAAAGTTAATCAACTTCAACCAAATCCCTGCTCAGGCACTGAAAATCTTGAAAGCGATGCGGTATTCGTGACTATAGGTGAATACGTGAAAGCGAATCCGGAAGAAGTAAAAAAAGTCAATGCTGTCTTTGTTTATCATATTCTATCGAAAGGAACTCTACAAGCAACATGGAGTAAGTATTGTTGTAACTGAAAACTGTTACATTTTACTACATACATCTTATATCATACGTTTTCTTTTCTTATTATACATTGTGATTGTTAATGTTATTAATTTTAAAGCTTTGGACTTGAAAAAAGCTGAAATGTACAAAGGAGAGCCTAAATCAGGGAAAGCCGATGCAACGTTGACGATCGAAGACGCGGACATGATTCAAATGGTAAATTACTTTTGAGATTAATGCATGTTTCTTAAGTACTGTTTTACGAGACATTAACCCAACGGATTGTTTTATTTTCAGGCTTTGGGCAAATTAAACCCTCAGACGGCATTCATGCGAAGAAAACTAAAGATTACTGGAAATATCATGCTCACTCAGAAGTTAAAGACTCTTATGGAAGCCGCGAAATCAAAATTGTAAAATCGCTAATATTCGTCGATAGTTGATATACAATTGTTGTTATATTGAGATGTATAATTGTTGCCTTTTAATGTTCGAAACTTTTATATTTTTATAATTTTTAAACGGTACAGTAAGGTTGAGGGTGAAATGATTATACATAAATTATAATAAATACCCTTTTGTTGAAATGGTTTGGAAATACGGCGTTGGTTCTGTATCTTTGCATAGTCGTGTTTCCGATTTATTTATATTCTCTTCTGAACAGATGCACAATCTTTAATTTTTATTTTAAATACTTGAAATTTATACATTCATTTACATGTCTCTTTACCTCGTATTGCATATACATGCACCCGCATATATGTACGTATGTTTACCTCAGTTTAGTTAACTAATTTTGATTTTTAATCGGAACTGTTACTTCGACTAGTTTTTCAGGATTAGTCTTTTGGACAACATGATTATGCTCCTTTCTTTCTAGTCTTTGTTTTATCAAACTTATAAAATCTGATTCATTATGATTGTTTCTAATACAATTTTGTACTTTAATTGATTTTTGTGCAAGTTTATTGCGGTTTCGTTTTTTCATATTGTCACTTTTTATGATTTTTTCGGTGCGTTGTTTTTGCGTTGATTGTTTTTTCTGAAACGATGCATCGTGTTCGAAAAATGTTTTAACCGGACTTTGTGCAACAGTTGCTTTCGAATTTGGCAAAGAATCAATTTTATCCGTATGAAGCGTTTCTTTAATTCCATTGCTTTCATTAGCCTGTATACGTTTTACTATAAATTCTGTACTGCATGCTGTAGCGACATTTTCATCGGATGTATCGAGACACACTGTATCTTTATTAGCAATTCGTCCTCCATGTAAAAACGCGGACATGTTCTTCCGCCTCCACATCTTCGAAGTTCTTGGTATAAATTGTTTACATTTTCCTTCAAACAAAAATTCGCTCGTATCGATATCTTGTATCTGTCCTTTCAAAAACTGTAAATATTTATTTAAGCTGGTGAAAAAATGTAATTTGTCCGTCATTTTAGGGAAATTTGCACAACGAGCGCTACTCGACGGTGTTACCCAAAGTGCGACGTCTTCGACGCGTTCAGGTTGTAATCCAAAATGGAAATTATCGGTTTTATTGGCAAACACATCGTAAATGCATTTGCCATTAAAAACAGCAATCTTTGGTTTATAAGTCTTCAGTTTTTCCTTTACTATTTCACAACCTTCTTTGATTTCTGCTCGTTTGAGATCAGAGGACGATCTTGTAGCCCGAGCGACAATGTTTGTTAGACCGATTCCGTATTGCGTTAATTTATAATCTTCTTCGTATTTTAGACATTGGGGTGTAAGTCCTGCCTCGTGCAAAAGCTTGTAAAAATGATTACCAGGACCTGCATAATACCTACCACGATGAGCGGCCATTAAACTTGGATTAATTCCAATGAAAATCATGTCCAAATTCATTTCGAGATAATCTGGCAAAGTATATTTTTGTACTTCTTCTTCCGATAATCCATCGAATCGATCAATTTTCTTTTTAGGCTTCTCCGCTTTTGTTACTAATGTTCGTTTTTTTAGCTTGTTAAATGTAAGAGTGGACATGGTTTTACGCAAAATTATTGCCAATATTTAAACAAAAATGCAATATATTCTAACGAATATACATGTATATACGAATATAATCATTATATAATTCCGAATTATTTAAAAAAACCTGTTAGTAGAACTCTCTCGCAATTTTAGATTGCATTAGTTTAGGTTAGGTGTAACATTCTGTATATCACATTTATATCAACTATCATAATTATCCATCGTGTACTTTTGCAACTCTACAATTATTAGTTTAAAAAGTAATTGTTTCTTATCGATAATCGTAGAACAGTTCCTGTCGTGCAATTTTCTTCCTAATACATACATACAGTAGGTTAAGAAGTACAGTAATTGGTTCTACCCCTGCACGCTTGAGGACGCTTTTCTTAAGGCGGGTATCCACTTGCGAATCTCTCCTGCGAGTTGCTTTGGCGAACACTTGCAAGTTGTGTATCCATTTGAGAGCAGCTTCCAAAGTTTCCACTCTCAGGAAGAACAACAACTCTCGCCACAGATGATTATCAAAACGTATTAAATTTAAATCCAACTATTTCCGAAAGTGCATACAAAATTTATGATTCAAATTTACTTTCCCTATCTATAGTTACAGATACACAATGGATTGAAGCTTTCGATGATTTCTGTTGAAATGTAAAAGTTAATGGTTTATTACCATATATGTATAATGGTAAGTGCTGTATTTTTGTTGAGATTCCGAAAAATTTTGTCAATGAAATGATAATATTTATCATTCTTTATTAACATATTGTTCCAATACAGCTTCCATTGGTGCATCTATGTAATTAATGCTAGACATGCGTTTACCAAAGGATGTACCAATAACGTAGCATTAAACAAATGTTCTCCCGTCCATTGAATTATTCTTCTATCCTTCTTTTTAGCACCTTGAATTTTTAGTACCATAAATCTTCGATAAAATTGTATTATTCGTACACCCTTTAAAACGCAATAACTTTTTAAAAACTGGAATAAGTGACTTAAATTTTTTTTAGATGATAGAGGGACTCTCGTTTTTACGATTTTTATAGGAGCCTATCACGAAAATTTAAAAAATGGCTTTCGCAAATCTCGGTAACTTATATGCATGCTGAACAAACAAACGACATGCAACGACGATTAATTATTAAATCGCGGAATTACGAGTTGGTAATTAATATATTTACGACTGTCTGCGAACATATATTTTGTAATTCCAATATTTACCTTATAATAATTTACTCACGATTTACAGCTGTTTACGCGAATGCAATGGACCCTAACGCGAGATCTACGCCACTATGCTTAATTCTCGACCTAATCTCGTTTCTGCAAAATCGTCAGAGAAAGATAGAATACACAGAAAACTTCTGGCAGGAATCTATACCTGGGTAAATTTTATAATTCATTTCGAATCGTTCGTTCAGTTGTAATAATAGCAATTTCAAGTAACGAATTATTTCGTTACTTTTGATTTCAAAGATGACAAAAGAAAAAGATTTTATTTTAAGGAATCGTTTTGCTTCGAGCAAAACTTTTTCCTTAGGCCATAAAACTTAATTTTATGCGAGTCATGATATCGAAGAAGAAGAATACAAAAATTCATGAATATTGAATCGATTTAACGTTTATATAAATTTCTGCAAACCGAACAAAAGTTCAAGTCGATCGAAAGCGGTACTCGTCGCGCGTTCTGTAATTTTAATCGAAGCCATATAATAATCGAGTCGTGTGTTATTTATGAATCATTGAACACCGACCAACAAATCGTTTCGTGACAATGGACACCGAAACGAACCACGAAAAGGTCCACCAAAGGAACAACGGAAAAGAAGACACCTCGTACGAGGTCGAGGAAGTTGTAGAAAGGGCACAATATGGCACCGATATGAGCTACAAACACCCTTGGAAGTGGTCATTCATCATGCTTATCATTCTTTTACACATAGGGCTCGTGATCAGCATTCGTGCTGCGTTTTATGCTAAATGGCAATCTTTATTGTGGGGTGAGTTGCTCTGCATGCTGCGGCCAATAATTTCCGTTTTCTTTACGATAAAGACATGAAACCAAGTGGTTTTCCTTTTCTTCGAACACGCATTATTTCAATAAGCGGCTTGGGATTGGACCCTAATTTAACCGAATGCGGAGTAGCGTCGAGCTACATTTCCACTTTCGATTTCCCTTAAAAAATAAGTTGTCGTTTACGCAGAATATAAATGAACTTTAAAAAAGCTGGGTCAATAATTAATAAATATTAAAAAAAAATTATAGAACATTGCGATCCCAATGTTCATTTAACTACCTAACTATTTATTATCTAATTTTTTAATTCGAATATCGGATTTCGCAGCGTTCGCGTGGTACGCTGTCGCGCAGGTAGGAGCAGGATTAGCGTCGCATCGGTATTATAGCCACAAGAGTTTCAAAGCAACGCTTGTTTTGAGAGTGTTGCTCCTCTTCAGCCAAACCTTGAGCGGCCAGGTAAACGTTTCGCCATTCGAATGCCATTAAAATACTGTGAAAACGGTGATGGAAAAATATGATACCGATTCTAGGATTCCGCGTACAGGTGGGCGGTGAACCACTACATGCACCACAAGTACAGTGACACGGACCTGGATCCTCATAATTCGAACAGAGGATTCTTCTTCGCTCACATTGGCTGGGTAATGAAGAAGAGACACCCCCTACTGCGACAAAAACTACGCGAGGTGGACTGGTCCGAGCTAAAGAAGGACAAACTCTTAATGTTTCAGTACAAGTGAATAAGAATTTATAGATATACGAATTTATTTCTCTCGCGATATTTTTGGACGCGTTTTGTTTCAGTTACTATTTGCCTCTCTACTTCTTGTGCGGGGTGATATTACCGGTGTCGGTGCCGGTGTACTTCTGGAACGAAACGCTTTTGAACTCCTACTTCGTGACCTATCTGCTCCCCTATGGCATAGTCCTGCACTCGACGTGGAGTATCAATTCGTTCGCGCATACGTTCGGTGTCAAGCCCTACGACAGGTAAGTAAAGTAGTTTTATGCGTTTAATCGCCTGCTACGATTCGGGAAGAGATCAACGAAGGAATCTCCGTTTTAACGTTTTAGAAGGGTCAGGGCGACGGAGTCCGTGGTAACTATCTTAGCAACGCTCGGCGACGGATTTCACAATTTCCATCACGCTTTCCCATGGGACTATCGAATGACAAATATGCCGTGGTACAGCATGCACGCGAAACTGATCGATTTATTCGCCTACATGGGCATGGCCTACGATCTTAAAATGGTGACACCTCGGGTCGCTAATAGCCACCAAAAGAGACACGGGGATGGAACTGAAAAGTGGACGTTCGTGGAAGCGGTCACCCCGTTCAACAGGAAACCAATGGACGCGTCGCGCACCAATTGAACCGAATCGACGAGAATTTAATCCGGACAAAATGCAACGTCTTTGGAACTAAAACGGGCATCCCTTTGCTTATAGATCATGTATTCCACGACTCGCGTTAATCGATACGCGATCGAGAGATCGACAAAACGCACTCGCACGTTGGAAAATTAAAGAATTATTCTTGATCTCTCGTTAAATTATAACGCGAGAATGAATCTCGAATGATAAGGACACAAACGAAACGATTGATATGGATATAATAATTTCCGCCATATCTATAAATAAAAAAGATATAAAAAAAATATAGGTTGAATATTTTTCGAAAAACTATGTGTAATTTCGACGTGTTCCTTTGCAAGTTTAATTTAACGTTAAACATCGCACGAGCGATCGTGGTTTATGAAAAGATTTTGAAATACGTTACAGAGGTCGATATACTAAACAAATTAATCTTTTTAAAAAACCGATGATTCTGAGATATACGCTGGCTCCGGCCGAAGAAAGAATCTGGAAGAAGAAATAGTTTGTTCGGAATATCGCCTTTTATAACATATTAGAAAATCATAGAACATTCTTCGTCGATACGTATAAGCGAAAGGTATTACTGTTCACAAGAAATCATGGAATGTATCAATTTTAAAATCAATAGGTAACGACTTTTTTTTTACAGAATTCTCGAAATTCTCTTGTCGTTTCTCTGCGTCGTTTGCCGTCGCTGCTTAGCAACCAAAACAAAAGCGAGTGGTCCTTTAGCATTGTCCGAAGAGTGGGGTGAGAAACGAGCGTTCGGTTACGACGTGACGATCGCCGAAGGAGCCGACATTTGAAATTCACTCGTCCGTTCGAAAGTATCGCGTCGCATCGTTTCAAGATGAATCGTTGTATTCGATTGCAGAGTTGTAAATTGTATTGTTCCGGATATCGCGTTATCGCGCGTGCACGATGAAGAAGATCCTCCTGAAGCGTTTCAAGTATGGTAAGTCGTATAATTTTGAAAAGTATTAATTTTTCATATTTTATTATTCCTTATTATTGATATCGATTGGGAACATTTTGGTCATAATATTGAGAAATGCTTCGATGCGGTTATCACGATCGGTTTCACGCCACATACTTGCTCGTTGGAAAAATATAAATGTTTAAGAATAGATAAATAACTATCGTGTCTCGTGGCACTTTTTATACGCGCGAATCTTCGTATAAAAAGGTTGCAGTAGTTAAATACAACCGTGCACGTAAAATCTCTGTGCAACTCCCCTCGGCAACCCTTCGCCGCACGATTACTATCGAAGCAAATCGGAATGCCGAGAGTTTGAATCTATAGATAAAAAAAATAAATAAATATCTTCTATCTAAAACCGAATTGGTTTTAAATTTTATTAAATGGCTAAAAACTCCTCGGTGTTCCGAGGACGACTCGTTAGATCGTGGTGGTATTCTCCTACTAAAATTATTTAAACGATACATGGACTTCGTAATGCTGCGAATGGTATTCGAATGATCGAGATCCTTTCTTATCCTAAAATAGGATAAGAAAGTGTCAGGAACATTATCCAGTCTAATTATTCTGTCCTTGACATTACCTTGAGACAATCTGCCATCTGATTAAATTTGGTAAATTTTTTGACGCGTGATGAGGAACAACCATTTCATTAGTGAGGCAATTCGGTATTCATTTGAAAGAACTGATTGTAAAATAGGATAAGAACTATAATGTTTGAAAATAAAAATACTATATATATACAAAAATTAATCCAAACATCTTTTCATTCGTAGATGTTCCTAATATGTTTATTCCTACGCATTCCTTTCTCTTTCATGCCATTGACTTAAACTATTTGCTAATTGTGTCGGAAAAACATACGAGGAGAAGTTAGATGAAGAAAGTTGAGGAAATGAAGAACAGCAGAATCAGAGGACAAACGAAAAAGATTGAGTGAGAGAGAGAGAGAGAGAGAGAGAGAGAGAGAGAGAGAGAGAGAGAGAGAGAGAGAGGGAGAAAGAAAGCGAGAAACACTGAGGCGAGAACAAAGGGTGAAACACAGCAGGGCTATTAGGATTTCTAGGCTTTTTAGGCTTCTTAGGTCATTTTTAGGTTCTTATTATATAAATTAAAGTACCATTTATATACTTCGACGGGGTTATTTATTGTTAATCTTTGCTGTACACACCGCATACAAATTTCATATGGCATACACGAGGTGTCATGTACTCCAGAAAATTCAAACGGCTGTCATGGTTAACACTACTTATTATTTCGGGTCCGAAAAATGACTAAATATTCTTCGGACGTTCTAAAATAAGGATGAACAGCGTTTTTCTTAAAATTATCACTGTCACGTAGTAAGAAAAATTCGGAAAGTTCACGCTCTCTGTGACTTGTAGAATAAGTCTGAAATGTAAAATAAATTTGGATATCTTAAAATATGTTACCAAAAGCATGATTCTGAACAACTGCTTATTTTGCACGTTATCACCGCTCTCTCTCTCTCTCTCTCTCTCTCTCTCTCTCTCTCTCCCCCCCCCCCCCCCTCTCTCTCTCTCTCTCTCTCTCGGGCTTTGGTAGCCGAGAAATTCGCGAGAATTTCAGCTACTACTACAATGGATTATAAATTGATGAATGGAATATAGATTGATTTTTTCCGTCAAGGACTTTAATAGGTTTGCAATATAAAAAACTTAATGTGTATAGTACAGTTTTTACTTTATTACATTTTGCACATTTATATGTATATACCCTAAATGCATAGAATTCACAGTCTAACCACAAGTTAACTAAATATAAAGTATTGTAACAATTATAGATTAATATATATAACTTTGTGAATGATTTACTACAAAAATATACAACAGCAATTGTGTCAAATGAATATTGCATAAATATTGGCAGTGAACGAGTTAATTTATTATAAAACCTTCAAGAGAGATCTTTGGTTCTGTAGTCACGCGCTACATCAATTTATAATACATAAGCACTTTATCAAGTTGCGACATGGAGAAAGTAAAAGCTAAGTTGAACAAACATTTCGTAATGCAATCGGTATTCAAAATACTTGTCGAAGTGATCTGAATAATATTTGCTTGTCATGCATAATGTACATGTACATGTGGTTTTTACATGTAGGTTCCAAATGTGGTCTTACGTAATTCGAAAATAGGAGCGATTTAAATCGAAAAAATTGGTAACATTTTTATCTATAATTTTATCATATTCTAAGCAATTCCGAAAAGTGTGTATATGTTTACTATAATATTATTAATGGCTGTTACTTATTTCATTTTACACATTACTGTATAATCTTTACGCTTTGTCATGTCTTATGAGGCTTAAATGTTAAGTTGAGAAAATAATTTTTTGTATATAACAAGCAATGTGTTTAATTTGTTCCTTTATAAATATTTAATTTTTCTTTTTAAGTCTTCTTTATAGATCAATGGTTCTCATGGAGATTTTTAATTTGCACACAATGTTTAAAGTATATCCGTTTTCAATGGTACAACGAATAATTACTACCTAATTAACAAAAAATGTCCTTAACCACTGATCTCGTAATCATTGCATATTAATTGTTAATTATTGTATTGTGTTCATTAGTGAGCTTGTCTTGACGCTAAAAATTTTTCATACGGTATGAACAGCTAGAAAGCGTCAAGAATATTATGATTTCGGTATGATTTATGTTGTACTAATCTTTCTAGCTTGCTTTGGTTTTAGCAAATTTTTGAATACCACGAGTATACAATAAACTCTCTTACTTAATAAACACTGTTCTTGCACACTGTTCATCTTTTTGTAAACTGTACATAAAACTTGTTTGTTCACGTGATTAAACGAGGACTATGTAAACCTTCAACTTGAGTGTCAATTTGAGGACAGTGCTGAGTATCTGGCGGACCCCAGTCATGTAAGTTTCCACTGTTAGCTAGTCTGTGCGTAAGTCGATGTGCTATTGAGAATCCACCACTACCTTCCAATTGTGTTAACACTATGATGACTTGTCTAAAACGATTACATTAACATCGATAGTTTTGCAATTCTTGGAAATGACATGTTGCGAGAAGAAAGACAATTACAATATTTTACCTGTGAAGTGGGGGGACACTATCGGCAGTTCTGAGTTGTCCTCTAGTGGACACGACGTTATAGCTTTCATGGCAGTCACATTTTACATGAATCCACTTATTTACATGACGATTTTCGACCATTACCACAAGCCCGGCCCAACCTTTAGTTAAATAATAAGCAGTCATTCCCTCTCTTCCCTGTAAATAGGCAACTTTATGAATGTTCGAACTGCCAGAATAGTTGCAACCTAGAGTGGATCTAAAGAAATTTTACTTCGTGCCGTTGTCCTTTCGCTAGAGTCAAACTTATGATGGCATCGGCTAAGACGAACGCAGGTGGAGAAATTTGTTCAACTAGAAGTCTTTTCGAGCTATGAATGGCAAGAACGTATTCGGGATAGCTGGAAGTATCCTCCATTCCTGTATGCCAGTGATTGAAAGCCAAACATACGACGATGTACAAATCCCTTTCTAGCATTTTGTGACACCCAACAAATCCGCGTACTTGTCGTTTACTATGTTCTACTAGCCTTCCCACTTCTGGTGCTGCCGGAGAACGTGTACGAAACACAACTACGCATAAATCTAACTGGGAACGTTGTGATTTTTCAGAATTCCTAAACAATATGGATACAGCTCTGTTATACCGTATTATTCTCCTACATCTTAGTTATCGTTATTTGAAACAATGTGGTAAAAAACCTACCTCTGTCCTTCTTGGAATAACGTGAATTCTGTTTCAGTAGGCTCAAGCACTGTTAAAAGTACACAAGATAAATGTCTGAGAGAAGATAAAGGAGGAAGAGTACCGCGTAATCTAACTTCGCTCCATCCAACTCTAGTTTTACAAATGTCAATGCAATCAAAATATTTTAAGACATCATCGAAAGAAATCCAAAACACGCCATCGGATGCACCATGTGGCATCAACATTTCACGCAATTGAAGCGTCCATATAGAACTGTCGTCGGACCAATCACCTTTCCAACTGTAATGACCCCAAGGATTTCGAAGTCTCAACAATCGTATTCCCTATAAGTCACATTATTGTATAATAAAAATATATATCGATAGGTCTCCTGTAATAAACCGAATCAAAAGAGGACTGCCGGACTACGAGCAGACTAGCAGACTCGTTTTGGTTCAATTTATTTCGGAAACAATGAACCGATTCAAATCCGGATCGACTTAATATAACATTACTTTTGAATAATTAAATTATTCAGATCGAGAATATGTTCTTGACAATTAAGATTTTATGGCTACGATCGTAAATAGTAAATTATACGTTCGGTTTTTGTTCTTACCTGTACATCTCGCACATCGAGAACAGAGTACGCATGCCTACAAACATAAAACTACTATTTTACATATCCGAAAGTATTGCATACGTTCGATTGAAATTTTTTAAAATGATTTTACTCACCTTGGTCTCAATCCTTTACGCTGATATTCTTCCTCGTCGACTTTCATGTTGCCACCTCCGCAACTAGCACCCATTAAAAACATAGCTTGTCTAGAAGATAAAAGTTGCGCCCATATTAAATCCTTATCGAGTTCATCTTCGCTTGGCAAAGCAGATGGTTGCAAAGGCACGCTCTCGCACGGGGCGCCTGTAAGTGTTGCTAAACCTTCTATAGCACGCCCAGACACTAACGCTTCGTAGCAACCATGAATTTTTGCCACCGCTTTTTCGATTAATGGCACCCACAATTGCTTTCTTTTTGCCTGTAACATATTTAATCGATGTTACGATTACTAAGAAAAAAAAGCTTCCAATTGTTAACGTTAATAACACATCAACCTGAGAATACACTAAGTGGCCTCTTTTATCACAGGGTAACAAATCATCGACAAGTACGGTAGTCCATTTTCCATCTTTGCACAATCGTACTTGATAGGCTCCTTCGGGACAAGTTTCTCTCATTACCAGAACTCTTTTTACAAGTTCGTCGCTTTCAGCTAAAACAGCTAAAGCCGAGAGTAACCAACAGTTTCCTAATACTCCTTGTGAAATATCAGAAGGTAAAGGTGTTCTAAAAACAGCCCATGGGAGTTTGGAGTCAACGGTAGAATCAACATTGATTTGATGAGGCCTCCTCCATTGAACAACATGGTTATCCTTCGTTTCAGCTGGATTATAATATAAAGATTTTGGAGCTGGTGGAAATGAATCGTCGACGAAAGGTTCATTTGTCTACAAAACAAGTAAACAAGTAAACGATGTAGTTAAATAAAACGATTACCTACACAGGATGAGTTGTGAACCAATATCCCATATACATATTTTATACATTTCTGGCGGTTTAACAAAAAGCATTGCATCAAATAAAATTTATCGATGCACGAACGACCTCCAAAAGTATCTGTTCCTACTATAAAATAAAAAATGTTTATTCATCCTATTTATAATAATTGTAACCATCATTTTACGTTGTTATAAATACCGTCGTATACAGGGTGCCTGTTTTAACTCGAAACGGTGGAATATCTTTTAGAAAAATGACATTATGTGCCATAAATATTGTTCCCGTAAGTGGAGTAAAGTAGGAGATCCGAAGAAGTTGATTTTTTTTTAATGGAACGTTAACTTTTTTATTCGCATTACGATAATATTTGTTTAAACAAATCCAAGGATATGCAACACCAAGTCGTTTCAGTTCGTGAAAAGTCTTAAATTTTTTAAAACCGACAGTCAAATCGACACAATGTTCCTCGCTTTCGTCCCGTTATTGTTTACTCAATTGTCGGAATTTTTTTCTATCTATTTTTCTATTTCTCTGTGGTAATTTTCGCAGTAATTGTAGCAGTGTGTATATGGCCGGGTTCCGGCACCTCGAAAGAACAGAAGCGGATTTCCTGGTAAAAAAGGTATTATATTTCCTTATTCTATTTTTGTACAATCAGCATGGTGTTGGTCGCGCATAGTGTTTGGTTCACTCTAATGTAAACCAAATAAAAGAATATCTACACCTTCCTTTTTAGGTGTTCAATTACAGAAGATTATCCGATGACGTGGACGATGGAGAACTTCTTCTGATACCCATGTTGGCGTTTATCGGTATAACGTGTCAGCGGTTGTGATTGTAGAACGTCGTTGACAGAGGCGCGTCTTCGTCTGCTAGGTTTGTGAAAGCGTTTGTTGTTTTTTCTTCGATGTGACTTCGACACTGCTTGTCTATGCGTCCCTTCTGCTTACAGATGAAGTAACATGTCGAATCGCTATTAAAGTATATCCAGTATGTGGTATCTTCAAATTTTGTTTGCAATGATTCAGGTGGTAGACCTTCTTCTTCTTCTTCTTCTTCTTCTTCTTCTTCTTCTTCTTCTTCTTTGATGTGTATTTGGCAGCAGAATAATAATATATACGAGAACACCCGGGTTGTAATGACTTTTCGCGTTTACACTAGTCTACTGGTCTTATACATTTTTATAAACTTTAACACAGTAGATCTCACTTTTGCGTTATACTAATGTACAATATATACATATACAGAGTGTTAAAAAAAAAGTGGTTCAAGATTTTAAGTATTTATAGTACTGACCGAGAGGATTGGCTTTTCTGGACCTATGTTGAATGGACATTTTTTACTCCTCTCGGTCGGTATAATAAATCCTTAAAATCTTGAACCACCTTCTTAAACACGCTGTAGGTATACAGGGAGCCCCCTTATATCCGGAAAGGGCTGATTCCTGCTGTAATTGAAAGCAGGGGTTGAAAACAGTTATGATATCGGTTTCGGTTCTTGAAACAGATACGAAGAACCGAAATGTTCTCATAACTGTCATAAAACTATTTTTTAATTAATCCAATATTAAAATAATATCGAATTAATAGTAGTAATAGAAATTTTTGGAGCATGGGTGGTAAAAAACAATTTTATAAAACTATAAAATAACAGAAATAATGTTTTTCTCGTCATTTTTCAACCTCGAAACTCCACGAGCCCTCCCCCACCCCATTAATTTTCGCATTTATTTGAGTTATTTAAATTGAAATGAAAAACTACTTAATTAATATGAGTAAATAAAAATGGTAACAATAGAGACTTGAAACCACCACGTTTAAAACGTTAGTAGTTATTCTACAGACAAATCAATTTTTACGTTATCTATACTATGGTTTCAGTTAATCGACTTAACTTAATTTCTTCAAATCATATGTTACTTACATTTAAAAAAAGAAAAGGTTAACTTATACGCCCCCCTGTACTGTCCGGGTCCATTTGATTCAACTGTAAATCTCTATCTTTAATGATAGTATCCGCTAGCGGCGACCGCTGAAAATGTTATGTAGGTGCTGCATAGACAAAATATATGTATTCTGTTAATTATGCATCATCGTAGATATGATAGCGTTAAGGATGTGAATACAAACAAATATCCGCGCAAATAGCCGTGAACAACTAATTATGAAAACAGTTGCACTACGTTAGGTCGCAGTTCGCGTGACTCCTAATCTAAAGCGTTTAATTATTTGAGCACGATATTTAAACATAATTCATTACTCTATAACCTTCAGCATGTTATATTGTATTTACATACAATACTTATTTTTTCTTTAGATTTTGAAACCCAGAATTTTCACTTTTCTCTTTGAGCGTGCTGCAGTGTCACAGTGGTTATACACGAGTCGTCACTGTGGTATTTATTTTGAAAATATATACATTAATTTACTGACAACAATCTTTTCCCACTATAATTTAGTAACAGGAAAATTGTCCAATTTAATTGGATGCTAACTTTGATTTAATTTGATTTACAAACAATGTTCTGAACAGTGCAGAAGAGATATACAAACGTATGCACTGTCTGCTGTTAAACAGAAGTTATACAAAGTGACGTAGGACCAAGAAAAGGCCTCGTCTATTCATAATCTTATCTCATTCATATTATCACATTAACCGATATAGCAAATTTATACGTGCCTAATTTGTATTCCTACCAAATGATTTCTTCCCAACCATGAGGAGTATAATGTGCCCATTTTAACTCGGCTCAGTAGAATATCTCGGAAGGAGCTTATTATAGAAATGTTTTGGCAAAAAACGAAAGGAGAAATAATGTAGTACAAATGTATCTTTTATGGCTCATTTAAGCTTAAGCAGCTGCCTTTTTTAAACGAAGATAGCCGGAACTATTCGATTAAGATTTGTTCCTTGAGCCTTCCAAAAATTAAACGGTTACCCCGATTAACCCTTCAGCGACCGCGGTCGCGGAACGAAAACAGTCCTATGCGGCCTGACGTAAACAACTTACCTCAGAAATGCAAATAGCATAATATTACATCTCTGGAGTTGTGAAATGCTGGAGTTGAAATAATTCTTTTTGTGGAAAAGTACAGTCGTGACGTTGGCTTTTGCACTATTCCCATGAGTAACAATAGGCCAATAACACTATACGCATAATTCATTCACTGGAATTGTTACGAATATACATTCTTCTAATGATCGTCTTCTTGAGGTGATATTGAGCTCCGCGTATTTGTTTGTTTCATCTGCTATCTTTTCCACGAGGTCTTGCGTAAAAAATAATAAAACCGAATCAAGAACTGACTTCGCATTTTTTGCTTCATTTTAAGATCCATAATTCTCATTAAATGTTTCCCTTTGTCCCGCATAATTATCCATATCCTGACATTCAAAATGTTGCTGAAACTGTGCACTATCATATCACTCGATATCACTATCACCATGTTCACTTGTAATAATAGCATTAACAAAATCATCAATAGAATTCTCACTATCACTTTCACTTTCGCTAAACGAACTTTCGTTTGAATCGCTAACTTGTAACAGATTTTCGAACCGATCTTCGCTGTTTCGATGTATTTATTAATAATACGTGATATCTCTTATCTGTCATTGTATATATACTGTACATATACATCCTCAAGCGAGTGGTCCAAACAGTTCCTATTACGAAATTGCTGTTTATATAAACAAAGAAACGCCAGACGTGATCTGTTGCATAGATCCGTATCCGATAAGGACCCAGGCGTAATACGATACGGAGGTGGTCGCCGAAGGGTTAAACAGTGACTCAAAAATGCAGAATTCAGTATTTTACAACATTACATAAAACGGAATGTATTGTGTGGTGTTTCACTGAATTTACACTACAATAATATAAATAAAAAAAATACAGCATTCCACTTAAAAAAACTAACCTGACCTTAAAATTTCACTTACTATTTCATCCATAGAAAAATATTTGTATATACCACATTATGTCTCCCTGCACATCGAGAACGTTCATAAAGATATTTGTTCCTTCTAAGGAGGTATTCCAATGAGTCGAGTTAAACTGGACATCGCGTTAAAAACATATAAAATGTAATCTTTATTTTTTTGTATTTGTTATTTGACAAAATTCGGTGAAATTATTATTACTGTGAACATGTAAGTACTGTTTCATTTCTAAACAATGATGAGAAAACGATAAAAAACGATAGTTCTATTTTTATCTTTTCAATAGAGATAGATTTAAATTCAGTTCAGTATATATTTTCTTAAAAAAATTATCTTAGTAGATTATCTGCAGCGTCGGTCAGGTCAACTCGATTCAAAGGTACTTTAAACACAATCGTTCGATTGTACCCATAGTATAGAACATAACATGCCATTGAACTGTACAATATTCTTCTTTGGATTTGAATTACAAAAATTACCTAGATAATTATTTGTTATTAGTATTACCTCTTTACAATAACGGACAATTCGTTCCCACTTCTCCAATGCTTCTCTTTCTTCGATTTGCCTTAAATTTTCCATCACGACACTTTCCTGTCTTTGTATTGTAAGAGTATTTGTGCCAGATTCAATAATTCTAGGCTTATCACCCGATATTTGAGACAAGGTCTTTGAAATTTGGCACATTTCACATATTCCATTTGTACTCTTATTTTCATATGTGCACAACTTACACTGCCACTATAATAAAAGATACGTATTATTTTCGTTATACTTATAAAACTACAAACACAAAATAGTTAGTGCTATGTCTGAAAGTATTTCTAAATAAATAAATAATAGCTATATATAAAATAATTAATAATAAGCCTGTAACATACTTGACCATGAGTAGAATCTTTTACTCTTGTATGCCTTTTATCGCCGACCGAAGAACCATTTCTTCTTATAGAATTTCTATGCCTTGGTGTAACAACTTTCGAATTTATAGCAGTTGGACAGAGTCTTGGACTTGGACTTCTCGATCCAAAACTTCTGGTCTCTTTTGGTACATCTAGAAAATCTGCTACTGTCTTACAAGCGTTACAAGTTTGTGCTGACAATGGATTTCTTAATGTACACGATGAGCACACCCAGCTTTCTCCTTTTCGTAATGTAGCGTCTTCTAAATGCATAATACTTCTTAATTTTGAACCACCGCACGCTTCGCAAGTAGTTCTCGAAGCAGCGTTTAATAATGTGCACTTTTTACAAGTCCATACTGGAGAAGGTAGGTCAACTTGATCATCTAAATCAGACTCTGCCATAGCCAATGTAGCAGTTTTTTGTGGAATATATCTTACGCTATCTCTAGATACTACTATTGGAGACTGAGTATGCATCGAACAGCTTGTTCCATCTTTCGTAACAGTTATTAAATTACGCTGAGTTAATGAAGGAGGAGATCGAAATGATCCGCATATATCACATCCAGTTGACCATAGTGGATTATATGCGTAAGAACACTTTTGACAAGTCCACATACGTTTCAAGGAACTTACACCTGACACATCTCCAACAGGACTTGTTGCCTCGCTATGGGCTTTAATAGGTACTAGACCTAATTTAGTATTTTGTTTCTTTGGCAATGGTGGTGGTATATCTGGGCCAGTAATTCCGATATACGAGTATTTTGGTCTTGTACTGAAACTAGCAGAATGTGGTGGTACCGCAGGTGGTTCATCTTCGTTAAGACTTCTTCTATTGGCTATTTTCTTTTGAGATACATTTGTAACAGATTCAATGTCAGAAAAAGATCGCCTATAAGACAGTGGACCTGCTGAAGATAAAGCACGAGGTTCCCAAGTGGGTACGCTGATAACTACTCCGCTACAAGGTGCTGGACTTCTAGGGGCTTCGCAAGCTTCGCACTGTTCTAGGCCAGGAGCATTATCAAGAGTGCAATTATCACAACTCCAAAGTGCATCATCCTGTCGTGCTTCTGAAACTACTAGACTTGTTGGCCTTTGTATAGCTTGTTCAGATAATTTATGCACCACAGAACCATTAGATAAGGAGCGACTAACTTTAGATTTAACTCTCTCATATATCGAGGGACTGTGTCTTTTTGGTGAACGCTCTGAGCCATTGTTAGTATTTGTGTAAGAAAATGTAGTTGAATCCATGGTTTCTATCGGTGGTAAGGTCCAATTTTCTCTATCAATTTGTCTCCTTTCATTACGAGTTATACTTGTTAACTGTGCCATGTCTGTAGAATATAAATGAAATGTTAAATCTCAACTAACACAGATATTATATAGAATATTTTCAACTAAATAGTATGTACCCTTACTAATAATCCTTGCATTGCTTGTAGAAGTACTTGTAGCATTAGAACCATTCAAAGTATTTGCTAAGAGCTTAGATGCATCTTTGACACGACTTATTTTATGTATATTTAACTTTTTGCCTTTACGTGCTCCAATTTGCCTTTTGCCAGTTTCAAATAGTGAAAAGTTAGCATCGCAAGCTGCACAAGTTAATGCAGAACTGCAATTATTCTTCAATAAACAACGAACACAAGTCCATTGTGTTACTAAGGAAGGTAAAGAAGAAGATCGTTCAATTGGCTCTTTTTTACAGGACCTTTCATTCCAAGAATCATGATGTAACTTCTTTGAACAATTATTGCGTGCAATTAAATTCTCCTCAAAGCTAGAAATTAATAAAAAAAAAACAAAAATAATACTTTGTAACAGAATAACAATTATTTGCAAATGCTACATAAATATACAGTGTGCCTACCGTACGTATTATCGAGAGATAATATACATAAAAGTCTAATTAGTCTAGATAGAATAATTTCATTGTAAAACTTCTGTGATTAAAAGCTAAAAAATTCTAAAGGATGCATGTTACACACACACATACACAATATTAGTCCCAGAACTATAGACAGACTTTATTGTTTTATAAACATTCGGATACAATATTCTATACAAAGTTTGAACATTAAAAATGTTATTTATGTAATAAGATTTTACCGAAAGAAATGAAAGAAAGTATGTCTTTTATGAACTTTTTTCATTACTTTCCATACTTGATTATATCGAACAGCTGATCGCCATATTTTATTAGATAGATATTATTGTCTTTTTAAATAAGCTACAAAATGGCAAAAATAATCTCTAGCAATTGGTGTAGCATATTTGTACATATATTTCAATTTTAAAATATTATTATCGTAGACTAGAGTAGAATATATTATGTTTTATTGTACTATTTGAATTCTACATAAACATAGAAAACAGTAGATTGTATGAGGAAACATTTAAATCAAACTAAAATGTGAGTTACATGAAGTTTTCGCAAGTTTGAAATAAGCCAATCTAGAAAGAGAATAAGGTGTACATTATTAAGTATTTAATTCAGGAATTGAAGTAATACACTTGACTGTAGTATTTATAAAACAGAAATGCAAAAATGAAATATCAGAAGAAATTTTGAACCTATGTGAGTTCGACGAACTGTATATAAACAAAGCATATGAGGAGGTTCAGAAAGATAAATAGAGGGGATACTGTGTTGGTAAATTGAAAATTGTCTCACCAGTGTGAATGTGTGAAATTAGTTTCGATGTGTTGACGAGTTGTCGGACGTGTGTCGTCCACTCTTAGGTTATCTAGACGAAGCCTTGGTAGAGGTGTTGGCGGGACGGATACCGAGAATGAATCAGCTTCCCTCTTCTTTCTTTTCGTTCCGTCTCCTTCTTGTTCTGGATTTTCTTCAGACCCAAAGTTTAGGTTGAGCCTGAAGTTTGCCTTCTCATCGCTTCTAAGTCGAGTTAGGCCGCACCTGGTGCATCGCGTGCTCTCTGTTGGATTTATCAGAGCGCACTCCGAGCAATGCCACTGCAGCACCGATGCAATCGAGCCCATTCTCTACCTCTACACGTAGTCATGGCTCCTTTGCTCACAGGATCACTGACTTTTGTAGCCACGATCCCCTAGTTAAAATATCACAACACTTTACGTGAACACGAAAATCAACGGTACCGCGAAACACCTTCCGTCAAGCTTTTTTTCTGCCGTGACAGTCGTCCGCCGTTCATTGTCATATGTTCCGCGACGGCCATCTTTTTTAAACCCCTTCTCGTTTATCCTATCTTTTATTCTATCTCTCTCTTCTCCTTCTTTTCTCTTTCTTCTCGTCCTTACGTTGTGTTACACAGGCAAAACAGAAATGTAAACTCTAAATTTAACTCTATCTACGATTTACGTTTTCGTGACATATATCAAGTATCCTTATAATTTTACTGAAATTTCTTCGAGGTTTATTATTTTATTTAATAATAATTTCATGTTGGATATATTCCTACCTAAATGTCAATAATTTAACCCATTATCCTTTACCTTTAGTCTGCCTTTAGCAAACGTTTAGTTGAATAAAAACGTCAATCACAAACGGGATAGAGATCATACGTGTGTATACATAGTATATGTATACAACTGTATTCTGAGTTGTGTGTGTGTGTGTGTGTGTGTGTGTGTGTGTGTGTGTGTGTGTGTGTGTGTGTGTTGACTACGTTAGTCGCAACACAGGACTATATAATTACAACATACATACATTACACATATTATGTTGAACATAGCGATTTACATTTACGAAATTAAAACATACATATCCTGATATTTACTACATTCCACATGAAGATGATTAACGTTCCCTACGGTTAAGAAACATACAGTAGTTAATAACAAATAATCTAAATTTTTTAAATATTTTATTTTTATTCGAGGAATTCAAATTTTATCCAATTTCAATTTCGAAACATATTTCTAATACACTACCATATTTTAATATATATGTATGTAAATCTATTATTTCCTATAGATATATCATAAGGATAATGCTACGTCGATAAAGAAGTGTACAATGAACAGTAAAATTTAATTATGACAAAACCTGTTAATTACGAAATTGTCATTTAATCCAGGAAAATTATACCGATTACATATATCTGTTTCATTCGTTACACACAATATTTTTTTAGAATTCGGTTATCTATGTTTTAGCGTTTCTTTTTATACGTTTACTGACTTGCATAAATTATTGTACAATGCACGAATGACATCTGTCGGTAGTGTATATTTTTATACATGTATTGACTATAAGAAGCGGTATTACATTGAGTCCCTGTGGCGCAGAGGATAGCGCGTTGGACTTCTAATCCAAAGGTCGTGGGTTCGATCCCCACCAGGGATGATTAACATGGGAGAGTATATAAGGGTTTTAATTACTGATTTTACGGTATTTGAACACCCATTGCCTTCCAATTTTTTAATCATTATTGTTTACGAAATGTACTTTTAACATTTTGTGTTCAATTGATTTTGTACTTATCTGAGAAATCCATTATCATCGTAGTATTCTGTTCAGTTGTTTCTCGTACTTTAATCTTTAATAATACATAAATCGTTCTCAATTTAGGGAAGTAATTGATTGAGTTAGCTACATTAACACATTTAAAATTAATACAAAAAATATTTACGTGCATATGCACTGGGGTTAATTTATTATTAATGAAAATTTGCTCCTCGTAAAAAGAGTCTTTTCGAAACAGGACTAAATATTGCCAAGTAAATTAGTCCCTCTGATATCTCTAAAAAATTATAGTTATTTAGACCAGTTTTAAAAGGTGTCCGAATACTCTTTTTACCTACTGTACATAATGTTACGGTATTATATATAAACTATGAATTTATACTCGAATTTCCCTCTTATCGCCATTGGCGAAGATCATAGTACAGTAGCGCCATCGCAAATCGTACCTATATCGAGTGGTGGCGCAACAGTTCAATGACTCGTCGATGGCACTGAGATGGAAATTCTTCAAATCTTACCACACTGTGGTTGGGAGCCTGTGAGATAACCTCGAATGGTGCTGTTTTATGGTTTGGTGCATGTACGTAGGTTATGTAGTGTTTTTGGGAACATAACTTCTTTAGCTTGATTTACATACTGTTGGAAAACGTTTAAATATTAGAGAAGATTGTCGCAAATTAGATTAAGATAATAAGAGAATATGTTGCCTTTCAATCTTGGGACACCTGCAACATCTAGCAATACAAGCTTCGGATTTGGACAGAAGTAAATACATATACTAACCTTAATATGATATGCTAATAGTGGGAAACATTTTTTGTATGCTTTGAAGATTTTATTACAATTTTTTATAATTTTTCAGACCAGCAACAGGCTTTAATTTAACTAGCACACCTTTTGGTACCACTACATCAGCACCATCATTAACTTTTGGATCTTCTTCGACACCATCAACAACTACTAGTCTTAATTTCGGATTTAGTAGCACTCCTGTAGTGTCAACACAAACGCAGTCGAGTAGTTTAGCATTGGGAGCTAATACAAGCACTACAACTACTAGTAATAGTTTATTTCCAACAACAACTACATCTGCACCGTTGTTCAGTGGACTCAATTTTGGCACACCTGTGACAAGCAATAATCTTTCATTTGGTGTTACATCTAATATACCATCTACAGGAAACACTACTTTTTCTGCTCCTTCCAGTACAAGTATATTCAAGATATTGAATTAAAATATTTTTAATTATTCTGAAAAATATATATACATATTTATTTATAGCATCGCTTTTTGGTGGATCTGTCATCGGCGATGGTCTATTAGGATCAAAAACAGTTACCAGTACGACAACTGCTACAAATAAAGGCTTGGGAGGCTTAGATGTTTCTGCTAGCAATAAAGGTCTTTCACAAGGGAACAGTAATTCAACAACCTATAAGGAGAATGTTTGGCCCCCGGAATTAATACAAACAATAGAAAAATTCAAGTAAGATTTACAGAAAATGTTTCAAAAGATAAATGTATTAAAAGTGAATAAAATTAATTCAATGCAAGCTTTTACTTCAGAGAATTTGTAAAAGAACAGAAGGTGTTATCTTCAGATATAGCTAGAGGTTCTGTGAGACCATTGCACAGATGTGCAGAAGACACAGCATTGTTGATGGAAATCTTAACTACATTAGCAGGTTCTGTCCAGCGAGATCGTTCTGCAGCTGACAAGTTAAAGCAGGATACAGCAAAATCATTACAGAATGCTGAAATTGCACAAAGAACACACGATACTCCACCAGGATTGCAATATGAAAATAATGCACCATTATTATTCTTCATGGAATTAGCAGATAATTTTGAGCATGACTTAATGCTATTTAGATCTCAAATTGAATCAACAGAAAAACATATACAAACAATGATGACACCAAAAACTCTAACACCCCAAGGTAATTTTATCAATATATTTACGTTTATATTTTAAGAATTTATCTCACTATATGGACTATTTCATCCCAAGTGATCACACTTTTAAACATATAGCTTCGATTGTTATGAAATTTCGTAAACTTGTAAGATCTTAATGAAATTCCTTGTGAAACTTCACTTGCAATTATCTTTTAGAATTAACAATGGCTATGAGTAAACTTCACGAGTCCCTAGTAGCTGTTGCTGGTAAATTACAAGGAGTACATTCAAAAGTACAACAGCACAAAGAACAATATCTTAATTTTAGGAAATATGTACTAAAAGACAATACAAATGTTTTTGAAGATATTAAAGTAGATGGAAAAGCATCTCGAAGTAATATTGGAAAAATTACAAGTGGCCCAACTCCATTTGGACCAGGTATCTTTTTCATGGATGCTAATTAATAGGTAAAATATCATATGCTTTGTACTCATTCTAAGCGTTAGTTATTTTATTTTTGCAGGAAATAAAAGTTTTCTCTCGTCAACGGCATTAAGTTCTAACAGATCAGGAAGTTATGAAACACGAAATCTATTAGGTAAATAAATCGGTTGTGATTTCATGGTATTGATATATCTTTATTTCGAAAAGAAAACCCCCAAAACAGCATATTTTTGTTGTTTCAACTACCCCATAAACATCTCCTACCTTCAGGTCTTGCGTGGATTTAGTATAAGGTAGATTTACTAACATATAACACCCTCTTAGTAGTTAGTTTTGTTTGTAATTCTTTAATTTGTAAATATTTTTTTATTTTTAACCTTATTTCCTTTATTTGATTTTGATTTTCCTTTACAGAAAAAATATAGTGGACCTCTTTTATTTTTTGAGGTATTTCTACTTCATTTCTTTTATTTATTGTCGTTTATAGGAAGGAATGTAAATCTTATACATCTAACATATTTTTCTTATATACATGTACATCATATATCTTTACTCGTATAATAATACCTGTGTTTACTGTTTCGTACGTGGCATCAAGAAATGGAAGTGTATGTAGAGACAATGATTGTTATGCTTGCTATGTAATTACTGTGTTTTTTTATACAGGATGTCTGATAACTTTGGTGAATCGCTTCGACGGTAGATTTTACACATGAAAGCAATAAAAATAGTTCATATAAACATATTCTTCATATAACTATACTTTCTTTTTTATTGATTTCATGTGTAAAAATGATCGATGAAGTTGTTCCCTGGAACTATCAGATACCCTACATTTGCTTTAAGTGCATCTCTTTCCTTCTTGGTAATGAAGAAATTCTTTGACTAAAAAATATGTTGCTCAACATATGTGATTATCAAATACAGAAATCCTTGTAATACATTATATATGTATTAGTTCCGTCAATATTGGTAAACACCCACATAAGTATAATTAAAACTAGATAAAAGCAGTCTGAATTATTCTATTATTATTAATATAATTCTTGTGTATTTCATGTAGTCATGAACGCATGTAACATTAATAGTAATATATTATAAAGCAGATAAGTGAAAGATACACAGTTTAATGCAAAAGGTAAATTTATAACTGAATGTACCTAGTTTTTGTATAAAAGTTCATTAAAATACATTCTTAGTAAATGAAAAGATTAATTTTTAGAAATTATGAACAAAACCGGTATGTTCGCAGTTAAAAAGACACAGCAATGGTCATTCAAAAGTATATTGCCTATATTCCCCTTGTCATTGTAAATATAATATATCATTTCAAATAATAATTAATTTATTAAGATTTGTGCACAGCTTTAGTTATAGTATGCTAGCTAAACTATCATTTTAATTAGATTCAAAATAACTCAGTGTACATATTGTTACAGTTTGGAGAAATACAATACCATCATCGTCTGCTACTAACATTAATCTAGGCCCATCATTGAAACCGCCAACTGCAAGTTTGACTTTTAATACCCCAACAAACCTTACTGCACCTTTGTCAGCAAGTGAATCAAGTTCGAGTTTCCAACTTCAAAAACCTCCTATTGGTAATAAAAGAGGGAAACATTGAATTGTCTACATTTATTTTTGTACTATTCTGAATTATGCTTAATATATTGTTTTCCGTTTTCATTTTTTTATAATTATGTAGCATTAATTTTTCTGTACAGTAATAATCAAGTCTTTTCGATGCCAAGAAAGTGTTTGTTTTTCTACAATAATTACAAGAAAACATTATGTTTTTGTTTACTTAATATTTACAATAAGATAATTGAGTACTTCTTTATAGTGTATTTACATGATATTATTTAGAAACTTCTATTTTTAGAAGTACATTATTTTTATAAAATACTCTTACCGCAAATATAGATTTATGTTATTTTTTTATATAAAATATTTCTAATACATATACATAGATACACGCATATACATAATACCTTCCTGGCACAAATAATTAACACGTTCCCTATACCTATCTGCTTTTGACTAATTGTAAGTGTTATTTTCACTCTATATATTCACTGGAAATAATACGCGCTATAAAGTTTTATGCTAAATTTACCTATATCTTTATATTTGTGGGATCGAATAGAAAAGTATCTTTATTTGTCAGATAAATTTTCATCAAATAAATTATTCGTATCGATTGAGATTGTTTATTCGATATTCGTTGAATAACGAATAAAGATAAAATATCCCTTATTAATTATTCAAAATTTTTGTTTAGGTAAATATTCTACCTAATTCTGGTCATACTTATACGCGACCAACCTAGTTCTAGCAGCGGGAAAGCTACTCGCGTGCCGTGGCCACCTAGCATTCATGCCGGGAGGCTCCACCAGTGGTTGTAACAGGTTAAATGTCTCGAAATATATTATAGATATTATTACACGGTACAGATAATTTCATATGTTTTAAAGAAATACCGATAGTGTATTGAATGCATTAATAAGCATGTTATAAATAACAGATTATAATATTAAAGTTTAAAAGTGCGATCGGGAACGACTGTATTACCGATAGTCGAGGTCGATTGTAACATTTTACACGCTTCCTATTTTTTATTAATAACTTGAACATTTCTTAATGCATAACAATACTGCTTTAATTGAATAATTTCAGAGAAGTATATTTGTTATTACAGTTTCAGTTGGTAAAAGTATTTCATGTCGAGACAACTCATTATTATTGTTAGCTTTGTAACTTACCCACGTAGAAATATTCATTTGGAAAATCAGATGAGCACATGAATTTATTAACAATGTGAATATAATTATAGTTTAACAATAATATCGAATATTTAATACGTATTAATTCTTTTTACATTCAGCCTTAATAAATTTACTAATATGGATGTTATATCCAAAAACATTTTTTTATATATAATACATATGCAAGATGTAACCATCTAATGTATGCACCTCAAGTATCTTATAATTTCAATATATGCATAAGATAAGATTATTTTATTATTGAAATTTTCTGTGCTAAAATAAGTTTGCGTCTAACTAAAAATGCGACCACTACGAATATGTACAGTGGTATGTGTTATACTTATGTACAAATCTCTTTTATTTGGTCCCTGTAGCAAACGAATCGTAAAAAAGTAATGTGAAAAATTAGTAAAAAAAACTTGTCTCTTTTTTTGTAATGTTATTAAAAAGTGTCTTCCGTAATTATTAAATTGCACCAACTTGTACTATGGGAATTAACAGTTTGAAAGCATCTTGAATATATGAACTTGCATTTGAAGCCTGTACAAAACAGAAATTAAAGAATTATATTTGCATACATTTTACATTTAATTAACGTATGCATACAATATCAAATACCTCCTTACCTCCATAAAAATTGTTGTTATATTAGTCTCAATACTATCTGGTGTTTCCTTAATTTTAGATAATGTATGCAAGAAGTTACAATAGGTATTGGCTAATATTCCAATCTGAGTAGAAAGAATACGTGTCAATTGAACTAGTGCATCAGCTTCGTTAACTGTACTTCTGTGTTCCTTGATTAAAAGTAATTCTGCAGTTTTATGAAACCTTTCAACAGAAAAAGCTGTGAACTGTGCCAAAATAGAAACTGATTTTTCAAATATTTCTTCTTCGGTATGTGCTTGAAGCGATACAAGATAGGCTTCAGATTCCTCGCATACCTAGAACCAATATTGTAAAACTTTGATTACAAAAAAATTCTATTTACAATTCTATGTTCAAATGTCACGATCAAGCAGTATATGTGTATACCGATATTGAAATTACTTACATTATGTAATTTTTCATACGTGATATTAACTCCAAGATCATTAGATATTTCTTGCAGTCTGAATTTTAAATTATTTATTAGATTTTCTTTATCACAATCATCATCATCTTCACCTATATTGCATAATTCTTGAACATCTTCTAATGTCTCTTGGATAGAAGTTAATTCAGTACTATTTAAGCCAAACAAATGCTGTTGTATTTTAATATTACTTTGTTTCGATAACATTTCAAGTGCTTCTAAATGAACAAGACCATGATAATCATCAAATAGGCTTTCGAAATGTACTTTTCGCATTTTTTGTTTCTCTTCTATTGTTTTTTCAATTGTATCTGCTTTTTCTTTAGCTTCTCGAAGGATTTGTGACAAGTTTGGTTTGTTTGCATCACTTATAAAAATGGCTCTTTTTTTCTTCAAGCCTGGATCACCTTCTTGCAATACCTCCATTGTCTTTTTACCAATGGCTTCTAATGTGCCTAATCCACCGGACATAACTTTACTTCCAGTTGATTCAACCAATTTTGTTATTGAAGAAACACCTGATAAGAGGTTCCCAAAACCAAAAGAAGGATATAGTTGAGATTGTTCTTCTATTGTATGATCTGGAAACATTTAGAAGTCGGTAACATAAATATTAATTACAAAATTGAATACAGAATTGAATATAAGAATGCATAAAGTTTGCAAACAATAACATTTGCTGTATAACGATTTTGTACAATTATATGAGATTCTATAATATTTTATCACAAGGTGAATCTAATGTAGGCAATTTTACTTTAGTGCTGGAAGTAAAACCAATAAAATATGCCTATAAATAACAAGAATTACATGAAAAAGTTATTACCGTCTACTGCAGAATCTTCCTTGTCATTTGTTTCATCCATATTAGGTTCTTCTGTTATAGCAATAGTTTCTTCCAAAAGTGTGAGTCCTTGCGATACATGACTGGTTATCGCAGAAACTCCAACTGTTGCCGTATTTATTAATGAACTTACAGCCCAGTTATCCCAACCCCATCCACTAGACGAAGTTGGCATTTCTTGTCCAGCTAACGACAATTTCTTTAATATCGGTTGCAATTTTTCTTCAGTTAATTCCTCGGGTAATTCAATTTCACTTCCAAGTCCTTCCCAACCCTCGGGTTTGAACACTTCTTTAAACTTTTTGTCCGATTTCATTTCTTCTGGCATTTCTAATTCAGATAATTCGTCTTGTGCCAGAGATACTGTGGATGAATCTTCCTTGTCTTCAGCTATTATGTTTTCCGTAAGAATATTTGTTGTTACAGTATTTGCGCTAATTTGAAAATTATTTATAGTATTATCGCATGCAGTAATTTCGTCCAAACTATCCCCTTGATCATTTTCTTTAATTGTCGAAATCATAGTGCTCGAATCTATTGTTTTTTCAACAGATTCCTCTGTTTGTAGATTGGAATCTGTAAGCTCGTCGTCAGTTTTCTTTACATTATTTTCCAATTGTTCTATTTTCCCGTCATTCGATGCATTCTTACCGCTGTCATCTTCATTATCTTTAAATGAGACTTTATCAGGCGTGTTTTTACTTGCCGTCGAGTCAGTCTTTGATGAACACTTTTTACTTTTTTCACTGTACACCATATTTTGATAATTGTATGGTGTACGAGGTATAAATTCCGTATCGTCATCAGATTCCGAACCTATCGTTGTCGGTGAAGACCATATTCGTGTTTGATTACTTCTTCTTGCAGATATGTCATGGTTCATTTCTTCGTCAGCACTTTCAAAATCATCGCTTTCAGATGTTGCCATGTTAATTCCACGTTACGGTCAAAATATTTTTCTAAAACTATTAAAATGAGAGATAACTAGCAGAAACATAAAATTCCAATATCAGCATTAAGAATGGATGTTAATACAATTATTTAAATCAAAATCTTTTGCAAAAGAGTTATATATTATATAACCTCTAGCAAACACTTGTGCATACGTAGTACAGTTCTACATACATACGTCACCTCTCGTATGCACAATGAAATGTATATGTAACGTTCGCGAGACTTTCAAAACAGATAGCTTCGATACTTGACAATTTTTCTGTAAACTTCGTGTTGGTTTTTTGTCTGAAAGATAGCAAAGCTATACAATAGTCGTTTTCAATATGACAAATAATTGGGAAAGAATTAAAAGAAAAAACTTCAGCGTTGTAGGAAGAAAATTATACAAAGTAAAATGACAATATTGTGCAAAGAAAATAGTAATCTTGAATTGAAATTCCCAAAACTGACAGATCGAACTGTTTTATAATAAAAAGCAACATGCTTTATGTTGGATAAACATTTTGCAAGGTAATTTCGATAGAACGGTAAAATCGAATAACTATACAAATTAACAAAAAAAAAAAAAAGTATGTAATTTCTCGACTCAGTTTGAGTAGTACAGATATGGTAAGAACAGCAAGGACAGTCGGAACAGTAAGAATGGTAAAAACAGTAAAGAAGGGATAGATAAAAAAAAGGAACAATTCTAAGAAAAATGATTTGAAAAATGTATGCGTTTACATTCCTGGAAAGTTTCAGAAAGTTTAACAAAAGATCCCGACAGATCGCAATTATATCATTTATTCGGCTGAAATGTTGAACCGTTTCGAGTGCACCTGCGTTTAGAAGTTGTGCGATGGCGCCATCGGTGCAGCATGACGGAAAGCATGCGAACTATTGGAAGAGCATCGCGTTCGTTTGTTCCCGTCGCTGTTCGTACACAGCGGTCAGAGACACTAGAGCTATTGCCGAGGGGAAGGGGTAGTTTGTGTGAAAGAGGAAGGAGGGTACAAAGCTGAGAGGGGATTACGTTTGGTTCTCGTCGCTATACGAGTTGTGGCGGAGAGGAAGAGAGAGTGAGCGAGAAGCATTGCCAAGCGCTCACAGTATGAACGTCCAGTGGCATGTTTCAAACACTCAAAATGCTTGTAGTTGGCGCGAGGTTGTAGTATCGTCGAAACGACAGAGTAGTTTGTACGTATTCTTGGCACTTTAACCAACGGTCTTGACATAGCGTGCGGTTTCTGTTAAGTCATATTCACTTGAATTTACGAACAAGCAAAAGTGCCTTGCGATAACTATAACAGTGTCCTATTTTGTGTACCTAAGTAAAAGTGGAGTGAAGTAGTAGTGTGTAGAGAGAGGAACGCAAGATAAATTCGAATATTTTAAAAAATGGTAATGGCTGTTGCACAATCGATGGAAATTTTGATGTAAGAAGGAAAAGGGAGCACGGTGAAATGTATTGAACAGTACCGGCATTAGCGTGCATTTCTTCAACTTCGAACGGATCGCAAATACGACCTGATTCACATCCTCTGACAAGAGTGAAAGAAAGGAATGTAAAGAACTGCAGACAGACTGGAACTACACCGAAAACTAATCAATGAAATGCGCAGACGAATCGGGTTCGCAAGAATTGTCTGTGTACACTGTACGTATCCACATACATTGACACGGTGCTGAAAGGCATATTTTTCAAAAGGCACGTCGCATCCGATGTTAAAGAGAAAACGTGAAATATGTAAAAACGGACGAAGTCAAAAAATGTTTCTATAAAAAGAAGTGATCGAACGTAACGTTAAATTCTGTCTTTCGGAGGCAGAATGCAGGAATGTAAAAGGAAGTGAACCAAAAGTGACACGACAAGAGGGGTGAAAGTGTGTTTTATAACGAATTCAGTTCTTTTTATACGGTGTACGGAAAACAGTGTAAAAACTGTGATGTTCGTATAATTTTTGAAAAATATAAAGTGATCGGTGATATGTTCAAACGAAAGTGTTACGATAATGTAACGGGCATTGAAACGCGCTCTCTGATACAAACGTGCGACCACGATACAGTCTCAAGGCAAGATATCAACAGTAGAATTTTCTTCAACGGGCAGCTATGTTAACGGTGGAATTCCGCTTGAGAGGAATCTGAAGGCGGGGACTCTGACGTCACTCCGCTCATGATAATGAGGTATTCATGATGGCGGAGTAGCGCGCACGCGTTCTGTGTGTACGTATGCGCGCGTGCGTGTGATGTGCGTGTGATTCCATATTACATGCATACATATATACAATGTATGATATACATATATACTCACACATACATACATATGTATGTATATATATATATATCATATATACGTAGCGTATGTAATGTACGCACGAGTGTGTATACGAATGTATGTACGTGTATGTATGCAGGTATGTATGTATATATATACACACATGCAGAGAGAGAGAGAGAGAGAGAGAGAGAGAGAGAGAGAGAGACGTATGTACGTATACGCACGCACACATACGTACACGCATGTACAATACATGCGTGCGCGAGTGTGTGCGAGTGCATATATGTACGTGCTTTTCGTTCGTACGATATGTACATACGCGGCGTGCCCGCGTGTGTGTATCGCATGTGTATAATCAGTGATGTGCAATACATCCCTTCTATTTCCATTCCACTGTAAGTCCGTGTGTATCACTGCTGCGTTCCTTCTCTTTTACCAGTCGAACCAACCTCTTTATCTTTCTCAAAGCATCTGTCCTTCTTTTTCTTCTATCGATATAGTGTGTACATGGCGCGGGTAAAGTGTGTTTGTGCGCATAGATATGTGCTTCTGTTGACTGGTCGGTGATAGAGAATTTTGGATGGATTTAGAGCGCAGTGAAATATGCCAAGGAGACGAAATGGGGAGATACCGCTTCCGGACGGGTGGGATGTCGCGCAAGACTTTGATGGGAAAGTGTATTTCATCGATCACAATACAAGGAAGACAACGTGGGTCGATCCAAGAGACAGGTATGTCAGATTTATACGTTCGCCTTTGCCGTATACACACGTAGAGACGCGCGTACACGCGGCAACTAAATATGTATACCCGCGCATACTACATACTGTGAGAATTTTCTCCGTTCACCGCCGAAACTCTTTGAAAATCATAGCATCGGGCTTTTCGCGTATCGAGCCGGTTATTGCAGTAGTGCGTATAAGTCGCGAAAGAACCTACATGTCGAAATGCAAAATACTTTTGACATTAGATTACCCTCGTGAGAGCGCCCCTTGGGTTTTTCGCGTGTGTGTTGTACTACGTGTACGTGTATATTCATACAGCGAGGACTCGCCGCGCCCGCATTCCAGTCGCCAGGGCCGCTACGCTGTCGGTGAAAAACTCGAGATATCTGGTGATCAGGGTCGAGCTGTAAACAGAATTATTATTTGCCTCTTGTATCTTTACTTTTGCATTTAGACAATTCTGATTTTTCTCGCTGCTTCACTCGACAAATATGTCGCGACTATATCGGTATACATGCGTATACAATGTCTAGATTGTTAGGAACGATAGAATATCGAAAGATCCATTTTATATTTCTAGAGAAAATTTCTCTCAAAAAATATCACACGTATCTATGCACACGTATACTACCATGTCAAATTCCATTCTTTCTACTATGCATACCATATACAGTGTGCAACGTAACGTTACCATTCGACGCTTGGTTAAAATTGTAAAATAAAGGTAATTTTTAAATACTGCAGCCGTTGATACAGCTAAACGCTGCGTTGTTAATATTAAACTATTTTTAATCCACTTATCGTTTTAATTCGATGGTATTTTTGCGATAGAATTCGCATAATCGCACCGCCTGAATTACAGTCGATCTAGATTGCAGGTCTAATTGCACAAATGTACGAAATCTCTCTGAACGTGTTTCGCGTTATTGTACACGTTGTTCACGATATATAATACAATATGTACGCCAACTTGCATATTGCACATTACATATCGATAACGTTGTGATGTTTCTTTTTTTTTCAAATCTTATTGTACGACGATCTTTTAGAACACGTGACCAAGAAACTTCAATGTTATTCCAAGCGTCGGAAACTGGGAATGATTTCAATTATTTCTCACACATACATAGCTTAGGTATTCACATAGATATAACTTTCACCTGTACACACCACTGAACCGTGTAACTTGAACTCAAAACGTTTCACAAAATTTTACGCGTTACGCGTATCATAAGTTCTACCGATCTGAATTGTTCACACTACATATGTATTAATGCCTGTGTGGCGGAAACGCTTGACAAGCTTACGCACCTGGCATGCGTTAATGCCGTACAAGCATTCCTAGTACGGACAATTCAAACCGGTATAACTTTAGATGCATGCTAAATTTTGATAAACGTTTCAAGGAAGAATTACCTGCTCGATTATTAAGGAAAACGATAATATTAAATGCGATAACGATATTTTCAAATTTAGTAACTTTTGTCTTATCTCTTTAAATTGTTAAGGTTGTTAAGATTCTTCCGGCAAAAATGAGATCGAACAGAATCCGGCTAGTTTTACAAACTTGATCATTCGTATGCGTTAATTGTGTTATTTACGTTAAATCGGAATTGTTCTAAGCAATTTTTTGAATTTACAAACTAGAGAGGCAGGGTGAAAGTGTATTCTGTAATTTTCTGTAAATTTCCTATTCATAACCAATTAATGCATCGGGGAACAAATTTCTACTGCTCCAAACAGTGACTCCTTCGTCAGGGTAGGGACCCTCTATACGTATAATATTTTGACCGCGGGTCTTTATTAGTCGAGATTATTAACCCCTTGTCGCTCTTCGACGAATCTTAACAACCTTTTCGGTATCAATATTAATCAATGTTAGTCACGGTAATCGTGAAGAATATGATAAGACAAGGGGTTGAAAAATAACTTCTCGTACAATGCATTGATTTCTGTCTACCGTCTACACACGATATGATACACACGATGTAGATTTTTGGTACGTTTACCACAATATTTGGACCGATCTTGACGGTATAAAAGGGTCACCGTTTTATTCTTCGTCGGGAAATACATACTCTTAAATCTACACGGTGAGACATTTAATTTTTAAGACTGGCGCCATATCTCGGCAAGTAGTGGCGACATCTGATGAGCATCCTTAGGAAGGTCGATCGTTTGTCCGTCTAATGCACCTAAGTTCGTGCCAATCGGATGATAGATGACAGAGCGAGGACCGTTCCTGTCGACCAAGTCCTTAATCCAGGTTGAAATTGTATCGTGAAACAAAAAGCGGTTATTAAATTTAACGCGAGACTTGGTAAAAGCGCATCGGAAACATCCGGTTCATGCAGCAAGTGTATGGCGATGCTTATGCCGATCAAATGTTTTCGCGCGGCGTCAACGATGGTTGGACGATAGAGAAGGCAAGTTTCGAAGATCCGAAAAGATCCAAAAGATACGTAATTTTACTGCAAACGACCGCGCGATGCTTCGTTGAAAACGCTGGAAGCGGCTATGAACATCGATTCGGATCGTTCTTCGCGTCGCGTCCGTCCCGATTATCAAGCTCCAGACAGTTTGACACTGCACGATAACGCGCCATTTCACAAGTCACTCGTTGTTCGTCAATTTTTGGCCGGAAATCAAGTGCTCGATCATCCGTCGTGTTCGTCCGATTTGGGCCCGCGCGAGTTCTCTTTATTTTCAAGATCGAAGTTGCAGTTAAACGAATGCTTTTCCGGAGACGTTCCGACCATCGAAACAGCTTCGACACGGGAACCTAAAGGTAATGCAGTAAATTCTTCCCAACTTTTCTTCAGCTTGGAAACAAGAGTGGAGAGATCATGCGTTTGAATCCATTTTGTATCGCTGTAACGAGCGTATCGAAGACGGGGCACGAGATTTTGTGTATTTCGTTCCGGTCGCGTTTTATCCAGTCTAAAAAAATTAATTGTCCGTTAATGAATTAATCAGGCCGTTAATTCCGATCTCCCCCGTATTTCTCAGCGCGCCGCAACCAAGAGCACGAGACTTTGGTTCCGCGAAAACACTTCGCATTTAAACACTCGAAACGTCCTAATTCATTTTGGTAATATACTATACTTAGGTCTCAGTATGTCGAGTTAATTCAGTACTTTCAATTCGCGTCCTCTCGTCGTTCCGATTGCTGGTATCGAGTCCAGCACGGTGCACTTTTACCGCTCGAACTGCACAATTTTTAACAAGTTACGAGGCTAAACCAACAATTCCCCATACCTTCCTCCGCTCGTGGGTCCCGGCGATGAAACAAACGTCGGCTCCTCCGCAACTAACGAACTCGTTCTCCCTCTCGATCGAACGAATCCTCGGTCACGCACGACTGCCTTATCCCTCGGCTCGTAACAATACTATTAGTTCTCTTATTAATATTTCCGAAACTAATAATTACCCGTAATCAAAATTTTACACATGCGATCGCACACATCCTACTACCCCTCCGCACCCTCGCCCTCTTGTTCAATAAGTTTCTTGCTCATTTTTGGGAAAATGGATTGCACTTTAGGAATTTTTATGTCTCGAAACACCCTTCACCCTCTTTCCTTTGCAACAATGTTTTTTCATCCACGCGTTTCTTACGTCTAACGAGCACGGCGATTGTGACGACTGCGCGGAGCTAGACCGAATGATTATTGTGTGTAATGTAGTTAGTACACCGTCCAACATTAGCATTATTTGTATAGTTCGCTTTCGAATCGTTGGGACACGAAGCGATTCTCCTAATGAACGCAAAAGTGTACAGCAATCATTTGTTCCTTTGCACAGTATATTACACAGTGTATTGACCACCTCTTGGGTTAGTCTTTTTGTACGTCAACCTGACAATTGCGATGTATCCAACGAAGGCTCGATATTTATCTTGAAATTTCTTCTCGTTTTGCTGATTCTGCTGATAATTCTTCCATTTTCCCACACATAACTATGCAAGTCTAGAAATCAGGGACAGCATAAAACATCGCAGGAAACGTGTCGCAATGTACGAAAAGTAGCATCGTAACGGTTGAAATTAACTAAATAGGAAACTGGATGATTTATCATCGTACATAATGTCATCGCACAAACATGCTGTAGAGATCAGTTCGAGACATTCGTCTGGATCTAAGGTGAACGATGCTGCACAGAATTACTGTTTCCTTCGCCGTCTTCTCGTCTTCTCGTCTTTTTGTCCCCGACGCAGAGTGCGGCCACGCGGGACAAAAATATAAAATCCAAACGATCTCGTAGAACAATATCAGATCTCAAATTATTGTACGATTATGGCAACGATACACGTTGTATAGGAAGTAAGAATTTAAGGAATATCGATCGTTTATGAGGCAAAGCTCAATTATCTTCAACTGCGAGTTAACGTGTCTCAGAAACGGCATATGTTGTAATAATCTGAAAAGCTTTTGTGCCTCGAATTGCAACGAACAGTTATATTCGCCTTTTTCTGCGTTTGCAGAAAACATAACAGAATAAAGATTCTTGTTCGTTGTAACGGTACGTTTTACGATAATAATTACTATAAATATTTAGTAAATCGCCAAAAAATAAGGACTCATCGGAATTCCACTCGAGCAAAACAATGCTTTTCCTCTGCGATGCATTGCAATATAGTTAATAACGCGTAATTAAGAAGATTAGGTGCGGTAACTTGCAGTTGTGTTTGATAGAACCTATTAACTTATCACATTCCCTACTAAGGAAAATTCGGTCGTTAACTAGTTGTTTATTTAACGAGCTTAAACGAGGGTTGTTTGTTAATTAATGGTCGCGTTTAATACGCGACAGTTGGAAAAAATGAAAAAAGAATGAAACAAAAATAATAATCGATAAAAGTTTAAGTAAATACGTTATAATTGCACTGCGCGCACGAACACGAATAAAAGGCTAGAAAGCAAAGAAAACCTGGTATTTAAACAAACAAAAAAGAAGCAATAAAGACCGCACCTCCATACAACCCGAACCACTGTGCGTCGCGCCGTTCTGCTACCGCGCTTACTCGATTCTCGCTTCGTGCTTTTGTTATCACCTTCGAATCAACCGTGGGGAGATCACAAGATGAGCCCTGGCGAGAATGCGGTGACGTATGGTAAGAATGCGGGTCCGATTGGTCAGAGACGGAGCGTAACCTCCCCTAGACCTATACGTATTTTCGATTAGAGCACTGTATTGGTCGATACGGTCACGCACACTAATTGGATCGCGCGACGACGAGAGACGAAGAGGGGAAATTAGACGTATAGAAAACGAGCGAGATAGCGCGAATCGATAGTTAGTAGTTGTAATCGATGCGGTGAAAGAGCGCAGGGTCTATGGAAACGTCAGAAGTAGGGATAGGCGATCCTCGTCGTGTGATCTTACCATGGTACAAACCGATCGAAAGTGTTGCGAAAGTGTACGAAACGCTTGATGCCCAAGGTGTTGACAGTGTTTTATATCAAATTTCAAACCTGTGTCCTGAAACCACATTGCTCCTGCACTTGCAAATTTTCAATTTTATTATATACTACACTTAGATTTATATATTTATTTACTGGTCATACGTGTAGGGGGAGTCTTCGAGAAGTCATCGAAGGGTTGATCAGTTCGGGAACAACACATTTTGAAAAGAAAAAATATTTCCCGACAAAAGTGTCGAGGTGTCCGACATATCGCGTATCGAATGGCAACAAGCATGTATTAAAGGTCCGTTTCACCTTGAGTGGACGGGTCAAGGTCGCGTCAAAGCGAGCCTGCCTTTTCCGCAAAGCGAGCTTTGAAAATGGGTCCCCAAAAGTCTCGGAAGACTCGACGATCTATAACCAGTATTGCAATTTAAAACGTTCTATCGAATTGTCGAATCCGTTCGACCTTGACTCGACGGGTCGAGGTCGCGTCCAAGATAGCGATATCTTCCAAAGCTCGTAACTCGTGACTATTTTCATCGAAAAAGGGTTACCAACTGGTATTTCGGAAACGTCTCGTAGTCAGCTCCGATACTGCATAGGCGCGTCGACCATGGCGTAACCTTGACGCGACCTTGATCCGTCTACGCGAGGTCAAACTGTTGCGATCATTCGATAGAATTAATGAAACCGTAATACTTTTGATAAAAATATTGTTTTCAAAAATGTATGCGACAGATCTTTAGTTTCCGGGTGTCGATCGCGAACGTGTTGTAAACATTTGTTCGGTCTTGTGTATAATTTATGAGAAAAATGATTTTGAATGGAAAGTGCATTCCTAGTCTTGTACTCGAACAGTAATAATAGTTGTGCCCATGTACAGTTGAAAATTGTCTCTAAAATACTGCTAGCTTGTACAATGAAACGCGTTTCCCCATTATTTTGGATATGCGATAGGTCGGGGTTGGTGCCCCGTATATGGTGCCCCGTACGATGCGATACGAATGTAGCCTTGCGCATTGCTGCTATCGTTTTTGAAAGCGGGCAGTCTATCCTCTGGATCTACGATTGTGTCTATTGTGCGAATGACCTTGGTTTTGGAGAACCCGTTCTACTATAAGGCGATTCGCATACGGTTGAATTTCTGTTTCTGGGTTGCCGTCGACTGTTCTTTCCTACTAATCCTCCTAGCTCGATGTATCTATCAGGGAACTGGTTAGTGGCAGTGACATTGAATCGTTGTGGATCGGTGAAACGGTGCTTTTTGTTCTTCGGTCTATCTGCTTCTACGATGAAGCGTGAATTGATCTCGGAGCCATTATCAGCCTCGTTGTCATTGTCAGCCCAACCTGACTTTACTGCAGAGAGATAAACTGAATTGTGTTCGTCGTACGAGTCCGATTGGACTCTGGGCCCGCCGTGGTCATCGTAGGGTATTCCATCGCAAATGGCGGACAAAATAATCCATAAAATTGTTGTTAGCTATTCAAATTCGTTTCTGAATGTAGTAGGGTAGGGTAGATGGGTTTTAGATGTCCCAGTTCCGTGCTCCCGGTTTAAAAGCGTAGAGAAAAAGAAAAGTTTTATATATAAATTTGTGCATAAGACATCCTTTTTTCTATACGTTTTTAATCCGAGGGCAAACACGCATTGTACGCGTGGGTACACGAATTGTTGTCGGGTGTCCCTCTTCGACTATCTGGCTTTGACCCAACTGCATTACTTAAACTCGTGCAAACGCGTTCTCGTATTTCTAATACCGTCTTAGTTACGTGTGTGAAGTGTCTCAAAATTCCATGTTACGAAATTACAGCATCTTTGGTTTCGTGGACGTTGACTCAAAGAACTTGTTTTCATATTGACTTAATAATTTTCACTATGCACGCACGCGTACATATATTCGCAATACAGTAATGTCTCTCTAATTGACGCCCAGATTGACCACAAAAATGGACAATATGGGAAGAGGAGATACGATTTTTATACTTATAAATTGTCCACAATTATAAAAACGAGCCGCAAGGCTCGAATAATCGTATCTCCTCTTCCCAAATTATCCAATTTAGTGGACAATCTGAGCGTCAGTAAGGGAGACATTTTATAGAGATATCGTAATGCAATATTATCAAGGGGTTCAACATTTTATATTCTTATTTTTTTTTATTCTTCTTCCATGATATATATATATATATATATATATATATATATATATATATATATATATATGTAGAATTTATGACTTTCACATTTTTGCTGTTAGATGGCTTCGGCTACGTAACGTAGCTGTTAAATAAAAAACAACATGGCGGACGCAACCGCATATTTAGTTTTACGCGAGTTCGGGATCAATCTAACCTAATCGGTTACAATTTTGCTTACAAGTGATTCAAGTGATTACAAGTGATTTAAAATGGTGCAAATATGTGTTGTACTGTGTATCAAAAGTTGTAAAGACAAATACCGGACTGCTACAAATGCATCTTCTTAACGGTAAGTATCTTTTTGCTGTTAATACTTGATCTTATAATACAATGTTGCATAACCGATAACAGATGAAATTGTTTATTAAAAATTGTTTATCGTTGTTTACGATGTACAAGATTTCGTTCGTAACCGTTCGCGAAATAATTAGCGGTCATTTATTGTCCCTTGCTTTATATTAATTACAGATTTCCTAAAAATCCAGATTCGAGGAAGCAGCGGATACAAAGAATAATGGTAGAACATTCGACTCGTGCATGTGTCTGTTTGAAACGTTTCGCTAATTAATGACCGAGTATTCAAATGTAATGCTGTAACACATGCCGAACGAAACGTTGTATCCAAACATAGCACATGCAAGGATTAAATGTAGACAGTGTTTCAGCGATTGTACCAGAAAATTAAGCTTTAAGGTTTATTTTCATAGTCAATGCTTGAACTTAGTTTGTGTAACCTTTTAAATTTGTAACAATCTTTCGTAATTTTCCTCTAGCTTAGAAACTGAAAAGATGTCTTCGATAAGGATGCGGAAAGCATATGTTGGCGATTTCCAGAATTTGGATATACCAAGTGATCGTGATAATTATACAGACGTTGTTAATGCAACAATTGTTAAGAAAAATAAAAGAATATAAATATTACTACTTTATTTTCTATAACTTCGATAATATAAATAATCGATAAGTATAAACTTATAATTTACGCGTAGTTAAGTTAACTTTTAAGTTTTAGTTATAGTTTTAGACTTACGAGGAGGGTGCAAGGCCTTCGGGTCACCGATTTAGTTCGTTTAGACTGGTTGGACCGATTTAGTTTCTTTAGTTTACACCAACTAAGTCCGCGTCCACTCCTCGTTAGGATCAAGCTTTAATCGGTCAACCCTACGCGAGAAGTCAACCCTACCTTGCTCGTGTAAAAAGTCATTTTTTAATCTAACGAATTCTACGAAACTTTTGCGACCGGACCTTGAGACCCGGTCACCTATCGTCCGCACCTGAGAAAAAACTAGAATTTCCCCCCAAAAGTACAAACAAACGATAGAGTTTTGCAAGCGATGCTCGAGTTACAAATTCAATCGTGTTATCGTATGTTAAGAAATATAACATTGTAATTTATAATGAAAAATAGAATGGTAGAGCACGCTGTCACAATTGCTCGCGCCGCGAGTAGTGTTCCGAACACTCCGAGTGCGAGCGCGTGCGGCTCGAGACTGAGACCCGAGATAATAATACAATGACCATCGCGCCAGCAGTGAATACTACTGCCGACGTGACGTGACGTGATTTGACGTGTCGTGATGTGACGTTACGTGACGCGTGGTCTCTTGCAAAACTCTTTCGTTTGTATTTTCGGGAACCGAGTAATTAGGTTCTCTCTTGTATAGTTGGTTTTTAAAATAAATTGAAAAATGTCCGCAGAAATTAGGCGAAAAAGTGCCGCTAGAGCACGAGACCGAGGGGCACCGAGCGGTCTCTAACCGGAACACTTTTACGTACAGAAAATGACCCCCTTTGTTTTAGAATTTTTGAAAATCTTCTATCGTGCACGCAGCGTGTATCGGCCGCAAGTTTCACGAATGCGATACTACCGTATTGTATACGTATACGTGTACACGAATGCGTTAGCATGATAAAACTCTACTCCGGACTCCAAAGGGTAGGGGCATTCTCGGTTTCTCCTACCACTCTCCAATTCATACCGATCATACTTAGTTCTCGCGATTTCCTACTATCCGGTTAAGCACCTACACGCCCCAACATGGATCGGTCACGTGAGTTCACCTCGACCTCGTTGATCCAACCGCGGTCGCTGCGACACTTTAGTTAGATACAACATTAAGTTTTACATCTGTCACTTGCTAACAAATACTCGTATCTCGTGTCTCGTGTCTCGTGTCTCGCGTCTCGTGTCTCGTATCTCGTATCTCCTATGTAGGGTAAGTCCGGGATGGTTCGATCATCGAGCGAAACCGATCGTTCCTAATGTTTTAAGATCGAAACAGGAGAGAGCTCTGCAACTCGTTTGGGGTGAATCGGCTCGTTTTATAGGAAAGATTTTTCAGTAAGTTCACATTTAGGAGCAGCCTGTTGTGTCGCCTGATCCGCGGGTCTGATTTACCCCTTTGCAACGCCATTCATTGATCGCCACACGTCGGTTAGATAGACACCGAATTGGCCGGAAGCCGTGAGAAGCGGAAGAGCGTTAATAAATATATGCGTTATCCGTCCATGAGAAGATGGCATGGAGGAACTTGTAGGGATCCTCCCCCGGATCACAAGTACACTGCTGGATAGAGTAGAAAACTTTTAAGAGCCGTAAAAGGCTGTAAAAGCGATCCAGCGAAATAGTGGTTGATATTCTTCGTTATGTTTTATGCAGCATGTTCGATGATATTAGCATTCTTCTTCGACGACTACTAATTCCACTTCACTTTCACCGCGATAACGTTACTTTCTATACATGCAGAAGGTACAGTCTTATTGTTGCGTGTATTTACTAATAGCGAATCGGTACTTGAAAGAGTATAAAAGTTTACATTGTACAACAGGTTCGGTTTAATCGTATACGGTACACGCGATTATTTCTCCAATTGCACATTTTTCGCTAGTTGAAAAATCAGGGGACAAATTTCAGACGTACGTTGCATGGAATAAAGTTATTGGACCGGATCTACCACGATACCCTAATAATTTTACATGTAGAATGAACAGAGGAATCGTTCTTGGGGCAATAAAAAATATGCATTTCCATTTATAGGAATGATGCGATTGCTAATTGTACATGCACCGATGTGCTTAACAAAATTTAAAGGCCTACAGATGTAGTGCTCTTCGAGTCATTTATCTTTATACCATGTACAGTAATGTCTCCCTAATTGTCGCCCAAATTATGCGCTATAATAGACAATTTGGGAAGAGGAGACGCGACTGTTCGAGCCTTGCGGCTCGTTTTTTATAATTACCGATTGTCAATAACTATAAAAATGAGCCGCAAGGCTCGAACAATCGTATCTCCTCTTCCCAAATTGTCCATCTTTGTGGACAATCCGAGCGTCAATTAGGGAGACATTACTGTACGACCGACATCGTATGTTACTCTCTATTCTCATATCGTTACAATTTTCGGTGAATTTACACAAACGCATTGATAGACAAATATTTTCAAGCGGTTATTTCTTCATTTGCAGATTTACGAAACCTCAGACGTTCGCGGACTGCATTGGAAACGAGCTACCACTTGGATGGGAGGAGGCATATGACAAGCATGTGGGTGCATACTACATTAATCATGTTAATCGTGCGTATTATTTTTCCTTTTTACACGTTATTATAAGCTATAACAAGACTACGTTTCCATACGTTTACGACATACAGAAGTGTGTAGCACATTACAAGTAACAAACGCGAATTACAAACATGATCGATCTTTTCTTGATCTGTACATTGGGCGTATGTACAACTTCCATGTACGAAGTACAATTATGCTTTTCGAATTTTCGTCGGGGCCAACTCTGCGCAAACGACGAACGTCCGATCTTCTCGTCAAGAGCGGGTCTCTTTCTTCTCGAGGCATCTTTTCGCAAAAAGTATCGGAAAAGTTAGATAACGATATAAAATAACTTGAAATGTTATTTTTTCTGCACCGAACGGTCTAACGAAAATAAAAATAACAGCATTGATATAAGTGACATAAAACAATAGTACCAATTTATTTGGTAATTATTACAAATATATTTATTCGATCATATATATGTTATTACCGCTCGACCTTAGCTTTTTTTAAATATATGGGGAAATACACATGCTTAGTCCTACGTATATTTAACACTATTAACTGTGCAAATTAACAGATCCACCTATGCATACGATATCTTCTATAAGACTTGCGGTCTAGGACAAAATGATAGCCCGTTTATTTGCAAGAAATATGGATTTTGATTAGATGAATGCATTTAGAAAGAGAGAGAGAGCGAGAGAGAGAGAGAGAGAGAGAGAGAGAGAGGGGGGGGGATGATCGAACTTTGATAGATTCGCGATAGGGTCCTGGGTTGCACGTGGCCCGAAGGATGAATGAGTGAGACTAAGCAGACCTGGTGACCAGTACAGTCAGGAAAAAAGTCACTACACGTGGCGACGCTTGCGCAGGGTGCCCCGCACAGTGGCGTGGAGCATTCGCCGGACTAACATTACAATTCTGACAACTTTTATTGCCTGTTATAAGATCGTGTTCTAATGAACATGTGTTTTGGCGATAACTTCAACCTGGCATGTGTAACGCGACACTGGGTGAGACTGGGTCTTTCGTTATCTCTGTTGCTTGTGTCCGGTGATAGCTACAGCAGGTTGAACGCGAGGTGACACCTGAGACACTCTCCGAGATGAGATCACTGGCTGTCCCGTTCGATTATTTTTGGCGATAGCGTTTATAGGGCACACCGGTGTGTTGGACTATTTTAGCGGCGAAGCCCGAGATGTTCGTAAGAAACGAAGCCTCGATGGCTGTCTTTGTTGGAAATGATCGCCGCTGACAGAATTGTTCTAAAATAACAAAAGCCGAAAGGTCGATGGACTCGGCTTCGCGCGAATATTCTGGAATGCAGAAGAACCGGAGTGTGAATGTAACGTGCTGTACGTGGAACAATATGCCTAATGTTCTGTATGATTCTGTTTGCGTGAATAATTTGATGTTCGGTTTACACGCGTCGACGTGTACTGTTTGGAGACAGGAATGACCGAGTGGTTCAATTGTTCCTTTGATTTTATGAATGACTATTGTGCGATGGGATGCTTTCCGAGAGCGCGATGCAGGTCGGATTGGCCGTGTTAGCGGCAACGCATTTTTAGAGAGAGAGAGAGAGAAAGAATTCGGAAAGGATGACCAAACTAGGGTCTTTGATAGATTTACGATAGGGTCCTAGGATGCACGTGGCCCGAAGGATGAATGAGCGAGACTAAGCAGATCCGGTGACAGTCGACGGTATCGGGCGTCTCAGGCCATCTGTTGAAACAATTGGAACAAAATTACTCGAGCAGAGAGAAGCTCGATCTCGAAGATATACTCGGAAACGTATCGTTTGCGAAGAGTCGGTCGATGAAAATTTGGTATCATATGTGCTTGAAAAGATGCGTTAAATGTATAGATCAAGACAGCAATGGTAGCCAGAAAAATAAGCTAGATTTGAAGCCGGAGAAACGGGGGTGAGTAACGCGACGCGGCGGCCCCCGTTGATTCGCGCCAATGTTGACAGGCAGAATACAAATAGGAGCAAGTACAAGTCAACTCGCGATGCTCCCCAGCTTTTTGTATTCTGCCTGTCAACGCTGATTTGCACCGTGCAGTGAAGTGGGAGTCGAAACGGGTGGTTTAAGGAGAGCTTTAAGATGATTGTACCAAACTTTTTGCTAACCTTTTTTCTGGAGTTATCAAGGTTTTTTTATAGGTAAATTTACAATTTTTCTTTTCTAGATTCGGAAAACATTATATGTGTGATGCTAGCCGAATTCGTCACAGCATCCCCTAAAGGATAGGTACAAAAAACACTGTAGGTCAACCGATAAAAAACCGAAGGTGACCTTGATAACTCCGGAGAAAAAAGGATTGACAAAAAAAATTTGTTACAATCATCCGTAATTGGTTATAAAGTGAATTTTAATTATAAGTGATTCAAGATGGTGCAAATGTGCTATATTCAAAATTGTAAAGAAAAATACTGGACTGCTACGAATGCATCTTCTTATCAGTAAGTATTTTTTTACTGTTAATATTTGATATTATAGTACAATATTGAATAATCGATAACAAGTGAAACGAACATTTATCGTTTATCATTGTTTACGATGTACAAGATTTCTTTCGTAACCGTTCGCGAAATAGTTAGCGGTCGTTTATTGTCCCCTGGTTTATATTAATTACAGATCTCCTAAAAATCCAGATTTGCGAGAGCAGTGGATACAAAGAATAAAGGTAGAACACTCGACTCGTGCATCTGTCTGTTCGAAACATTTCGCTAATTAATGACTGGGTATTAAAATGTGATGCTGTACCACATGCTGAACGAAATGCTGTATTCAAAACATAGCACGTGCAAGTACTAGACGTAGATATTGTTTCAGCGATTGTACCAGTAAATTAAGCTTTAAGGTTTATTTTCACAGTCGATAATTTAACTTAGTCTGTAATCTTTTAAATTTATAACATCCTTTTGTAATTTTCCTCTAGCTTAGACACTAAAAACGTTACCGAAGATGTCTTCATTAAGGAAAGCATATGTTGGCAATTTCCAGAATTTGGATGTACCAAGTGATCGTGATAATTATTATACAGACGTTGCGAATGCAACAATTGTTAAGAAAAGTAAAAGAGTAAAAATATGACTATTCTATCTTCTATAACTTCTCGATAATATAAATAATCGATAAGCCAAAATAAGTTTGGAAAAATTAAAATTGTTTCATGCATCAAAATATCGGTATACCATTGCTATTACATTTGTTAAGGATAAATTTAAGATCGTCGTGACAATTACTGTTAAGGGTAGATTATAAATTTATTGTAATAATTAATATTAATACATACGTAACTACGTGCAAGCTTATTATTTTACGAATCCAACTGTACGCTGGAAAGGATAGGGCGAAGGGCTGGAGATCGGGACAATAGCATTGTTTTGCATGATCAAGCCAAGCGCGCAAAAGTAGGCGCTATGCGTCGATCGTAGATCGCGAAAAAAAATGTAGCAACCCGGGGTCACCTAGTTATTGGAAGAGCCGCGAGATTCGTGACGCGATACACGAGGACAAAATATCATTCGAGAATGATGCGCAGTCTAGGACAAAAAAGGGATCGGATAAATACAATAGTACCGGCCTTTCAGGAGAGTATCCGCAATTGTACGTAAGCAATATTAATATATCGTTTATCATAGCATATTATGCAAATATAGAAAGTCTGATATATTGGTATTAAAAGTGCAAAGATTTTGCCGACAAGTACGTACTTGCATTGTTTTCCACTAAATCGTGAGAATAAAATAGATCCAGCATAATCGCAACATTTATATTTTGTTACATCCTCTACATCAATGGACAGCTGAGATTTTTCCGATTAAAGCGATTCGAAACAGGAACGGATAATCGGATTACGTTCGTTATTGTACATAGACTGCTCGCTAATTAATCCGACTTATTTTAATTAAAATAAGCTCGGCTATCCGTTGCTGTTACAATTACAATGGTGAGACGACAATAGCAGGAAACGAATTCTTCTTTATTGCACGTTTATTTTTCGTCCATTAAACGTCGTGCCGTACTGTACGTCGAACGATACGTATATTGCGAAGCATCGAGAGCAACCAGAGGGCATAATTCGATTATTGCACGCATTCGCGTATTATTACGCGTACGTAGAACAATTAAATGGGCACAGTATTCTGCACACGGACACAGTAGGTACACGAATACATTGCGAGACAAATAATTTATAGACATGCGAATCGATAGCTCGAGTTACCGTTTACTACGGCCATAGAAATCATCGCATTATTGTTTTCGGACGAATTTTGTGTTTCAGAGACCACGCAACTCGAAGATCCAAGACAAGAATGGCGCGCTATTCAGGAGGCCATGCTTCGCGAATATCTCCAGACCGCACAAGATGTACTCGAGGTGAGTCTCTTCGTAATTCATTATTAATCGCACACGTTGTCTTTCGTAAGGGATCGCCGATAGCAATATCGATCGTACGATAATAGAACCAATTCGACGAAGAACTCTCGCGCACGTCCGATTTCTAATCGAAAGAAAATCCGAATATGTCGACTGAAACAGACGTTAACCCGAGCGAAAGATACCTCGTCCTCGTAAAATTATGTAAAATTATGTAGAATTATGTAAAATTATGTAACATTCTATAGGTACACACTGTTGTATCGAGAAGACATGCCCCCACGGGAAGACAATCATATTATACATAGAATAATAGATACACGAGTCGCCGAGCTATTAACCTTTTCTGGGACAGGGCTATTGTCTAGCCGAGTCAGATTCGTCTTGTGTATCGTTAAATATCGTGTTAATAGGAATCCCTCTAATAGGCGGTCATTCTGCACGCGGGTATAAACGCTCCTCCGCTCCTGCGACATTATTCCCGGGCGACGGAGAATTTGTTTGTCGTCAGTTTTTATGGGAACGCGAAGTTACGATTACAATAGATTCTAATAGCGATAGCGGTAGCATAACTTTTTGTCGGCAGCAGTATTTTACTTCCGCTCGGCTGCCGGCAACGCGGTGTCTTCCAGTTAGTGATTCTTTAGTAAGTTTCAAATATATCGGCGAGTTTCTATTTCGTTTCTATCGGTTTTATTTTAATTATCGAATTTCTCGTTTCGCGAATGATTCATTAAGTCGTTTCGCGCGAGACTAAATTGTAGGTAATACCGTTGGTTGCCGGAAAAGAAATTATTGTGAAAATAACATCTTTTTCCCAGTAGGTTTCTGTTCGGGCGAGTCACGATTTACGCATACTGTCTGTAGACAGGCTATTACGATGAACTCCATTAAAGTTCGTAATTAAAATCAAGGCTTAACAAAAACGCCGGGTGTTCATGATTTCATAACTTAAGTATATAGCAAAAGATAATCGCGTAAAAACGTAAGAACGTAAGAACGTAAAGAATCATCGGAAGAAGTTCCATCGTCTTCGGTTTCCCACCACCGTTAATAACAAATGTCGGACATTAAACACAGAGAAACAAAAAACGCCGGAGAGAAATTTGGGTAAGAAGATACGCGCGGTAACTAGCTTTTAATTGGCCCTCGCTTTATAAATACTTTTGCCTCTGTCCGGTTCTTCCTAAACGGTTCTCTATCGAGGCATTTACAACTACCGAAGCTATAATTAATTGTCGTTTAATTTATCGAAGGATTATCTTAAGCTCGGTCGGGTAACAGCAGGAGTAGATTTTCATAATTTTTATCGTAACTTTAACCAATATAATCGAGGTAGGATTACGAATGAAAATAAGCTTAACGCGCGTTTGCTACGAGAGTATCGCGTTTATTATTTATCGTCTCGGTCTCCATTCTATTTGCATTTTTTTTTTACACATCTGCCAACAACGAGGAAAAAGGAATACGATATACTAGATGGAATCGAGGTTCTTAATAATTTAGCACGATCCAGTACGGATAGTTACGAAATATGCGATGCTACTCGAGTATGTACCTATTGTAAAGAGAAGCTATGTACATAAGGTACGATCGAGAACTCGTCGCATATCGATCGAATAAATATTTCCTGCTTGACCCGCTCGATGGTCGTTTAGCTTTTTAGTTTTCTATACGAGTAACGCGCTTGAAATAACTCGACGTTTGCGAAATTACGTAAAACGTCGCGTTAGGTGACGTTTATAACAAATTCGTGTTTGCAATTGATTCGAACACGGTTATGCCGAAAATCCCCAAAGCGTGGAAAAAATTCCTTTTATGTACGGTGTCGGAGAAATCGTCTGCGTTTAATTAGAATTCCATTAAAAATGCGAACAATTTCTTACACAGCGTATGTCGCGCTCGTTCTCGATATCGCGGTTGTTATTTTGAAATAGTATATTACAATACACGATCGGTGTATTTCCTATTATCGATTCGCGGCCCATGCCCGAGCCTCTAACTGCCCATACTGAATTCGTTGAACCACTTTTGTGCACTGCGTTCAATTTATGCAATCACCGTGGAATGTGGTACAAATCTTCCGGGCTGCCTCACTGCCAAGTTCGAAGTCGTGAAGCAAACGCGCACGAATAAAAACGTCAACACAGATATTTTCCGACGAGTTAACGGATCGTGCCCCGCGAATGATATACCAAAGACGCGCTGCTTCGATTAATTAATATATTAAAAAATTTTTTGCACCGACGCGATCTGTGGAAGCGATAAGGAGCATCGAGCAACGAGACGCAACGATGCACGCTTCTATAGACAACAAGCGCCCATTTAATCCGTCTGTGCAAAAACGCGGAATATACGCGGTACGCGTTTAAACAAATCTAAAAGAGTGGTCTGTAATCCAACATTTTGAATTAGGCGGCAACGCAGTGTTCCGGAAACATGTGGTCCGCGGCTCTGGGTGCAGCACGAACCTTCCAAACAACTCTGTTTTTCCGTTGATTCGTTGCTCAATTTTTCTGTTATCTCGGAAGCTACGAAAGACGGTGAAAAATCATCTAGTAAAAATTGTTCGATACAGAAGGGAGCATAGGGAGGTATAATAAATTTTCTTTTTCGCGAAAAATGGCGGATATTTCAAGATCGTGTTGGCTGTTTTTAAATAGAATGCTGTATTTTTGTATACGCTGTATCATGGCACAATTTAATACGATTCCAATAAAGTGCAGTCGAAGTCATTTTTGCCAACAGATACGTGAAAAATCGTCGTTTAATCGAGCCGTCGTGTGCCGCACACGCCTCTAGTTACACTCTGCGCGATCAGCGATTGCCTCCGTGTTTGTAAACCTTTCGATATCTTTCGATAACGGATGAAATAATTTACATCTGTTCGTAATTACCCGTGCGTGCACTTTGAAATTAATCATCGTGTTCCTCCAACGCGTCCCCCATCGTTATAAATACAAATTCGCGGTCACGATCGCCGATCACGCAGGGTGTAAACCGATCAGAGGTGCGCGGCATATAATTTTCCACTGTTCCGTCGACGGAAACGACTTCGATCGCGTCTCATTGTATTCGCAAAAAAAAAAAAAACCGTGATCCAGCGTATACAAAAATGCAGCGTTCTGTTTAAAACGACAACGCGACCTTGAGATATCCGTCACCTTTTCGCCAACGAGACCCAACCCTTCGTATCCGCTTGTAACCGCTTCTGTTAAAATATTTTTTCTCCCTATCTTTCGTAGTTTCCGAGATATTCCAGATTTCGAGATAAAGCGAACACACGCTGTATATTTGCCGATCTAAGCAGTCCAAATAGACGTTTTAAATCTCGCATGATTTATCGCTATGAACAGATATTTTCGAAGTTGTGTTTTCTTTCGAGAATTTCTGTCAGTCGGTACTTTTTGGCAGTTGCGTTCAACGCGGACTATGGTTTACGATCGAATCTTCATCGAACCCGATTTGTTTGTATATTCCGCGGTTATGTTGAATTTATTTTTGATTCCTCGAGTACACGTACGCGTACATATATATGTATAGTGTATAGACTTTGAACGACATATCGATAATAACACCGTATATCGAATGAAACGTCGAGCAATGTTCAGAAAGATACTGTACCTACATACGCGTGAATTAATATGATCGGATAAGAAGCAATCGTAAGAAATGTTATTGATCTTATTTCCACTGTTCCTCAACATTGTCCAATTTCTGTAACCGTCGACAGCTCACAAAATTCATCCACCGATTTGTTTATTAGAGCTATCGTTCGGACTATCGTTCTGCATCGCTTTATAGATTGAGGAGAATCTTTCCCTTGCCCCGAGTAAGCTAATCGTAAGCTAATCGTATCATAAAACTAAACGTAAATTAATTATGTGTAAAAATGCTTCGATATTTTCCAGCTAAATTGGAACATACGTACCATGTATTTGGTACGCTCCGCATACCAGTGGAAAACCGTTGTTATTTTCATCTGACGCAATAGTTCGACGATTCTCATTGTTCGTTTCGTATACATATGTTTAAAGGCTGTTATTGTTTTCGTACGAAGACAGGTAAACAAGTAAATTAACACGAATACACAAGATCTTCGAAAAAGAATGAGATTCACGGTTTTCACAATGGACAATCGGACCTCTGTGTCTGTTTTCTTGAATGTTCGACAATCTGACCGATGAGCACGGACGACGAAATAATGACGTAACGTTGAGGAATTTCGAAAGTCTAGAAACGAATTCGCGAAGACGAAAATTAACCTTCGATCGTAAAGATCGTTTAACGTCGAACGATTATTTTATACATGCGTAATATTTTCTGCAAAAAAATCACGAAATATTCGAAGCAATATCGAAAATCGTGTAATTCGAAGTGCACCCGGGTCCGTGCACCCCGCAGCCTGCACACGCATCCGCGAACAGTCGCATTGTCCTCCTCTGTTTACCAGGTTTCTAGAATTTTTGTTCCTTTCTACATCCCTCTCTCGCTTCCTCTCGCTCGCTAACGCTTGATCTCGCTTCATCCTCCCCGCACTCGGGCTTCCTCTCGCTTCCTCCCGTTTCGTTCTGTTCCGCTCCTTTTCTTTCGTTTCTACAACGCTTCACGTCTCTCTACAGGGCACTGAGACGCGAGTGGAATTTTAATTGCCATTTATTTTTGCTCACTCAGCTCTCGTACCGCTTGTCGACTCAGGCGGACAGATACAAAACCGATTATGACACCGCCGGTGGAAGTTGCAGAGATCCTGATACTTTAAATCATAAGTTACGTTCGTACCTTCGAGAGCCTTTCGCGGAAATCTAGCTAGAAGTTTACCAGATTTTCACAAAAATCTTATTCGATACGTACACGTAGAAAGCATGCGAAAGCATGGCAATGAAAATTAATTAGGTTACGGCTTACCTTTCGTACATGTCCCGCCATCGATCAGCCCTAATCATTCTCGACTACGGTAACCCGTGTGAAATGAAACGAGAAATATCGTGACTCTCTGCAAATAGAAATCGACACACTATTAATGTAAATCGTACGAACCGGCGATGGGCGACGCGACAGTTCTATGTATATAGGGTGTCCCGTTTAAGCATAAACGGTGGAATATCTCGGAAAGGGTTCGCGTTGCAGCAGCGAGCCGCGAACCACGCGCAACGCGTACGCACGTTTCGATACACCGTATTGGAAAACTTAAAAATAATAATAATATTTCTTTGGGGAAGAAAAATCGCTCGCGTTTCGAGAAGCCGCGAATAACGGAAATCCAGGTATCGGGGCACAACTTCGTTACGAACAAATCGACGAAAAATTTGTCAACTTTGGTACGACGATATCTTGACGAAAGAGTTAAGCGGACAGGCGAGCGAAGCAAAGTAGGCAAGCTTGCCACGGACGATTGGAATGTCTCCCGTCCACGTTCGCGTCCGTTCGAACCTTCTTCCCGCCCCTCTACACCCATCATCCCCCCGTTTCCTCCCATTTCCCCCCGTCGAAATCACCCGAAGCTCGTGGATTCCGTGGATCCCGCGAATCCCATGGATCCTGTGGAACACCCTGGATCCCCTGGGAACCCCGTGCATCCCCCTCGAGTCGGCGCGGCCCACTTATTCCGACTCTTTCTTACGCGATTCGCCTATTATAATTCGCGGCACTGCCGGCACTTAATTCCGTGCCCCGCTTGAAACTATAGTTCGTTTCAAAAAATGTTTCGAATCGATCTTATCCTGTTTCGAGGGGGGCATATCCGATGCTGGGTCGACGCGATTTCAGGGTGCTCCCCGCCGTTAGAGAGTACCCCCCTCGAAACAGAGTTAGATTCGTTTAAAACTATTGCCTAGAAGATAATCGTGCGCGTTGCTTCGAACGGGGCACCTTGTATAGACGAACGAAAAATGATGCCCAACGTGTCGGTAAGGGGGACCCTTGCCCTATGCGTCGGATGCTGCCCGATAACACGATCGCGTTGTTTTCGTTAGCATTCGAATGTTTCGAATAGCAGGGAAACTTTCTCATCAAGGATAGAATGTTAAGAGTGCGCGAGGGTATTGATCCGATCTCCGAGGCTCACAGATTCTTGTCCCGAGTCTGAATGCATCTTGAAGAAAAGATGCCAGTTCTACCGAGCCTCTGTCCTCTCCTTCTCCGACCTCGGCTGCTGGATCTTTCGTCCTCGCCCGATTCTTTCATTCTGTTTTTCTCTCCTTCTGTCCTTTTATCTCTCTTTTTTCTCTTCTCGCGCCATGCGACCCTTTTGGCGTAGTGGCTACCGGCGTTACGCTCGTAGGGCCCCCAGGCGATCCACGAAAATCCACGACGCCTTCCGAAGGCGCACGATCTCGCGTACGGCCGGATGTGCTACTGTCCTTCGATACTCCTCGGGCCCGTCGCGTCGCTTCGTGTCGCTTCGTATCGCGTCGGGATGATGCTCCGTGGTGCGCGAAGAACGGTGCGCAAACAGCGAACAGCGGTACGCGGGCTGCGAGTGCGAGTGCGAACATCGCGAACAGCCAAAGCCAACACCGAACTCCGAACTCCGAACTCCGAACTCCGAACTGTGCGAACAGCAAAGCACGGTGTAGTGAATCGACCGAGCCGATCCAACCTCTCGCAAATCAATCGATACACCCTTTCGCGAACATTTATAAACATCGTTTCTCATTTAACGTTCTCGTAAATGCAGGGACAACGAAACTTGATACCCAGTACCCATACATACCGTACGATAGATCCATGTATGCGCGTAGCACGGAAATTTAACACATCGAATCCCTAAAATATTCTTTTTTCAATTTCACTTTTTTCATATAAACGCTCGTCGAACTTTTTCTCCGAGGTTCCTTAACGCGTTTATGAATACATGTATGCGCGGGATCCAGGGGAAAGAAAAATGTTCTCGTATTCAGCAACGACTTTTCATAATAGCAGGTTACGACCCACAATGTATATTACATTAATAGAAGTTAATTAATGAAATACGCGTTGCGCGTGCTAATGTACGGGATATAATGTGCCGACTTTATTCGAGCCCCGAAAGATATTTATAAATCGATTAAATCCGACGAAACTGGATTCGCAACTGGATCTTCTGTTTGTATCGAGCATTTCGGTGCATCGCGTAAGATCAACGGCATCGCGTTTACTTTTTGGACTCGTACGTAGTATCTCCTCTTCCCAAATTATTCATTTTTTGTGCGCAATCCGAGCGCGAATTAGGGAGAACTTACCGTATTTCGGGTCGCATTCTTCTAGAAATATTCGAAACACAATTTGCTTCGAAAATACTACGGAGGAAAATAGAGAGTGCAGTAAGGAGCACGACCGGCTTTACAGCGTTGTTGCTCACCATTTACCAGCAGCGTAGCTTTTCACATTCCTACGGCTCTCTTCCAGGGGCAAACAATGTTAACGACCACGCGAAGGGATCGGGATTCCATCTCTACCGGGCGATACATAAATAGGCCGACGCTTTTACCCAGCGACCAGATGTATACATACCCGAGTTATTATTCTCTTTTGTAAGAGACTATTTTTAGACAACTGGTGGAATTTCATGCTTTGCTCTTCTTTTTCTTCTTCCTTTGGCCTCGTCCTTTTCATTCCTGCTTTTTCTCTATTTCTACCCCGTCTCCTATCTGCATCTCGCCTCGTATCTTCTATGCTCTACGTGTCATCGTAATCGTCATTATTCGCTTGTCACCGACCGATGCCGTGCTCGATTTTCAAAAGAGAACAAGCTGTACCACTCGCTCGCAGTTTGACCCGTTTAATTTTGTTTCGGTTAACCAACGTTTTCTTGTACGCTCGCGATGTCCGTTACGATGTTCCGAAAAATCGCAGCAATCGTCCGAAGTACGTTGGCGATCGGTGCAATAAGCATTCTATTCTCGGATTCTGTCGTGTCTCGCGTAAAACACTTTTCGAGGATATTTAAATTGAAATTGATACCGAATCGAGGATACTAGAACTAGAACCGGCAGCACCTTGGAATTCGGTCGTCGAGCCGACTTCGTCTACTTCTCTTCGAATTTTCGGGCTTAAAATAATTTCTTTCGTAATCGTTACGCGTTTATTAAACCGAACCATTATCGCGTGTACGTACATGTACGTGAAGAGCTATATATTATATTATACTTGCATACGGTGATCGAAGTTGCAACGTTTTTATTTAAAAACGCACTCCGTTAATCAATATTATTCCGAATGTATAATTTATACAATCGCATAATCCGCAAACTCGTGAAATCCGCGATCTAAGCGCAACGTACATAGTAAACATTGCTATTATTATTATGTCGTCATCGAATGCTGATACCGAGTTACTAATCAGTTCGAACGCATTAAGATAACAGCATCAAGATCGATGTAAACATTTTTCAAATTCCTATGTCATTACTCGCTGAAACTATAGCTGTAGGTGGGTATTTTCGATGTCAGACAACGGGTGACAGATAACGGGTAACGGACAACGGGCGTAAAAAAAATTCGAGTTTTCGGTTTTAAATTGTATCGTTTTACGATTCGAAAAGTCTGTCGGATCCACGCGCGGAATGCATACACGGAGAACGGAGTGAAAGATAGGGGTAAATTAAAGGCAGAAGTACCGATTTGCGCGCCGTTATTGCCGCACTTTGATTCGTTAATAACGCGAAAACAAAGCCAAAGCCGCGAACGTTTTCGCCATTTCTGTTTTAGTCGGCGTATAACGTGCAGGCACCTCTATGCGTAGAAGATAAATTACTACGGAATGCATTACTCTCGATAAATAGCGATAACCTTGAACAAATGCGGCTTAAATGCATACCAGATCGCGAACGATTATGTTACTTAACTCTAGATTTACGTAGCACTAAATGCACCTGTTTTATATTAGTTTATAAAGGTAACGCGATAAGACGTCCGTTCTGATTTTTAACGAGCGTTATTGTAATATTTGCTGCAATTAACACTCGTATCGAATAAATAACTCGTAAATGTATCTTTACACAATCCGAATACTGTGAATTCTCTCTTAATTGATGGACAATTTGGGAAGAGGAGGTACGATTGTTCGAACCACGCATCTCGTTTTTAATAGTCGTTGACAATCGGTAACTATAAAAACGAGCTCGAACAATCGTGTCTCCACTTCCCAAATTGTCCAGTTTCGTGCACAATTTGAGCGCGAATCGAGGAGAATTTACCGTGCCTGGTCGAAACCGTATCGAACCGAATCGTACCAAATCGAACCCGATGAAACCGAACCAAACCAAAACCATAAGATTTCTAGAATCGCGGGAGAAGCGTGCGAGGCAATTGCTCGCAAGTTAAGGCTTTTTGCTCGTCTGCAGACACCTTCACTCGCAACGGGGCATCGAGTTATCGGTATGTACACCGCGATAATGGCATCGCATTCCATTCATATCAGCTTCGCTCGCCTCGCCACCGCAACCTGACTTCATCCGCTCTTCTCTCCCCGTGTCCGTATCCGTAGTTCAAGCTCGTTCTGTTCGTTTCATCGGACTCTGTTCGATCGCAACGCACTCGTCCGACAGATATGAACGCACCTTTATATCTTTGATCCTCGTATTCCGGTTGCCGCGCACAGACACAAGCGCACGCTCGCCGTACATATGCAGCCACATGCTATGGTATACATACGGTGGTGTGCATAATTATAGACACGAAGCAACTTTTACATTGTAACCGATATTCGAACGAAAACTTAACAAAACGTATTTGCTTCAATTTATTTTTATTAGACCCTATATTTTCGGCTGGAGAGAACAAATGTGTACATAGTTGGAACGCTTGAATATAACCTTTGCAGAATTTGGATAATTTTGTATATTTTTTGAAATTACGACCCTGTTACACCTAGGTTACGCCTACCACGCGAAAATTGCAAATATTATACGTATGCGCGAGTTACGCAATGTTTCAAACTTTTTATACCTTTCGTAATTCGTGTCCGCGTTTTCTTTCCTATATCTTTCATAAGAGCGTCGGCTAGTTGGAGAATTTTGTGCAACGGTCCGCCAGTATGGATATCGCTCGAGTTTATTTGTTTTCTGCGAAATTGTAATATCAGCGATGGAAGAGTTAAGGAGACTAGGCTCGAGAAGCAAGGGGGAGAGAATCTGTCGAAAGAAAGTCTAAAGTATTGCAACTGGCCATGTGCGAAGTTGATCCTTTGCATTACCCGTGCAAGCACTCCCTCCTTTTACCGCACCCTTACTCTTCACCCAACTCCCACCCCCGCCGTCACCTCGGCCCTCCCCGCCGCCGAGTCACAACCTCCACGCTCTGTCTGTCGTATCTCGTATCGTCGTATCCTCCAGGAAGCCACGTGGGCCACGAGAAATTCTTCTTTTCTATCCTTCGACTCGTTCAACGGCAGCTGTCCGATCGACGAAATACTTTTCTCGATCGTCGGCCTGGTCGCAGCTCGTTTCTTTTCTTAATACGCGTGTACTACATATCTGTTACCGTATTTAATAATCGGTGACATTCGGTTCATAAACTATTGATTTTACAACAACATTACATTACGTATAGTCTTATACGCGTCGTTCCCTATGGATGCAAAGAGACGCGTGCCACTTCGAAAGAAACATCCACCCGTGAAAATAGTTTCTGCATTCTATTTCTCGAGTTAAGAGTTTCGCGTATTTGCAAGTTTCAGACAATCGTAAATACTGTCCAGAGTGCAGATCTAGTCTACAGCCTGATCGGAGAATATTTTACAGTATCTCGTGAATCCGTTGCAATAGATTTTGGACGTGGACGTTCGTGCTCGTTCCATCGACCATCGTCGAAGCTTTAGCCAGTCGTGTCGCCGAAGTAATTGTAAATTGCGAAATATGCAAAATGTGAAATTGGCAGTCTATACCTGGAACAGAAGGTGACATTTCCTTTCACCTTACTCGTTTGTCGCAAACCGAAAATTAGACGAGAAACCTCAGAAATTCTTGTCTGTTGCGTACTCTCGAAAAGATCTCGCGAATGTATTCGATTATAAAGCACGGTGAACATTCTTGAATAGATCTCGAATAGATCTGCACGTACCGTGGACTGTGGTCTGCCACTGGCTTCGTAGATATTTACCCCTCTTTCGTTTGTTCTGTGGTATGAACGGCATATTGGTTGGTACGCTATAAACGAGGGTCCCTCGCTTCGAGCGGAGCACCGCAGACCGGCGAGCAGCGTTCAGATAAATATGCGGGAGGGGTCGGAATTCCTCACTCGACTGCATTCCAATCCCCCCTTGTGCTCCCTCTCTCTCTCTCTCTCACTCTCTCTCTCTCTCTCCTCTCCTTCCCCCTCTGTCTCTCTTCGCGCGTGCGTTTTCTCGTCCGCTCGTACCCCCTTGCTCCTCTTCCTTCTCCTCCACTATTACCACTACCACCATCGTCATCATTATTTCCAGGCTGTTCTATCCTTCTTTCCGTGTTACTACTACTACGATTACTATTACTACTACGACTACTACTACTACGTCTACTACTACTATTACTACTATTTACTACTACTACTACTACTACTACTATTACTACTATTTGCTACTATTTGCTACATTACTACTATTAATACTACTACCACAACTAATACTATTTCTACTAGCACCATTATTGCTACTAATCTTTGCTACTACTGTTATTACTACCTAGTACTATTACTACTAATACTACTATTACAGCCATTAATACTAGTATCACTAATACTGACACTGATCTTGATATTGATATTGATATTGATATTGATACTGATACTAATACTGATACTGACACTGACACTGACACTGATATTGAAATTGATACTGATATTGATACCGATACTCATACTAATACTGATACTTATACTTGTACTCATACTCATACTCATAGTGATACTAATACCAATATCAATAGCAGTACTACCATTGCTATCGTTGCTGCCGCTATTGTCAACTTTTTGGTCGTTTTGGTCGATGCACCACCGTTACATTGTATCCAATATCAAGTGCTTTGACCAATTTTGGCTACCGACCATTTCACAGGATTATCGAACAACGATCAATTCCTTTCTACAGTCGGGAGCACGTATTAGCGTCAGTTGTCTTCAAAATCATACGGTTAGACACGTTTAATCTACGCTGCGTTAGTTTCTAACGTGCATTTGTCAGCGAAATTTTGACGCAAGTCATTCGTCTTTAGTTAAAATGTTTGTAGCGACTGTTAGTCGCGAATAAGTTGTCAGGATTACACGTTACCACCCTTCTGTCCGAGCTTCGTAGACACTTAGAAAAGTGTATCGTATCGGAACACGCAATCTTCGCTGGCATTTATTATTGTTACATTTGTAACCACGCTCGTATCCTTTGGGATGGCATTCGAATAAACGACATCCGATTCGGCTTGCGCGAGATAATAATAAATTCGTGTAATTGGCTTGTTATTGTTTTATCCAAGCGTTGGCAATTAGTAGCACGACTGTTACGGAGTTGTGTCAGATGTTTCGGCCGGTAACGCTTGCGTGAAATAATAACAAATAAATTGGTATTCCACGCGAGTAACGCCGCCGGCCTAACAGAGAGACGAGATTTATACATCTACCATAAATCAATACAGTTACAGAGTTTACTTGGCTTATAAGTTATTTATAACAGACATTTTTCGCAATCTCGTACACGTTGCTGTGCCACGGGACCTTTAAGCTTGCTCGATTCTAGATAACCAACGCTCTGTCGTACACGCTGCCACGGACGCTGTCAATTTCCATCGATAACAATCGGAAATAATAAAATTTACTATTGTATCGTAGGTACTCCAAATTATTAGGCTTTTCGATGCACCCCGCCCTCGCGAAACTCGATTTTGTAGCCCGCAAAGACCCCGTAAGAAGACTCGCTTTAATAAAAAAAAATCTTTAAAAAATGACCTTGCAATTAAATGAATTACCAACAATGAAATTTTCATTGTTCCACGTTAATTTCTTGCTGGTCGCGGCGTCCCTTTAAATGCTGGAGTCTCGGTTTCGCTCGCTATATCTATTCTTTTCCTTTGCCGAGTCAGAAAGGTGGTCGAGTCACTTCCTGGAATGCAAATTCCAGCCTGTTACGCGAGAATTTTTACGCGAGCATTGCTGTATATCCTAGTGACGGATGCCTGCTGCGACTATGGGACTGCAGAACCGTGGTCTCTCTGCTCGGACTGATACGTCTCGTAGGGCCCACGAAGCTCGTAGGGATCTAGGAGGCCAGGGCCAAACCTTGCAAACAATACATGCGATAACCAAAAAAATAACCATACGATAAGCTAAACAAACAGTTGTCGACAATCGTTAACTATAAGAACAAGCCGCGAGGCTCGAACAATCGCATCTCCTCTCCACGAATTGTTCATTTTTGCGTACAATTCGAGCGTCGCTTAGAGAGAATTTACCGTGTAAAGCTCTGCGAGATTTTTGCCGAATAGAAAATCACGGAGATGGACTAAAGCAGAAGAGGTGTAGGGTCTTGCCTCAAGGTGAAAAGGAAACGTCTCTAACTTTCGACACAGAGTGAAAGTAATGATAGATACGTACGGAGATGCAAGTTCGGGGTGGAGGTGAGAAGTTCGCTAGTAGAGGAGAAGTAAAAGAGTAAAGTTGTGGAGGGAGGCGGCGGAGGAGAAGGAGGAGGTGGTGGTGCTGGTGATGGTGGTGGTGGTGGTGGTAGACGTGGACGTGGATGGTAGATGTCGAGGTGGAGGTTGCAGCGGAGGTGGAGAATGTGGAAAAATAAGACCCTCTTTCCGCAAGGCGAGCGAACCGGCTCGTATTCGATAGCATCTGCGGAGCCTCCGACAATCATAGCGTGGACCGAGAAATATGCGAGAGAGGCTCGAGACCTGTGAATCCTTCGGCGGTTTAGGGGTGGTGAGTTGGCGAGTTGGCGAGGTGATACAGAGGCGCGGAGAGTAGGGGCGAGTCTCTTCCGAAACATACCGATAATATCGATTCGATGCTTTGAATTTTTCGACGATCGAACCGAAAATTATTCCAGTATAGTTGAGTCGAGATAACGCAGTCGTCGATCGGTAGCTTAGACTCTCGACTTAGGGTCGAATAAAAGTCTCGAGGTAACAAGTAATCGCGAAGCATCAATTTTGAGAACTATCATAGTATTTCCTGTAATTTATAATTATTTAAAAATAGTATAATAACAAGAAATAGACAACGAGGAGGGTGTCTCCGAAATTATGACATCGGTGGTTGGCCGATGATTCTAAATGCAAAAGTAAGGCTAACGAAAAAATGAGTTTTCGTGCTTCGGTTTCTTCTCGTGCAACGATACGAAACGAAAACATTTCCGCTACGTTGGCACCGTGTTGCTCGAAAAAGTATAAAATAAAGTTCTAACGACGTTTCAGTTAATGCGTTTTTTAAGATCAAATCGAACGTTACTTTAACGGAAGAAACAGCTTTTATAATGTTCGGGCAACTCCAGAAACCATGAAAAACACGCCTAGAGAAGTTAGAAGTTAAGACGTTGATATATAACCGTTTATCCAGAGATCTTATTAACGCGAGTATCGAGCCTGGCTAATTTTTCATTTATTTCGCACGTGGTCCGTTAATCGACGATTTCCTACAACCGTACGAGATGAAAATCGATAGTAAAATACCGTTGCTTCGGCCGATTCCGCCAATAAATGCTCTCGCACCCTTCTGTTCTCTCTGTCCCTGTTCCTGACGCTGTCTTTTGCACAGTTCGCCACGGACCGTGTTCTTTCTGACCCAATTTACGCAACGCGCGCACCACTACCATCGATCTACTACTACCAGGATATACACACGTGTTAAATAATAAATAGTATATAATAATAATAAAAATAATCGAATAAATAGTTCGACTTTCTTCTTCTAATAAAAGTTTCGCGCAAACCTCCCTTTCCACCCTTTGCTCCTGCAATGCCAATTTTCATGGACATTTTTCAATTCCCTCGAAAAACTAAGAAATCTTCGTCGAATCGTGCGACAGATCGAATCTTCGTCCTACGGAAGGCGTCGAGCGATATTTTATCTCCGAGAAAGAAATGTAAAAGATTTGGCGCGAAAGGAACTCGCGCGACGCTGACAGTGATACTCAATGTTGCCGGAGCGCAGCGGTTGTCGGCCCTGTAACTTATAATCAGTGTAACCGTAACCTGAACCGTACGTAGCGAATGTACCGAATATATCGAACGTGCAGAGCGTCGAATACCAACGCGAGGAATTTGTTTTCATCGGAATCGCTCGGACCGGACCGCACCACGTATCCGTACGATCGCAACGAAAGTGACGCAACTTAAAAAACGCGATTTCCAAATTGTCGTCGCGAGAACGTAACAGCGACATCCTCCGACCAATTACGGAAATCTTATTCGTACGCGATGCTGAAAATTGTTGGAATTCTTCGGAAACTTCGGTAACCGAGCAGCGATCGTTCGACGAACGATCCTCGCCTTGCTCGTGAAAATCCATTTGTAAAACGCTAAACGATCGGTCGATAATCGATAGGATCGATGATACGCGGGAGGATGAAAAATTAGCGGTATCGTGACTGGCGAGCCGCGGACCCTCGGAAAGGGTAGGGAACGTACGTACATATATCAAGAGCCATCGTGCCTGCTGTTAGATGATCGGAGACACGGCTGATGGGCCAGTAGTGGTCCCAGAAATTCCAACAAGGACGAGGCATAATGCGCCACTCAAGGTCGATTCTACTACCGACCAAGAGTCCGTGATGGGACCACGTTCAACAGGGTCGTACCGTGACCTCGCCAGGCCCTCGATTCCCCTGAATTCCCCTGAATTCCTCCGGATTCCCCTCGACTCCCCTCCACGCCTCCCTTTTCCTGCTTCTCTTCTAGCTTCTACCGCTTCTCGAGCCCCCTTCCCGCTACAGATTCTCCTCCGATCTCTCCGTTCTTCATCGGCGCCACCCCTTCCATCTGTCCAGCCTCTCGCCAGACTCTCTCCTTTCGTCCCTTGCAGCTTACAGCTTACAGCTTACGGCTTACAGCTTTCGGCTCGCAGCTTTCGGCTCGCAGCTTGCAGCTTGCAGCTTGCAGCTTACAGCTTACAGCCCGATCTGCGCCAACGACAGGATCGTGTGCCCGCCCCGCGGCACCCTGCATTTCATGCCTGCATACCACGAGCATTCCGCAACATTGAAAAAAAGAATCTGTGCCCCCGGGGTAGCCTCGATGACGAATATGCCGGTGGAATTCGAGAAGCGGTTTTATCCATATTTTAATGTTCGCGTGTCTTCAATGTTTCGGCGTCTTCGTTGTCTTCGTTGTCTCTCCGCAGTGCTAACGTCTCTATACCGATTTCTATACGCACGTGTGTACGCACAGCGGATACGGTATTTACATATCGTTTACATAATATTTCATAGTATATAGTTCTTAATTCGTTAATCCTCGCAGGTCCGAGTATCCGAAAACATACATATTTCGATAAAAATTGACAAATAAAATTATAAAAGACCCTAAGCATCCTCGGTTATATTTTTGTCAAGGTTATGCGGTGTGGTAAACACGATCAATTGTTTTTAAAACACCGTAGGCTTTCTACTCTCGACAGATGGGGGCTTGGAATTAATTTCTGGGAAACAGCGAATTCCTACGCTTAATGAAGTATTTTACCGAAGATATGGGGTATTGTTCGGTTTAGCTATCGTGGGACTCGCGTGTCTCTCGCGTGCTCTATCGTATCCTCGACGAACGTTATCGTATCGAATGGTAACGATATCCTGATTACGTTCTGCACAATAATTGGGCGCAGTTGCGCCTCCAAAGGACATTTTTCGAACGAATAAAATTCACAAAATTTTGTTATTTCTATACACGCGCGTGCATTTTGCAGAGGCGTGCGCGTGTAGCGCGATCGATGCGAAAAGAATAGAAGAGTATCTTCCATTTGGAATAGCACGATCGTTAACGATGTTAGGATAAAAATGAACTTTCAACGTACGAGGGTATAGGAAGCGAGCGGTTATGGCTCGTTCGCCGGTTTACGAGTTTATTTAATATCGGGCACACTTTCCACTAATGAATCAACGAGATTCATTAGAAACGAATATTATTCGAAACGCATCGGAGCGAATAAGAGAAGGAACGGTGGGAAAGAGACGAGAACAGAGGTAAATGTGGTTGTGGCGAGGATAGAGCGCTCGCTGATGGAAAGAGAGAAAGGCAGGAAGAGAGAAAGAGAGACGGATTGCAAGAGGGAAAGAGAGAGCAAGAGAGAGAAGATAGGAAAAGCGAAGGAGTGGGAGCACAAGGGCTCCATTGCGACGGCACTGCCGGGGTCTCGAGTCCCAAGACGAGGACCGCCTTTTTACACCGGCCAAGAAAGAAAGGACGACGTCGGGCCAGGGTGGTTGGAGCGAGACGCGAGAAAAGACTATGGAAGAAACGGGCGGAAAGAGAGGAGACACGGGTGGAACACTCGCGCACAAAGAAGACCGAGTCAGTTCGCATGTGTCCGAGCGAGAAGGGGGTAAAGATCGAAGAATCAAAAGGACGAGAAGGAAGAAAGAGAGAGTGACGGAGGAGTAAAAGGGAAGGCTGTTGCGGATGGATGTGGATGTGGATGTGGCGGGGGACGGATAGCGAGTAAGAGAGAAGGACGGAGGGAAGGACGGAGGGAAGGACGGCGGGTAGGATGGAGAGAGAGGATCGACCGGATGGTGCAAGAAACGAGGGAAGAGAAGGCAAAAAGAAGAAAAAAGGTGGGATCCCTTAAAAATTGAGACCCACCGAGGTGGGGATTGGAATTTCGGGCCCCGTGAACCGGCCAGTCTCGTGGAGGCCTTCGCGAAGAAGCGGCGAGGACAGGAAAAGATACGCGCGCGTCCGACGGGATAGAAAAGAGGGACAAGGGAACGAAGTAGAAGTAGAAGTCGGAGGAAAGCGGAACGAGAACGAGTCGAAGTGGAAAAAGAGGTAGAAGTAGCGCGAGAAGAAAGAGAAGGAGGAGGAGGAGGCGAAGGAGGAGGAGGAGGAGGAGAAGAAAAAGGAAGAGGGGGAGGAGAAAAAGAAGGAGGAGAAGAAGAGGAGGTGGAGGAGGAGGAGGAGGAAGAAGAAGAAGAAGAAGACGAGGAAAAGAACAGGAAGGTGGAGAGGAAAGCGGTGACGGCGAAGAGGCAGACGACGATCGGAACCAGGATCGGGGCCAGGACTAGGACCGGGACCGGGATCAGGACCAGGGCCAGAGCCGGAGCCGGAGCCAGGGTCGCGACCACGAACACGGCCACGTTCACGTTCACGACCACGACCACGACGACGACAACGACGATCACGACGACGAAGACAAGGACAAGGACAAGGACAAGGACGAAGACGAAGACGAAAACGAAGACGGGGACGAAAACAACGACTACGACCAAGAAGAAGAAGAGGAAGAAGAAGAGGAAGGATCGGTGTACCGTGTTTAGTTTTACCGTGTACCCGGCATGGACCGTCAGTATACACTCTGCGTACTCGTACCGGCCCACCAATACCGCACTTACGTTGACAATTACCACCAGCACGCGCATCATCAACGTCTAGAACAACAGCGACAGTACACGCCGACCCATCAGCAACGTTTCACCGAGCAGCAGCAACAGCACCCTTATCATCAGGAACAAATTTACGAGAACGTTGTCTCGCAATATCGGATGAGAATGTGTTATCACAACGACTACGAGAACGACGAACAGATCCAAAGGTTTTATTGGGAGCAGTGCTACAGACGGAACGACGTCGACGCCACGGCGTACTATTATTGCGAATACGTAAGAGTTCCAGGATTTATACGCGATCTTTTACGGTATCTTTCTTTTCGCCCGGATATCCGTTCGAGTGCAGTTTCCCCGAAATATTCTGTGCTGTGAGGTTCAGTGCTTGTGATTACGTCTCCGGCATGTGATCCGTACAATCTACGGCCGATATTCTCCCACCTTTTTCGTATTTCGATCTCCTTGGACGTTGCAGGCTCGTCGCGTGCTCTGCTCGAATGCTTTACATTCTTTCGACGCTTCGATCGCGCGCGATTCGGTTCTTTTCGGTTCTTCGAGCCAATCGGCTAGCGAAATCGATGATCGAGCCGCCGAAAAATGCGCATTCGATCTCGATTTTAAGTTCGATTTAAAGTTTAATTTATACATATACAAATGTTTAATAATTTGTAGTGAAACGCTCGCGCGCACACTCTGCCGAGCATGCTCGCATCGATCCTTCATTTTTGACAGGCATTTACGTTTCACACGATCTTTTACTTTTTCTACGCGAGCCCTCCTGTTTTTCTCTATTAAAATACGATAGGCGACGCGTACGCGTGTTGACTTTGACCCGTCCATTCTGTTTAATGCGAAGTCGATAGCTGATCCATTGTTACATCCGATAATACATAGCTCGCATGGTACATCGCATCGTCTCTTTTGCAAAACATTCCATCGCTGTGCACTCCGCTTCCACGATAGAAGCGGATATTGGCTTCTGCTTGCTCGTCTTCCAACAAGTCGGATTTCCTTTTAGAAATGCTACCATTCCGCTATACGAATGTCTGTCGTCGCTAAATATTTCTATTTCGTTGTCCTCTTCGCTATACGTATCGGCCTTTTCTTCTTCGTTGCTTGCATCCATCGTGCCCCTATCTGGATCCAACGTAAATTCCGCTAATTTCGATGCATCTGGCCAAGTCGCTAACGCGATGCACCTCGATAATCCTATCAGCTGTCTACGCGGAACATTTCTCATCCCTTCTATTTTAATTGCTCGATAGTCGTTCGACTCGACTGTTTCAACCCTTAAATCGGTCTCTTCGACTTTTCTCCTCTTATTATTCGTTTCACTATATCCTGGCGGTATTTTCACATATATCTATTCGGACAGATGTGCGAATTTAACGTCTAAACGATGTATCTGCCATCCTTTACATATTGACACTGCTGACAGTAACCTAATGGTTGACATATTTGCAACCGGAGCACATGATTCAAAGTAATCTACATTTTCCTTTCGACCATAGCCTTGTGCTACTAATCCAGCTTTATATCTAATTACCTTACCAGTGGGATCTGTTTTATCTTTTACTTCCCATCCGTTTTACTTCCTATACGTTGCATATTTTACATTTGTTCTTCCACCATTAGTCTCCAAATTCCGCATTTTTTTCTATCGGCACGCTATTTACGTTGCTATTCTCTTCATCCGATTTCGCTGTTTTCATCTCGGTTTCTACTTCCCCTGTTACATCGATATGTTCAAAACCACGTACGTCTTTTACAAATTCTACGAGTTTCCTGCGTACAACGTCGTCTTTGGAAGGATCGTGCAGCCTACGTCCCTTCGTTCGAGTCTAACACCCTATAAATATACACACTTTCGCCCTTGCATCGAGCTTGCGCTTACCATGCGCCGAGAGAGATGCACACACGCCAAACGTCCGTTTATTCTAGCGCGAAGCGTGCGTATTTTTAACTTTGTCAGCACATTGTGCAAAGTTTTATCAAAAGTGTTATCGTTTGCTTAAGTTTCTATATGCAATTTCACCGATTCCCATTGCTTTTAAATTATTTCGTGTACTTTTACCAGCCGAGTAAATCGTTCGATTTGCAACAAATACATAAGAATATACGTAAAAGGAACTCTTGCACCGCGCGCTGAATCGCTCGATGCATCTCGCACAATGAATCGGTCATGCGCGCACAATCTGCCTGCATACTCGGCCGGCGCGCCGATCTCGCATCGCTCGCTCGGTACGAAATGTGTGACAAACTCGCACCCAAGTTCAAGTTCAAGATCGAGTTCGAGTTCGAGTTCGAGTTCGTGTTCGATTCAAGTTCAATCTCAATCTCAATCTCGATTCCAATTCCATTCCGATCGCGATTCCAATTTCAATTGCAATTTCAATTTCATTGTGTTACATCGAAGCAGTTCACACGAGTTATCGTTTCATTCCTGTAATATTGGAAATAGGAAAGAAACGTATCCAGATATTTTCATTTAGAAAGCATTTCAAGATGCACGATGCACGATGCACACATGCATTTCACCGCCTTCGTCCGGCGCAATGCAGGTTTCGACTTGCCAAAGCTCTTTTGTCATTACATAGGTAAAAAACTACTTCAGAAGGAAACAATCGATACTGCTCGACTGTGCAGAGAAAAGAAAGACTATTTCGCGTATCTACAACCTGTAATAGAGCATAATGTCGGCATTAGCTAGGACAGGACACTGATTAACGTTGATTTAGCTATAATTAACGCTAACAAGTAATGAAGCAACTGTTCTAACACTCGAGGACAATCAGCAATATTCCATGGTTCAAGCGACACGAGTCGAGTGTACAAAATATGAAAATACCTATACATGTGCAGAGTGGTTAAAAAATACATTCAATATTTGTATATAGGACCCACTGTATCGGGTAAAAAAGCTTTAATAAGTATAGGCCGAAAGATTCGATCATTTCTGAGACACACCGAGATTTCTGTTTGCTCTAGCATTATAATTGACTCACTCGCTTTTATCCAACATCAGATTTTTCCGGTTAAAATGAAAAAATAAACGAAAAAAACTGTTCTCATCTCGAGACTAGAGTTTTTTGCGGATATTTCCATAATCGAAAAAGAATTAATTATTATTGTTTAATCAACGAGTACCGTTCGAATTGTTTTCTACATAATTCGATTGTTTATGTTCCAGGCAAAGAAAGAGATCTACGATGTGAAGCAACAGAGGCTATGTTTGGCCCAGGATGAGTATAATCACCTGAACAATGCTTTAACGACGCTCGGCGCGTCGCGTACGAGTTGTAAGTACAGTACACCATAATTAAGCTAGATTTATTTTTAGAGTAATCCAGACTACAGTTATTTAGACATTTATCACAGATAACTATGCGTAATTTAGCCCGATGAAAATAATCTTCGCATGTAAATGATAGTTGAAGAAACCCAAGAAATGTGTTACGTTCAAAATTTGTCAAAGACCGGAAGCATTTAGAATTTTTTAGCTTAGGAGTAACAAGATGAATTTAATTTTTGAACCGACAAGACACCGAAACAAACAGATGAACAAATTATTTTCTTTGCAGTGTGTTCCAGTTCAAGTTCATTGAGCACCAAGTATGATCCTGATCTTTTGAAATCCGACGTTGCGCTCGCAAGGAGTCGAGTATCTCGACTGAAACGGGAGCTTGAACAGATACGAGCAGAAATGAATTGTACACAGCGAGGTGTAGACACTCTTGCAAGGTAAATATCGCTCCTGCATTCGAATCGAAAAGCTTCTTAGTTGAAAAGCTGAATCGAATTCTTGGGAATCGGTAAGAAAAAACACAACAACTTTCAAATAGTGGATTCTCGAACGGCGATGTTCCAATCTCTGGTATTTATGGAAAATCGAGTCAATTATTTTATTATGACAGTCGGTGCATTAAGAGAGTTGTGTTTCTAATCCGGAGATCAGGCTGTATATACCGTAGGTACACATCGTCCTTATTTATTATTAATTCGGATCGAGACGATGTAATTTGTTTGCTCTCGCGGAATATCGTCGATTTTATCTACTTGCAAGATGATTGTAATATAATAATTCTAATTATCATTTATTGACACAGACTACTGCGCCCGATGCACTCGGTGATCGTTAACAGCGTTTTACCTGTTACGTTGTTTCTAACGATATTTACTGTATTTGTAACTGGGAATAGTAATTTCCATGCGTTGCATTTAACAATCGCTGAATTCGAATCTTTTTTTTCCTTCTTCTATGGTCAAAAAGTAGGGCGAAGTAGACAACCGTATCGGTTACACTTTATAAAGAGCACGCGAAAAAAATCGTAGCATAATTAAGAACGGAAGAAATCTACGATTAACCTTCGATCTCGGACAGCCAATCGTAAACGACAACGTCGTTACATTATATTTACAAGTAATGACTCGGTTCTGTACATATAGTTCATATAATAGGATAGTTACGTCCGCGGGGACGAGGAAAACTATTTTCAGGTAAACACATCTAAACGCATTTTTCGGGTACTGTACAGCTAATTGCACGGTAGTCTCCCCGGATGATAGGTCTCTGTATGCACAAGACAGGTAAAGGTACGCGTAACAGAACAGCGTCACGTGATGTTCGGGTAAAAAAGTTTAGCTTAGCATTTACCGTGAGTACTAATTGCAAATAGCTGCTGCGATTTATACTTACACATCTGGTACTTACACGCTACTGTCGCTACTTTCCACACCTTTCAATGTTATCGTACACATTTATACCGTGGATTTAGTTGTAAGTTACAATTCTTTGGCGGCGCGCTTTTTAATACAAGATATTAAACTGTAAAGAAAAGCAAAACGAATGATTCCTGCAAAAACTGGTGAAAAAGTGCATGGCACGCGAGATCGAACTATGCTTGAGAACCGTGGCGGAGAACATGTTAAACAGTTTTGCAAAAGTACTTTTTGTGAACGACTACCAATCCAGTGGCGTTGATTTATCGCAAAAAGTGCTAACGAGCTTCACTGTGTGCCTATAAAAAGGATCGTCCACTTTCGCAGCTGCGTGTAAAAACTACGAGCAATTTTGAACACGTTTCACGAGTTGTAGTTACAATTACAGTCGCAGTTGCAATTGCAATTGCAGTAGGTTACAGTAGTTACAGTAGGTTGCAGTTGCAGTTGCAGTTACAATTACAGTTACAGTTACAGATACAGTAGGTTACAGTTGTAGTTGTAGTTATATAAGTGTAGGCTAAGACAATAGTCAGCCCAGTTATGTTAGCATAAACTTAAGACTGGATGTTTTTCGTTTGTTCAGCGTGGAGCAGAAATTGAGCGGACACCACGGTGGTTGCTACAACATTACGGAGGCCCAGGCGATCATGACAGAGCTTCGTAACATACAAAAGTCTCTGAGCTCCGGCGAGAAGGAAAAAGCTGAACTGATGCAGTCGCTGGCGCAGTTGAAGGACGAGCTGACGAGACTACAACTTTGCGAAGGCAGTCCGGAGGCCAGCACGCTCAGTTTGCCCCAGGAGAAACTTAGCACGGCGTCGCAGACCGATTTGTCGGGCGAATTGGTCCCGATCGGTACCCGTTTGGCCGAGATGGCGCGAATGAGGCTTCAGTACGACGAGGCGAGAAAGAGGATACAGCACATACAGCAACAGTTGGCGGATCTCGAGGAGAAGGTGACGCCTGGCCAGACCGAGAGCGACAAGGACAAGCTGTTGCTGTTCCAGGAGAAGGAACAATTGCTCAGAGAATTGAGAAGCATCACGCCGCGCACCAGGACGCAACAGGACATGAAGAAGATCCAGAGCGAGATTCGACGGCTCGAGCAGGACTTGAACAACGCGCTCGAGCTCTCGAACAAAACCATCACCGATCGCGTACGGCTTCACGAGGAGAAACAGCTGCTGTTGCAGCAGTTGAGGGACGCGCTGCGTTCGATGGCGATGCTCGAGGGTCAGCTGAAAACGCTGAGCGCGAGCACGCTCTCGGTGAGCAGCAGCTCCAGCCTCGGCAGCCTCAGCACGACGAGCAGCAAAGGCTCTCTGAGTTCCGGCCTGAGCTTCACCGACATCTACGGTAGCCCGCAATGTTTGGGTCCCGTCAGCTTGCAGCAGGAACGGCCGGTCGACATGGTCGACTTGCACAGACGAGTCGAGAGATTGCTGAAGGGTTCGGAGCAGAACAATCTCGTCGGCACTCCTTCGCCCGGCAGATCTCAGCCGAGTCTGTCTCCGAGGTCGAGCCTCTCGAGCGTCAGTCCGCCGGTCTCGCCGCTCTACGAGAACACCCCGGTGGGTCCGCCGCCCGCGTACGAGCACGTCGAGATGCAAAGGCGACAGAATCAAAGAGGAGGCCCCGTTGCTTCTTCGAACGCGAATCTGGACGGTACCCAGCTGGAGGATCGACTGGCGGAACTCAGGCTCAGCCAACATCAAGCGCCCACGCAGGAACTGCTGTGCACCGGTTCTCAAGATCGTCTTAAATTGGTCGGCGGGCCTCACCCGCCCGTCGAGCTGCAGTCAGGGAACATGTCTCAAGGCAGCGGTCTCGGTAGGCCCGTCGCCGCTCCGCAACATCAAATCTCCTCGCAAGATCCACCGCCTCTCTCGCCGATCAGCGAAACACCGCCTCCCACGGGTATCCGATCGAGAGCGAGCAGTTCCGGCACCAACACCAGGTCCGTTTCCGCCGCTGTCTCCGACGAAAGCGTCGCCGGCGATTCGGGCGTCTTCGAAGCTTCGAATCGAACGAGACTCTCCGAGGTGATCGGAGACGTTGACTCGTTGACGCTCGGCGAAATGAGTCTGGAGACGGCCCAGGTGCAAATCAAACTCAGGTACATTTGAAATTTTACAAGGAATTCTATTATCTGCCCGTTCGATTGGCACGTTTCCATCTGCTACGGAACTCTATCGATATTTCGGTACATCGCACCGCATCGCGTTGCAACGGATATTTAATTTCATTCGAAAGACAACTATTTATACCGAAACTGTTCAAAGTCTCGATGTATCCTACGATACAGCTCCGTTCGCAAGTTCGCATTCCATCGAAGTGCTTTTCAACTCTGTGAAAGCTTTGTGGACACTGTTTTATAGATTCATCTGTATATGTATGCGTATAGGTGTGTGTATATCAGAGGTGGCCAAAGCGTCGACCGCCTAACTATTCCTAGTCGCCCGTCTGTCCGATATTGTCTATGTTTATTTTAAATTTAAATTTATTTTTGGCTTTAAATTATTATCTTACGATCGCTTAACGTAGACGATGTTGGTAGACCGCCGCCTATAACTTAAAAAAAAAACAGGTCACTCGTAGCGATCGAAAGTTTGGCCACCCCTGATGTGTATATGTATAAGTATAAATATAAGTATAATTCAGAATTAGATCTAACGCCCACGGTTCATTTCCTAGCAACATTCGAGCCAGAGACATCAATTTTACGATCGCATTCGTGACTTTTCGCTGTCATCGAAATTCGCCCTCGGAGATACTTAGAACGCGAGACAAGGAATTCGGCGAAAATATTGATTTTTCTGGCCGAATATTGGCTCGCTGCATCGGCCTCTTTACATTGTCTTTTGGCACGTGTGCTCGGGGAAACGAACACTGTGTATCGCGCGTACTATGCACGCTGTATGCTGTATACTAAAATAGTGACGTATTGCAGGTATTCCGTAAGCGATGGCCTACTTCATGTTGGTATCGAACGTGCGAGAAACCTAGCTGCACTTTTTACTCCAAACAACGCGCAAGTGTAAGTAACTTATAAAATATTAACATCCACGTGCATCGATCATGACCTGCCGTTACTATGCAAACTTGGGCGAGTAGTAATCGTAGCAATGATTAACGATTACGACCAACGTGAGATCATGTTCGTGATTAATGATTACAGTTACCAAGTAATCGGGTAATCGTGATTAACGAGTAACTGGAGTAATCGAAGCAAATGTAATCGTTGGTCGCGATTAACGCGGTAATCGTTAATCGTGTAACGATTACTTTTCTTGATTCTCGTTAACTGAAAAATTTGTCATTGCGGTTAATAACAATCCTGAACAGATTTTAAAAAACCTGCATCTGTCTTACGAATCAACGGAAGGCTGTTTTCGAATCTACGATCCCCTAAACCGACGTTTAGCCCATGTAGCCCATGTAGTCGTCGAGCTTTTAGTTCGCAAGAAATATTTTTACTACTGACCCGTTCTCGCCACCTCTAGTAAAGATACTTGATTCTGAAAGGAATATATGATAATATCTTATTTTGTATAATATTCTGTTTCGAATACAGAATAATAATAATAATAATAATAATAATAATAATAATAATAATAATAATAATAATAATAATAATAATAATAATAATAATAAAAGTCCTTTCTGTCGATGCTTAGGTATATAAAAGCTGCACTGCTTCCAATGCGGCTACCTGTTAACCACATATACTGTACGAAACCAGTACTGGATTTGCATAAACCAACCTTCGGTGAAACGTTCCCAATTGCAGTACCACTTAACAAATTGTACACGAAAACACTTCAAGTTAACGTTTGGTGCACAGACAGTGAGTCTGAGGAGTGCTTGGTATGTACTTTTACGTCACGGATCCTATTCTTCAATATTTTTATCGTATCGCGAATAGTTCTCATCGTAGATAATAGCGATAACGTGATTTCACATAAATTTAATAAACCTATTATTATCGAAACGGATTTATAATACTATACTAAGCGGATTATGCTTGAGTGGACGTAATTAATTTGTCAACAATTTGCTAATAGTCTGTGATATATTGTTTAAGGCGTTACATTTGTAAACGTGGCCATTTTTTTCAGGGATCCGCCCAAGTTTCCCTTGCAGACTTTTGTCCAGAATCGCCAAGCATAAAATGGTACAACCTACTGTCTTTCCGTTTCATGCAACCACCCGACAGTCCTAGTACAAGTACTAGCAACTGCAACAATATCTGCACCAGTATAGTCAAACAAGCTAAGCACGATAAACAAGAGTCCGATATATCGGTTTATCGGAGCGGTCAAAATACTAAAGAAGAAAGCAGCGACGAAAGTACAATAATCAGTTCGCAGACATCCACCTTGACGAGAAATCAAGGATGCGATGAACTGCAAACAGCTATTTCCTTGAAACTGGAAGAGTTGGTTAATTGCCTGAGAAGTCCCGAAGAGGAAAATGAAAATGCTGGTAGCGAGAGTGGCAGCGAGGATAGCGACGAAGAGGGAATTATCGTGGAATTTATGATGGAGGATAATATTTTGGAGGATGTGTTGGAGCACGAGGTACCGATACCACTTATTTTCAACTCGTTTAAATTATCAATTGAACGTTGTTTCAAAGTTTCACAGAAACGGTTTTTATTTTATATGAAACACGGATAATCCAACATCGGCTAAAAAACTTATTAGAAAATCAATTCAACACTAATTTATAATTTAGATTATATTTCTGTCTTCGCTTCAATGATATAAATGTTAATAACAGGAGGACGAGGAATTGACCGAGGAAACGAAGCAAACAGAGGACAAAGAAACGAACACCGAGTGTATTTTTATACCGGAACAAGGGAAACAAAGAAAACTTTCGGCAGCTGGTGTTACTCCTAATAGTATATACGACGATAAAAATTCTATCGTCATTAAAAGAAGTCAAACTTTCTCTCCAAGCGCCGCGGTGAGCAAGAATCACTACATTTGTCGAGTAAGTACGAACTTCGTTTAAAACGTAGTATTAAAGTTACTCGTTAACATTCTAAATCTTATTCCATATACTTAGATTAAGGAAGGTTTTATAGTTTTATCAAAAGCGTTGATGGAAGTTTAAAAAATATCAAACTATTATTCGTGTACAGAAAATATTTCTGTCGAAACAAGTTCTTCGATATTCACCAATTACATGTTTTCGCAGCTCAATCGAAGCGATAGCGATAGCAGTATGCCACTTTATAGAAGAGGTGGACCTTTCCAACGAAATTCGGTTGAAAGAAGATCTTTAAGATGGCGGCGGCCTTCGTCTGCACTCAGTTGTAAAACTGTCTCAAAGAAGTGCACCAACTTGCCACCCGCTGCTAGAACATCGTTAGATCTCGAATTGGATCTTCAAGCGCAACATGCTAGATTGAGTAACCTTCAAGATGAAATCATTCGGTTACGAGAACTGAAACAGAGGTTGGAACAGGCGCGAGAAAAAGGAGACACCGATTTTGCGTCCTGGTTACTGGAGGACCACAAATTCCAGAGTCTCATGGCACAGGCTGAAAGTGGCAAAAATGGGAAAAGTGCCGAAGATAAAAGAGTGGAGAAAATGTTGAAAAGGACCTCGAAAGAGATCTACAAATTAAGAAAAACAAAGGCTGGCAAAGGAAAACCAGATATTATTTCTTTCAAGTACGTTTAATAATATTACATTGCCTAGTAGACTAGTCCTTCTATTATCTAAAAAAGATTCAAGTCATTTTGTCCAGTATTTCAAGTTTCCCTATTTATATGCTCGCTACTCTATGTAGAAATAATCAACAAAGCTATAAATTAATTGTATGGAATCAATATATTTACCTATGCCATATAGATCGTTTTCGCATAACAGCCCTAATGCTGTTTTTACAAAATAAGAAAATTCACCATTTATTTGACTTTCAAAATAATGTTAATTGGTTGTTTCAGGGAGAAAATGGCATTCTTTACTCGCGTTAGTCTTAATGTTCCCGTGCTTCCGCCGGAAGATTCGACATGCGAAAATGCATTGCGACCGTCTTTACCGAGTTCCCATCACAAGAGACACGCTTCGGAACCAGTTACCAGTGAAACTTTGGTCACTAAAGTTGATGCTCAATCTATTTCGAATTTGGTTTCACGGCCAAATACTGTTCCTAGCGGTAACGTAACCGCTGTGAGAGTCGACGTCTCCGCGACGAATAATGAAAGTATCGTGTTGAATTCGGCTGAAGATAGTACAAATAAAACTATAAATTCAAAGGGTCGGCCAGTCGCCTCGAAGATACAGTGCACGAAAAATGGCCAAACCGAGAGTCCAAATTCGCCCGAACAAAACGACAGTAAAGAACCAAGAAGGTACGAATACGTCGTCGACAGAGTTCTCGGTGTGGAAGTATAACGTTCACAACCTAGGCCATTTAATTCAATTCATTCGAATGGGCAAATATATATCTTTAACTTATTCAATGACTAACGTACCCAGCTTACCAGTATCGTAGCTTTAACTAAAAGCAAACGGTTAGAAGGATGTACCTAGGACTGCCATTTTCTTGTTTTTCTCCTCCCAAAATATTATTAATCTCCACCTGCCATGCACAACGATCGAAAATAACGGAAGGAGAAAAAAATGAAATATTATACAATAGTCGGGAAACATTCGTGCGACTAGTACAGTGAAGATTATTATTATTATTATTTTATTATTATTATTATTATTATTATTTTATTATTATATTATATTATTTTATATTAATATTATATAATATTATACTATACTATACTATATTATATTATTATATCATATTATATTATATATTATATTATACTATATTATATCATATTATAATATATTATATTTTATCATATTATAATATATTATATTTTATCATATTATAATATATTATATTATATCATATTATATTTACATTACATTCACATTACATTACATTACATAACATTTACATTTGCATTTACTTTACATTACATTACATTACATTACATTACATTACATTACATTACATTTTACATTTACATTACATTACATTACATTACATTACGTTACATTTACATATTATATGATATTATATTATATTAAATTATGCTATATATTATATTAAATTATACTATATTATATTATATTACTTTACATTATATTATGTTATGTTATATTATAATAATATTATATTATATCATATTATATTACATTATATTATATTCTAGTAACTGATGCCGCCGTTTTTATTGTTAATGGTTATCTATGTGATAACACGATGCCGCAAACAAAAGGTCTAGGCATATTTGAGACAATAGCGAAAATGCACATGTATATATATGAGAACGTAAATTATTTAAATGGGATTAATGTGAAAATTATTTAATTAATTAACCAAGTCCATCGGATTCCTCTTGCATCCGAGATAATCTTGTGCGTCGCTTCGTTGATTTCTTCTGCGTTTTAAAACATATTATTCTACCGAGCAGCCGAACTGCCACCATTAAAGAAAAATATAGCAGAGTAAACTCAAAGAAATGATTACCAGTTCGTTATTATTTTCAGTATTTTCAGCCAGTTATTTTTCCACCCATATCGACGTAATCGGTTCAACCGTGCTACAATAATTCCGCAAAAATCGCGCGTCTCCGCATTTTAATGTCTTTCCGAACGTAACATAAAATATTCGTCGCATACATCGTACATAAATAAACGCTAAAATTAGTTCTAGTTTGACAGTTTTTTGTTATCTTTTCGATCGCGCAGAGAATCAAAAAGTCAGAGGAAATAGAAAACGAAGTGAAAACTTTTGTTAACGCATACTCGAGAAGCATCGATAATAGTTTCGATAACAACACGGTTTATCGTAACTTGAACAAAGAGTTAGACTAGAGCCGAACCGATACGATAATTTATAATTACTATACAGCGTGTGAGATCGATCTGAGAACGTGTAAATATTCCGGAAAATATGAACGACGCAGAGAAAGTGTTGGAACGAATATTGTAGGGCAGGCCCTACAAGGGCAGGCCCGTGGATTCAAAACGATTTCCGTGTTATCCAGATTTTTCGAGTTGATCGTGCATTTTCAGATAGACCGCACACCCTGTAACGTACATATGTATATACGTGTAAAGAGTGTAAAGTGTAAAGTCTATGGTGTTAGGGGTATTTTTCAAAAGATTAACCTTGTATTACGAAAGTATTAGAAAATTGTAGAATTTTCCAATTTAAAGTCGAGAACGAGGGTAAATAAGCGTTATATTTATAAATCCATATTCCATACGATGACAAATTCGAACCTTTCACATATTTCATCTGCTATTTGGAGAAATGTTACTCGGTGTCGAGGATTATTGGGAAAGTAGTAAGGTTTTCGAGACTGTACTAATGTACTCTTTACGGCCGGAAAGAAGTCGCACTTGGAAGGAATGGGGTTTGTTTTGTTGTTAGGCCTATATAATTTAGCTTTGCCGTTTGTCAAAGTACGGCGACAATTACGAACAAGCGTAGTCTTCTCTTGTTGCAGGCCGACCCTCGTAACTTCTTTCTCGCGGCAGACAGTACATATTTTCATATACAATATACATAATACGTATGTATACACATATACGCGTTAACACGTAACAACGTTTACATACGGATACACGTATATAAGTATATAAATTGAATGGATATATAGATATATACAGATATATTTATACATTTGTATCTATACAGATACGCAACGATTATACACCTTATGTACCTTGTGTCCGAAAATAGGTGTACACGTGCATACGAGTGTGCGTAGAGTAGGCAAAGGTCTTTGAAAATAATATTTTTACGATAAAAAGCGGGTATACCTCGTGCAGCGTTTTTATACTTCTGGAAGAACGAGATGCAAATTGATATTTATATATATATATATATATATATATATATATATATATATATATATATATATATATAAATATAATAGGTTAGCAATGTTCAAGTGCAGTATCTATTATGCTCATCTAATCGATTACAGCGTTACAATAACGTATTATGTTAGTACCAGTGTAACTTGGTCTTGTTGTGTTGAATGAAACGCGATGCCGAATCGCGGTGCCAATGTTGACAGCGGCGTCCGTAATATTGACAATAAAACTACGACGATATTTGCCGGTAACAATTGATAATATAATAAAGCTGGCAACGATGCCGACAACGACGATCGATACCGGCGACATACGAGCAGAATAAACGACGAAACCGAACGAACCACGGTACCGATACCGCTAAGAATTATAAGTAACGATATTAAAATAAGTTCGCAACAACATATACACATCCACGAACACGTACACGCATCATCCGGCAATGAGAAACAATCGCGGCTCTATCTACAGCTAATGATAACGATGAAACTGTAACGATTCGTCCGGTAATAATGATTAAAAGGAAAAATATAGTATATTCTTGCCATATTATTTTGTATGCTGAGTTTGTCTGTCCGATTACCAATAATTATATATCCGCGCATCCTTCCAGATTCCTACGATCGTTTTACGCGATTGTTCGTCGAGCGACGATGCGAATAAAAAAAATTACGAATAACGAACGATTCATCGGAATCATGTATTGGTGACGACGATCGATTAAAATCAGTATACAACGATACACAGATATACAGTATGTACACACACGCGTACGTATCGATATATTCGAACCGTGGAATCGTCTTAATTCGGATAAACACGAATCGCATTCAACATACTATCATCTAGTATACGTTTTGTAGTAAACATTTTTTTACAAGTCCTTAAAATATTATTGGGTACCAAAGTAAAATCTATAGGGTGCGTATTCTTCTTCCCCTTCCCTTGTTCGATGTCGCATCGACGGCGCGATCGTTAGCGATTTGTGCAACAAAAAAATCGAATCAATGTACTAATGCTAATGTACCGCGCTATAATTATGAAGGATGTAGGTAGGCCACGCAAGAAATATTTCGACGCGTTCAATAAATAATTATTTATATTCATAATACTTGGTCATACCGACCAGCTAAAAGAAAATACGATAGAAAACGCTCCCTCTCGTCCCAAGGTTTATTTCCGTAACATCCCCCCTGATACAAAAAATATCCTATTCTATTCTATTATCTAAAAATTTCATTGAAGCTCTAATAATACAACGATTAGCTAATAGAATAGAACGTTTTATGGTACTATCTTTATAAAAGAAATACATATCGGGTGTTCAATCTGTTCGTTCGATCGAATAAAGGTTTCTACCCCTTTAAATACATCCCCGAATACATTCGCACATTCGAGTCCGTTTGCACGGTTGCATTAGCGGACGTATACTTTTATGGAACAGATATTTAAACGTATTTCCGGAGGACTTAGCGGCGGGAACGTGCGAAATCCGCTTACGGAAATACGGACGAAAGGTGTACGCGCATGTTCGAAACACGGCGAGTTGGCGCGACGATTCGCGATTCACGAGCATTTGGATTAGCCGGGTAGCCAAGCCGGATCGTTGACAGCGTTTCCCTCTCCTTAGTTAGAGTGGAGCGCTGCGCGGCGGCCGCAATGCTGCTTTGCGGTGTTTTATGTTCCGTGTTTTCGGTTTCATTCGGTGCGATCGTACAAATCGTAGTCTTTCTTCTACAGAATTCAAATGTCTCGAGAGTGCAAGCCTCCCTTCCACCGGGAGCTGGTCAGTTTCCATTTCATTCCTTCTATAAACAATAATCGTACAACAAATCGAAGTCGATCGATCTGTTTCCTTTTTTTTTTTTACGTCGCATGAACGAATCACGAGGAATCTATCTCCCGATGCTACGGAACATATTTTGCTGTACGCACAGCGCGTCATAATTTGCAACGATTACTTTTTTCCCTTTCTCTCTCTCTCCCCTTGCCGCCCCTTTCCACCTTCTTCCGTACAGTCGTCTATCGTCGAGTTTTGGGACGTTTATCCGACCAGGAGGAGCGTATCACGTGTCAAAAAGCGGGTTGTGAGTTGTGAGAAGCGGGTACTTTGGCAACGCTCCAATCGCGTTGCGGTCTTGCGAATTTTCTTTTTTGAATGCAACAAGTTTCAGCCGATAGTTCGGAAGCGTTTCGTTATCGTTTTCTCCACTGTATATCGTCGTTGAGCTCTCGATGGTCGCGGTCGCGGTCGCGTGTGTAATCGAGTTCTCGTATTATTTATAGAACGTGTAACGAACGCGGAATGACTTTTACTTCCAACGCGAAACGAAATTCGTCGATCGGATCGATCGTTCGAATCGCGGGATCGACGTTCGTCTCCGCGTTCAGGTACCATTGTCTACGCGTACACGGCACACCATTGTGCAAGAATAATTACTTTGCCCGCGCACCGATTTTTCCTGCACTCGCGTACGTTCGAGCGCCGCCCCGAGTTAAAAAACCGTCCGGCGTTCTTCGATCGGCGTGAAAATTTAGCAAACGTAGAATTAGACGAAAGAAAGTTGACACGAAACGTCCGCCGGTTGGAAAACTAGACGTCGGTAGTCGCTACGGTCTAGAGGAGAGAGGGCGAGAGAGCGAGAGGAGAGCTTAAATAATTCAAGGATAAGCCGCAGGTGTTCGTCAACGAATCGATATTATTCCTATCGGCGGCACGCTTTCTAACGTGCACATACACCTATCGCGCTGTACGTAAGTACGCAACTATACTACGTATTCTCTAATTTCCATGCGATGCGTGTAATACCGGCGGCACGAGTAACGCTATCTTCCAACAATTTCATTCGAGATGCCGATAGCAATTTACAGTAATGTCTCCCTAATTGACGCCGAGATTGCACACAAAAATGGACAATTTTGGAAGAGGAGATACGATTATTCGATCCTTGCGATTCATTTTTATATAAAACGAATTGTCAACAACTATAAAAACGAGCCGCAAGGCTCGAATAATCGTATGTCCTCTTCCCAAATTGTTCATTTTTGTGTACAATCTGAGCGTCAATTAGGGAGACATTACTGTACATTGTATTTGTACGCGTGTATTGCATTTATGTGTACATCTTGTATACATATACATATACATATAACAATCAAAGCGGGACTTCGTTTTCAACGTATAAAAAATAATCGAATGTTTCGTCGAGCTAATTGGACGAGACAATGGACTGTACGACGCGGGGTATTTTTTACAGAAATGCATCGATGCGACGCGATTGTTCGAGCCGATCGATACAATTCCGTGGTTCGCATAGCGCCGGTATATCGTCGGGATGAAATTTAAATCGAATCGTGACAAATGAGTTCACGAGATACGCATTAGCGATAGCTCGTCGTTCGCGACACGGTATCGTCGCTTAGTCGGCGAATTTATATCTTGCGATCGCGTAATTACCGAGCCATTTCCTGACAAAAAGACGAACCTCTAATGACAGGGAATGCGCGTAACGTAGCCTAACGAAACTAAGGATCAATCGGAACCAATTTACTTTATTTTCTCCATAGGAACTCGGTTTCATATCGATTTAACACTGCCACCGCGACCCAAGCTTAGATGTACACCGTGAGATACCCAAGTTCACAAAAACCTTGCGAATCGTTCGGTTTCCATAAGCGAGACGCGTCGGGGTAGAGTCCTCGACAAAAATCCTAGCAAGCTCGTCGTTCTATTCTGATCGATGACCGGTAGTGTCATCGCACAGTTTACAAAAAAACAAAAAAGATGAACGCGAGTTGCGCGATAAAAATTTCGCCCGAAACTTAATTGAAAGCTGCAGCCGCTTCGATCGACTGGAAATTAATTCGTCGACGCGGACGCATACGATCAAAATACTGCTGCGTTCCGATGAACGTTTTAGAGACTAATTATAAAAACGTAGATCGTAGATGACAGAGTATGCGAACCATGCACGTACGATACATCCGGGCCGGAACTGTAAACCGACCGTGAAATCAGGTTGCCATAACAAAACAAAGTCGCAGAAGTGCGGCAGACGAACGCGGAATAAAATAGTGCGTCGATCGAAAACCGAAATTCTTAATAAATCGAGGATTTTGCTGTTTAACACGTTCCGTACCGAGCTTTTACACGACTCGTCGCTCTAGCCGTTTGATATTTCGACTAAAATTTGATATATTATACGCAATTGTTAATTATCGTATATACAACGAAGCAACAAAATAATTACGACTCATTCTTGTGCCGGGAATTAGGGACCTTTGATTATTTATTTTTTTGTTGTCATCCCAAGTAATAGCAAACGGCTATTATGGCCTAGGCCCACACACACACACACACACACAGGGTGCCGAAGGGGCTCGACGGTTTATTTCCCGTAATTTCCATGGGGTACAACAGGCGCCATTGTTGAAGAGAATGAAAACTTTCGTTTTGTTTGTGTTTTTATTTACTCGCATTCCTAGATTTTGATACAGACTTTACTTCAAAACGAAATTTCATCTTCGAAGCAACAATTACCTCTTTTCATAGAATCTTATTTTGCTCTCCATGCATCAACCGCATTTTACGATTCACAGAGAAACAAATATTTCTGATTTTAGAGGACGAAATAATTGTCATCGAGCATCTACCAGGGCGCCGAGTTCATCTGCAAGATTTCTTTTGGACCGACGCGGAAAATGCTCCGCCGTGGGTGGATTCGAATCAACCCTTTTACGAAACTAGGACAGCTCTCCATACGGTAACAATTTACTTGCCTGCCGAAGGAAAAGACGACGATGATTCGAAACCTGAAAGTCGTCCTAGTTCCCACGATCCAAAATGTACCACGTGCATCGAGCCTACGCCAAGACTGGACGACGATCAGAATCAAAATATCGGTATTCTTGTGACGCAAGATCCCGGACCAAGGTTCTTATCTTTCTGTTTATATCATACGAGAAGTTAACCCTTTGCACTCGAGCGATGACTCCGAGGCACCGTTAAGATTTGTTATATCACATTCATTCTAGGATAATTTTTATATTAACAAAGTTTAGATTTAAAACATTGCCAAGAGCGTAATCGCTGTGCGAGTCGCAAGAGTCAATTTCAAGTGCATAAAATGCACTTTGTCATGTGAAATAAAAATACCATAAGTCAGAAAAATTATTTTAGATTTACAGTTAAAATAGTTTCGAGTGTAAAGGGTTGTGATAACACCCTGGTGGTAGAGTAATTTGAACATAAAAACCGACCAATTGTTTAGCACTTTTACATATACAAAATTTAGAAGAATATAAAAATAATAGGAAAAGTGCAGGCGACTTACAAATAGACGAGGAGTTCGATGAGGAAATGCAGTTCATTTAAATACATAATTACACCGCGACAGGACCACAAAAAGGGAATTCAGAGCCTTTGTCAATCGGCCGTATCTATACCCACTCCCGATTGCTTTCAGCATCGAGAACGCGCTAGAGAGCCGTGGCCAGCTGGTGGTCACGACGAGAAGCTGAGCGCATCGCTAATCTCTAGCGAGAAACGCGGCGCTCTAGCGGCCGTGCGCGATACTACGCTTGGCCAGCGGGTCTCGACCACGATTTTGGGAGTGGATTGGTGCGGAAAAATTACTTAATAAACAAATTATAAGCGGTCAAACTCGAACGAAGTATTCTAATCGATCTAAATTGATCGTAAGCACCAGAATCGATCGAATAGCAAAGCGAGATTCGATCTTGCATCCGCTCGTTACAGAATTCCCGAAATTTGGGGAACATTCTGTGCATTGCTTTATCTCTCGTTTTCAGATACTGGTTGTTAACTGTTCTTCGTGCGGGTGAAGCGGTGCCACCTAAAATTGAATTGAAATTGGCTCGTTTATATCGAACTGCATTCTCAAGACAACAACAACGTCATCTTGGACTTTTGCAGACGGATCCGCGATATCAACGATCCGTGGACGAACGACTGTTGGTCACGAACAAGGTAATTCGTAGTGCTTCATAATGTAGATTCGCAACTGAATCGAGTCAAATTCGCTTTCACTTTTTTCGAGTTTTCGCATACCCCCAAGTCGGAGACACTCGGAGCGCCGAAAGGTGTCCCTATTGTCCCCAGTGCAACAGCAACACCCTTTAGCTGGCCAGGTGACCGGTGCAAGCATGCAATTTAACCACGCACGATTACACATGCGTGGAGCGTCTACCGGGTGAACGTTGTAAAACCATTTGCAACTGTGTGTCGCGTCTCCGTCGCAGTTCGGAATTACAATGTTAATTCGGTAGACGCTCTACGCCACTGCGCGTCGCCTATCCCCACTCCTTGCGTAGTGACTTTTGGTGACCGTACTGTGATCGTCGTAAAAATCCGCGTGACCGAAGGATTGTCCGTAGCAGGTAATAAATAAGAAAAGCGTTTCGACCGGTACAAAGCAAGCGGAAGCTTTAACGAGATTAAATTTATGAACACCGTAATGATTGGATCAATCTGTATTTTGTTTACAGAGACATTTTTGATAGCAGAAATAGAGAAAATGTATTTTTTCCTATTAATAACCCTTACGCGTACTCGTTCTTATTTCGAACAACGTTTTAATCGGATCTAATCCGACAACGGAGACTTTGAAGCGTTCTGCGCGTTTCGAACTTGTCGAAGAATCGATACAAGAAAATAGATCTTGGTGATAAAGATATAAATTAGCATAAATTATATCGTAGTTGGAATAATTTAACTGTCGGTTATAACGCATATGCTGTGTTCGGGGGGCACGTTCCTTTCGATCGACTCCACTATATTCGGTACTATAGTTTCGACCGTGCCCAAAATAACGGTGTTTTTCACGTCTTTCAAGTCGTGATCCGATATCACATATTTATAAGCGTTCTCCGTTTTCTTCGATACCGAAGAAAACTTCTCGCAGATGTACGTGGAGCCAAACATGGCGATCAAACGAGCCGCGCACATGTGCAAGCCGGGAAACCTAGACTTTGGAAAGTTTCTGTAAAAACTTAGTATATCGGTTTTGTTCGTAAACTCGTGCCTCAAGTTCCTGTCGCATCTCAAATCGATGATCTCTAATTGCAAATGAGACGGCACCAATTCCAAGTCGATGGAGAACAGCATGGTTATCACGTTGAATTCGTTCTCTATTTTCGAGATTTCGTTGAATCTCGACGAGAATTCTTCGCTAAGATTCTTCAGAACATTGATGTACTTGGCAAACTTGATCTCCGAATTGACCGTCGACAATTTCGTGAAATGATACGTGTTTCTACGCTCCAGCTGCTCTATCCAAAACTTTAACTTCAATTTGAACGATTCTATCGAGTCGTACAGATTTATAATCGTTTTCCCTTGTTCTTGCAACGACTCGTTCAGTATACCGAGATGCTGGAGAATGTCGCACATGAAGGACAAGTCGGCGATCCAATCGCCGTCTTGCAATTCCGGCACCACGTAGCCCGCTACGCCCATTAGAAAATGAATATCCGTGCGGAGATTGTAAAACTTTTCTAATATATTTGCACGGCCGATCGACTCGACGTCGATGTAATACGGCAGCTGACCGTACTCGTTCTCCAGGACCTCTAAAAACGATCGAAATTGCCAGCACTTGAATCCGTGTGCCCGTATGAAATTGATCGCTTGCACGACCACGGACAGGACATGATTGAACTGGATACACTTGACGCACAAACTTTCCTGATGGATAATAGAATGTATAGCGACCACCTCCTGAGGAACCGCCAAGTTTCGTAATTTCGATTGGAGACAACCGACGAACCCAGAATGGTTGTCTACCATGGCGGGCGTGCCATCTGTGGCGACCGCGACCAGCTTGCACCAATCTAAATTGTTCTGTTCGATTGCCTCCTCCACGCAGGAAACGATATCTTCGCCCCTAGTCGACTCTCCCGGCGGGAAAACCTCCAACAGTTCTTCCGTGACCGTCAACGTGTCGTCCACACCGCGTATAAAGACGACTAACTGCGAAGGGCCTAGCACGTTCGTTAGTTGATCGAGGGCCAACGAGAACGCGATGAATTTCTTCGAGATGGCGATTAACTGTTGCGTCACGTTGTTGGCCATCTCGCGAATGCAGCTGCGGATTCTCTGGCTGGAAACGTTCACTTCCTGAACCGTTTGGACAGCGTCCGGCCATAATTGTTCGGTGGTCGCCAGCAGACACCTCTTGACGAATTCTCCGTCGGAAAACGGCCGTCCAGCTTTCGCGATCTCTAACGCGATATTGTAGCTAGCTCGAACTTCCGGCTCGTTCCTCCGTAACTTTTCTTCCTGCAATGAAAATCGTTTCATATAGTAATAGTCTTCCATACGATATCAATAAATTAATTCGAGTATTCTGCGTTTAGTATTCTCCAACAGGGGAAGGACTCTAATTATCCGACTTCTCTATTTCAACGGGTCCTTGCAAGGTGGTAGCATATATAAGTCCCTAATGATACGTGTAAAATATCAGATGTAAATACTCGATAATTTTAATTAACATTCAAGTCACGAACCTTCAAAATATACCACGAACAAGGGTGGTAAGTCAGAGTTGTATTAGCGAAACGAGTAGAGTGTCTGGCTGGTAAATTCAAGGTCCCGGGATCGACTCCCGTTCAGTGAAATATATATTTTTTATTGCAAAAGTTTATTGCAGTCGCGGCGTACACGATGCTCGATGATAATTGTATCTACGGCTAATATTTTACACATATCGTTAGGGTCTCATATATGCTATCAGCTTGCAAAAACCAGTCGAAATCGAAGTCGGACAATTGAGGTCCTTCCTTTGTAAGCATAAGCGTAGCACCCTTCTGTCGTCGCACCCCGCAGTTGCACCGCAGTTCCACCGCAGTTCCGCTTGACATAGGACAGTGTTTGTTGCTAATAAGTCGTGCAAAATCGCGGATATCATTTAAGCTACGGAAAAAAGTTACTTCAACGGGAATCACCCATTTCGCGCAATTAAAATAATTTTGGGACACCGTGTATAACGGCGCTGCGTGTCCAAGCTGAACCAGACTGCCGAAGCCGCCGCAATATCGATCGATGCCGATTCTTAAAGTTTTATTCGTGACTTCGCTTATCTCGTAGAACAGATGTTATTAATTCTATCGAGAAAAGTACCTTTATTTACTGTACCCAATCATTCGGAATAATAGAGTACCGTTAGATCATAGCGCGCCCAATGAAACGCGTATCGAAATTTGGAAGTATATTAAAAATTAACTTTGTACCGAAATAATTCTTGAACTAAGTAATAGTGAAAAAGTTATTTTAATAACTTTTGTATAAAAATATAGCGAAAAAGAGGAAATATTGAAATACAAATTAACGTGCCGACGTTTCGTTCGTCGTGCAGTTCTAGCTCTAAACGATTCGGGAGCTGCTCGACGGGTCCCTTACTCTCACTTTGCGATACATCGTCTCGCTCGCTCTCCACATGCTTCAGTCTTGCCTGTGTCACGTGGAGAAACACAAGCGAGCTCCGAATCGACGATAGAAAAATTAGATTCATTGATCGAGAATGATACTTTAACGACTTTCTAACTTTTTTAGACAATGTCGCAATTATTTTCACTTCTGGCAAGAAATATTCAATTAAATAAGTTAGCACGATTACTATGACACTATAAGAGCTATTCGCGCAAGTATAAAAATTATGAAATGCTGCTTACTACGATACATCAGCTAATTAAAATGAGAACTCTGGTTAAGGGTAATTAAAAACACTACTAGAAAAACGATAAATATTCTCTTTTATTGATCGAATCATTTATTAAGTATGCAGTTTGAATTATAAAAAAGATGTATACGCTTTATAAAATAATGCATATAGTATCGTTCTATTTTTTGAAGTAAACAAAAATACTGCCTTACGTTTCGATAGTATCTCGGTATAGATAATTCTTTTTTGTTCGTTTCCTTTATAATTGGCGATAACATCTCTTAGGTCTCGTTGCAAGCGATTCAACATATCGGTTTGCTTCGTTTCGTTTATTTATTAAATACTTTTTGTCCAGATGTAGTCTATTATGTTCGTAATAATTCTTACCTCTTCGAGTAAAAGCGCCTCTATGTCCAGCAGCTTGCATTTTAGCCTGTCCACCTCCGCGAATCGCTCCTCGCGCGAATATCCTCCATAATCTTTCGCGTGATACCTGTTATAATGTCGTTGGAGATTGTACTTTTTCAAAGAATTGAATACCTTGCGGCAGATAAGGCACTTCGGTGTTCCTCTATGATCGGTGAAGAAATACATTTCTTCCCATGCAGGTTTAAAATGGCGTTTCGGTGTAGATGTCGATGGTTCATCCATGATTAGAGAGAAATGTCGGTTTTTTCACACTTAAATATATAAGGATATCAAAGATCGGTTATTCCGAACTTAAATGGAACTCCTGATAACACTTTTCATTCGTTAACGTGGAAATTAATGAACGCCGCAGTGTTGATAGTTTCCACGTTTCCACCGACCTCTCGGAGCAGGCCCGAGCAACTCGCTCCCAAGAGCAGTTTTTGCTCTGTTCGGGCAGATAGCCAGACAGGAGCACGAAGCCACGCCTCCCGGAGCAATGGCCACATGGTGGGGAACTGCACACGTGTTACTGTGTACGACAATAGAGCGCGCACCAGTTTAGTCGTTAGCATCGTTAGTATGATTCGGAACTACGTGTGGAAACACGAATCTTTCGTGCACCATGAGGCATAATACGATCATAGATCTGGCAACAGTCTGTGCAAATACTTGTGCAACGCGTAACGCGGTGAAATAGCTCGAATGATATTTAATCAAATTTTCTTTTCATTTTTAATCGTATGCTAGGCGAATAATAATAATAAAACGCAACTTTCCGAATCGTTTGTGCGTCGATATTAGTGTTAGCATAACGGTTAATCAATTTTTATCTATTGGAAATTAAAAACTCAAACAAGTCAATTGCAGACCGAACGTTGCTCGTGCATACACGTGGCGCTGCGATCAGCTCCACCACGGAATACAGACATACCTATAGTGGCGCGGGCGCGACAATATTTTTCGTGGTCTCCTGGAAAACGAGAGTGGGGTGGTCAGCCATCTTATGTAACGGTGCAATAAGCATTGTACGCGAACGTCGTATACGTGGCACCGATTTTCACGGTGTTGCGTTCACTAACACGACGACAACGTCTATAAAAGATGATCCGATTTCTCACCTTCTACTCGCTCTTACCACATACCGCGTACCACTTTCGACTTTGTTTTCGAGCAAACGCTGCGCATTCTCCCTTTACCGTAGGTCAGTTACGTAGAATCGTCTGGCTACTTGGAGCATGTATACCCTCCCCGCCAATTTTCTCAAGTGCGTACTTCTTTCGAAGTTCGAAGCATGCGGTATCTCTTCGGTATCGCTCGAGAAGGGTACAGTTCCACTCGAGAAGCCGAACGCTATGCCGATTCGTTTTCCATTTGATATCTGTAAATATCGAACGAAATCATGCCAGAAAGAGAGAAACCTTCGCAAACTTTTACAAGAGAATTTGAGACAAGATTAATAAGTCTAAAAATACCACCTAGCTCTTACGATGTTCTATGCATCGATCGATTAAAAAAATGCAGTTTAATAAAAAGTTTGGATAATCTTAAATTTTGTACGAAACTAAAAGTATACTAAAATAAAAGACTCGCCTGTGACTCGACTTGTGGCAAACAAGTTGTCGGGAATAATTCTCTGTAAAATACTAAAAATTATAAAGGGAAGCAACGGCTTGCCAAAAATACTGCTCGCTCGTTGAGCACGGGTAGATCGATATTGTCTACGATTCCTCGCGAGGAAGCAAATTTATTCGAGATAAAATTTGCCCAAGTCTGTGCAATACATAGACGATGTCGAGCCATCTTGTGAAAAGTGACCGTCGTTCTACTTTTCGTGCCCTTCGGCATCGACCCAAACCGAAACGGAAGCCATCGCTGCGCAGCAGCGTCGATCGGGACAAGCCTACGTAATGGAAACGGGCCTAGAGGTTATCTCTCGTTCAACCGTGTTCAGATATCTCAACGAAAAAATCTGTAAAATAATTAAAGACAATTTCAGAAGTTCGTATAATGCAAAAAATATGTAAATATTTCAATTTTCATTCGTGCGTGATTTCCCATCTGCTTACATCGTATGCCATAGTCGGTCACTCTTCGACGTTCGGCGCTCGACCCTGCATTCTAAACATGTGGCGCCTCTATCGGAGAAAAAGCGAAGCTCCGTTCAATGTCCATACAGCGCCAATCGGTGCAGCGGCAAAACGCTCAAACGGTTAGCCAAATTCGACTGTTGTTAATTCAGGGAATTGCTTGACCGCTGTTCTTCCACGATTAACCATCTCCTTCGTCTCTCACCTTCGCCCCTTTCATTTCTTCATCTAACTTCTCCATCCAGTCCTCTCCTCTACCATCCACGTTTGATATATTCGTTATCTTTTCTCGAATCTCGTCCACCATTCCTTCCTCCTTCCTGCACCTCTTTAACATGTGTTCACACTTGCTATCCTGACCCATCTCGCTTCCTTTCCCTTTCCTCTTCAAATACTCTGAAATCTTTCCCTCTCTTTCCTCCCTGTACCCCACTTATCGTATCGTAAATCTACTATCTTTCCATAGTTTCCCCCCCCTTCGTATCCTACTTTCTTTCCTCTCTACTTTCTTCCACTCCTCCTCTCCTCTCCTCTCCTCTCCTCTCCTCTCCACTCCAACATCTCCTGCTCTCTTCCTTTTCGCCATTCTCCACAGTCGCTCTATCCACTTTACCACTCATACACTTCTTTCTCTTCCCCCCTCATTTTGGTAATTTCGTCAAATCGACTTAAAATACTTGCAAATTGTATCAGGAAAACATGCGAGGAGGTACTACTGAAATTTCGAAAAATCTCGAGTATCAGGAGATTAGTATATCTCCAAACTCTTTATCTGGCTTGTGATTGACTTGTACTACTGAAATTTCGACAAAACGAGATACCTCCTCGCAAAATTTCGAAAATTGTATCAGGAGAACAGCGAGGAGGTATTCTTTCGAATGTCTGGCCTGACGTTGACTTGTACTACTTATCCTGGAATTTTTCGAAAATTTTCGGAAAAGTACGAGTCAATGTCGGGCCAGACATTCGAAAAGTATACCTCCTCGCATATCATGTTCTCCTGATACAATTTTCGAAATTTTTCTGAAAATTTTCGAAAAATTCCGGAAAAAGTAGTACGAGTCAACGTCGGGCCAGACATTCGAAAAGTATACCTCCTCGCATATCATGTTCTCCTGATACAATTTTCGAAACTTTTCTGAAAATTTTCGAAAAATTCCGGAAAAAGTAGTACGAGTCAACGTCGGGCCAGACATTCGAAAAGTATACCTCCTCGCATATCATGTTCTCCTGATACAATTTTCGAAATTTTTCTGAAAATTTTCGAAAAGTTCCGGAAAAGGTAGTATGAGTCAACGTCAGGCCAGACATTCGAAAGAATACCTCCTCGCACATCGAAATTTTTCTGAAAATTTTCGGAAAATTTTCGGAAAAAGTAGTACAAGTCAACGTGAGGCCAGACATTCGAAAGAATACTTCCTCGCACATCATGTGCTCCTGATACAATTTTGGCAATTTCAGTAGTATAAGTCAATAAGTGGTGTGGGAAGAAGAAAGGAAAGGAGAAAGGGATTCAAAAAAAGATTAAGAATGGGTGCTAGAGGATGGTAGAGGAGAGGAATGGATGGAGAAGTTAGCTTAGGAAAGGAAAGGAAGTGAAGAGGAACGGTGATAGAAGATGAGGGTCATTGAATATGGATGAAGGGTGGAAACGGTGGACAAATAGGGAAGGATAGGCGAGAGGTACGATGGGATGAAACAGGAAGGAATGAGTGAGAAAGAGAGAGGGAGAGAGAGAGAGAGATTGCGTTGATTGTGGAAGAACTGTGGAAACGGTGGACAAATGAGGAAAGAAGTGTGAAAGGGAGTGGCAGGTTGGGAGAAGAAGGTGATAAATAAAGAACATAATAGTTGAATTATAATGATATATTTATTATGTAGATTATATTATATATACATTAATTAGATTAGAATTTGTTGCATTTGCTGTTCGAAATAGTTGTCACGATGTCGGTGCAGGTGATGCTGGCGGAAGTACTTCAGGTATGGCTAACACACGAAGTTTACTTCGATTGTTACCTATTAATTAATCGCTGATAATCCAAAATCGTAGAGGTGAAATCTATGGAGGGAGAGGAGAGTATTGAATCGTTTGATTCTGCGTTAAAATTGAGTGGCCCTGAAAAGGGCCGATATAATTGTTAAAATTTTCCATTGTCGTGGTTCTTCGAGATCGTAGCCTTTTACTTCTTTCCTGGTTCCGCGGAGCACAAGGATGAAATGAATCGTAATGCCGATTCTTCTTGTGGAAAATATCTTTACGATGCTGTAATAAAAGCGATCGGGGTTTGATGATTTTTCGATGTAATTTCGGTATTATTTGTATTTCTACCAGTAAAAGTTCCAGAAGAGATCCCTAACAATGTATCCATAACCATTTGTTGTATATATGAATTGTAATCCTTTAGTTATAAACAATTTTCCATTTCATGTTCCAATATGAAATATCGGAGCAAATGATTCGTGCCACTTTGTACATAAGAGATGAAGTAAAATCCGGCACGAATTATCTGCTGCTTTCAAACAGCCTAACAGCGCCACTTTCGTGCAGCGGCAAAACGCTCAAACTGTTCGCCAAGCAACGGTTCCCTGCAATTCGCCGCGCGGTAACACTGCGTGCGCGCGACATCTGTCGGCGGGTGTCCCAAGTCTGCGGCGGAAACTTAAATTAATACTCGCCGATAGATGTCGCGCGCACGCAGTGTTACCGCGCGGCGAATTGCAGAGAACTGTTGCTTGGCGAACAGTTTGAGCGTTTTGCCGCTGCACGAAAGTGGCGCTGTTAGGCTGTTTGAAAGCAGCAGATAATTCGTGCCGAATGTTCCATTGCTTCTTACGAGAGAAGCGGCACGAATCATTTGCTGCGATATCGAACGATTGAACATAAAACTGAAATTTGTTAATTACAATTCGCATGCGCATAAAATTGTTATCGATGCGTTGCTAGAGGTCTCTTCTAGAGTTTTCAATGGTAGAAGCGCACACATTGTGTCTCCGGAGTCACAAAATGAATGACCTTTATAGGGGTGTTTTAGTTCGAGCGGGGTTAGTTCGAAATTTTCCCGCCTGCGTCGATTAGGCTTAAACCGTCCGAGAATAGAATCTGAAAAATCTCGAACACGTTTAACAATATTAAAGCTAATAATTTCAGCTAAATGCGTGGTTAAATTTGCTGTATTAAAGCAGCAACGATTATTTTGACTCCAACAGGGGTTGCTTTTGGTTTTAAAATTGTCCTAACAGATTAACGAATAACATATGCGTAGTACGGATTGCGTACCTCGGATTGCCATACTTGTAGCTTGTTATGTTTCTCTATTTTTCGAAATGGCCCATTCACGGACATGGAAACACTATCTATCAGTGGCGCTCGAACTAAAATACCCCTATAAAGATTATTCATTTTGTGACTACAGACACGCAATGTATGCGCTTCTACCATTGAAAACTCTAGAAGAGACCTCTAGCAACGCATCGATAACAATTGTATGCGCATGCGAATTGTAATTAACAAATTTCAGTTTTATGTTCAATCGTTCGATATCGCAGCAAATGATTCGTGCCGCTTCTCTCGTAAGAAGCAATGGAACATTCGGCACGAATTATTTGCTGCTTTCAAACAGCCTAACAGCGCCACTTTCGTGCAGCGGCAAAACGCTCAAACTGTTCGCCAAGCAACGATTCTCTGCAATTCGCCGCGCGGTAACACTGCGTGCGCGCGACATCTATCGGCGAGTATTGATTTAAGTTTCCGCCGCAGACTTGGGACACCCGCCGACAGATGTCGCGCGCACGCAGTGTTACCGCGCGGCGAATTGCAGGGAACCGTTGCTTGGCGAACAGTTTGAGCGTTTTGCCGCTGCACGAAAGTGGCGCTGTTAGGCTGTTTGAAAGCAGCAGATAATTCGTGCCGGATTTTACTTTATCTCTTATGTACAAAGCGGCACGAATCATTTGCTCCGATATTTCATATTGGAACATGAAATGAAAAATTGTTTATAACTAAAGGATTACAATTCATATATACAACAAATGGTTATGGATACATTGTTAGGGATCTCTTCTGAAACTTTTACTGGTAGAAATACAAATAATACCGAAATTACATCGAAAAATCATTAAACTCCGATCGCTTTTATTACAGCATCGTAAAGATATTTTCCACAAGAAGAATCGGCATTACGATTCATTTCATCCTTGTGCTCCGCGGAACCAGGAAAGAAGTAAAAGGCTACGATCTCGAAGAACCACGACAATGGAAGATTATAACAATTATACGATTTTAGATTATCAGCGATTAATTAATAGGTAATAGAGTAATTACCTGGTCAGTGTTTGGTGACAATACAATACGAGTCAACGTCAGTAGTACAACTCACCCGCAAGCCAGACAACGCAAATTAGAAAGGAAGTCAAACGTTAGGAAAGGGAAAAGGAAATGGAATGCATTTGGTATTGAGAAGGAATGTTTGGGAAAATGTATAAATGAAAAGACGTATAATGTCACACATTACAAGAGTTCTTATTTTATTTTACAATCAGTTTATAATAATGAAAGGGAGTCAAAACGAAACTGGTAATTCGTTGTGGCACTCTTTCTTACAACGACGACTTACTTAACTAACAATAAGATGTGCGCACGTATCCGATATGCTCGGATTCGCTGAGTACAATTATGTGTAAAAATTAATGTTAGAACTGACAACAATATCGTAGACATTAAGCAGAAATTATCTATATTTAAGGCAAACAGTGGTAAGAATAGAATCGTCGTTAGTCGGTATTTATACCAAGATCTTATAGAGGTTTGCGAAGAATTAGTAAGACGAATGACTATTACAGAATGTGCGAATTTCGATCAGAGAAGCTGCTAATTATAGAACTTAGAGACAAATGCGCACGAGTATGAGACTATTAAACGATAAAAGTTTATTTTGTGTGGTGCATAACTTTCAGATTCCCCCGAGAAGTCGACCAGTTTCGAGCAAATTGATAGCGAACGATATCGAAGGAAAGACTGCGAACAAGCGTTCGGAAATACGCTCGTTCAATTACTCGTCGGAAGAGATTGTTCAAGTTAGAATGCAAAATACAAGCATGACTGAAAATGGTGCTACGAGGTTGATTTATTCTGTTCACCTAGGTGGAAAACCTGTACCTGCTGAAACAGCTGCCAGAGACATGGCTCTTTTGTCACCGCAGGAAGTTGCATTAGAACTCGGTGCGCCGGTTCTTATACAGAGCGAACGTAAGTATCCTACAGTAACATTGTTTACATAAATACAAACATAAAAGGGAAAGAAAAAAATTGTGTAAACTCTGAATAACCAGATATTCTGATCTAACACCTACCCCCGTTTTCTGTATGCAGCATATTTGAAAGAAACTCGTCCTTTGGCGCTTTCAAGGAAAAGAGACGCATGGCTATTAATTGGAGCAGCCAGTGCCGGTTTCGTTCTCTTGTCGATCCTGCTTGTAGGATTAATATTCACAGCGAAAAGGAAAAGGTCGCACAGTGCGGTAGCAGCACCGCCGAATCGTAGCATTTTAAGGAAAAAACCAGATTACGTGTCGACGACCAATGGTCGCGATAACGGTGTTTTTTCAACGTCGGAAATAGATGTTAAGGTAAGCTTGTACATCCGCTGTTACGCGCGCTTGTTGTGGTTAAATTTCTTTCAAATTCCATGACTTTCGTCGTTTCTCGCAGACTGAAGATAGCAGCCAAAGTAACACCCCAGGAAGTATGCCAAGGACTCCAACTATTCCTGAAGCTACCGACACTTTCGACGTAGGAATTCATAAGGTTTCTAGCGATAACGAAGACGAACAGAAAAGAAGGACGCACGAGCCAAATAAAAACACGTTCGAGGAGCATTCTTCGAAACAGACAAGGTACGAAGCGAGCAAATATTCGAGTATCGATCTCTTATCTACCTATCGACCCTTGTAGCCGTTAACGCGGGGTGCCCACCGTATTTGGGCTATACCGTTCGTATAATTCGAGCTGTTGCATCGTTGCTTTTATAGACTGACGCACGGAAGAGTATTGCGAACAAACGCGGTGGATATGCCAAGGACATCGGATTCGACGTATGTCATAGCCGATCATTTAGAAGCACTAGAGTCTTTGGAAGCCAATTACATGAGGCACGAAGAAGACAAAGAGGAAGAAGAAGCTAGTGCCTCGCCCCACTCTTACCTATCCATGCCAAATTGTAAACAATTTCCTAACATGAAGAGCGTCGAACCTCTTTCTAGGGTATTGGAGCCAGTTATGGTATGCAGCAAGTTGTCTTTCTCGACAAAAATATATACATTTGTATACAGGAATGTGTGTGCTTAAGAAAATTTTCTTTCATAGGTCAGGCATTTGGATATAGATTCTCCAGAACCAGAGAGACGAGACAATAACGACATCGATTCCTATAGAAGTAGTAAAATCAACGACAAATTCTTTGCACGAACTTCGAGTGCTATGAAAGATCCTGGAGTAGTTGGTCCTATAGTTTGGAATCTTCGAAGACAGACGCTATCTGCAGAGGGTATACAACACTCGATTCCTCTCTTTTACATATAGTAATAATAAAAGCTCTTGCACGAGGAAACTACCGTTTGTTTTATATAATCCTTGCCAAACCTCGGGGCAAAAATTACAATTATTTTCAGGCAATGGCACGTCGGAAACCGATGAAATAACATCCACGTCGGCTGGTCCTGTTGGACGAGCCAAGAGAAGGCTTCACGAGTTGCTAGAAGATTCGTTCAGTCTGTTTGGAAGCAGAGAACAGAATTCGGAAATGCAAACATGCGCTACGCAACCGAATTCGGCGGTGTACGTTCCCGATGTTCTTCCAATATTTTCAAAGACTAGGGGAAGATCTGTTCACGTTAGGTGCTTACAGTTTTATAGAACTCGTATGCTAATCTATCGTATTTTTTGTAATCTTGTTATTTGTATGTTCGTTGCATCGCTCAGTCCTGGATCCTCGCCAACGATGGAAATAGAGATACAACAACATGCGTCGTTGCCTCGAAATAATATCGAAGAAAATGTTGCAGAAAATGGTCATTCGGGACCGGTTCGATCCCATGGTGGATGGAGCTCTAGACCATTAAGTGCTGGTCCATTTCATAGACCGAATGTACCGGACATTGATACCAAACGTATACTTTTACATTGTCAACTTCCACCCGAAGATCCTGCGGTTCCATTAATTGCTTCGATCAAGAAAGAACTTGAAAAATTTTCTTCTTAATGCCCAGTCGGCCGAGTCTACTTCGACCAAAAACGTGTACGACGATTGGTGCCAAGGCACCGTTGAAAGAAGGCATTGCTCGGTATTTGGCATCGGAAGCTTGGCGCCAAATCGATGACAAATCTTCGCGGAATCTTGTAGATGCGGTAGCGCTACGTGGCTTGGCCTGTTTTTGGCATGGACACGACGTTGGTGCCAAATTCGTGCGATATGCAGAAACAAATGGCTCGGGATTTGACACAAATGCGTACTGTAAAATTCGTAACAAATTCAGGACAAATTGCTTGCTGGGTATTCGAGTATCGTGAAGAAATAAAATAAAAGAAGCCTAACGATTATTATTAAACAGTAAGTACTATTCGTCGCAATATGAGTTAAAGAAACATTTCAGAAGAACGCATCGAATCATTTATAATACCGTGTAAATATACTGGAAATTTTTGTATGAAATAATCGCAATCAGAATTCTTTATACTCGACACTGTCCGTTTTTACCGAGCTCGTAACCGAAAGATCGTATAATTTTGCTATACTATAGTTGTGTCGCTATAACTTTGATATTTTAACAATTTTTCATGGCTATACATAAAAAAATAAGGAAAGTACTATGAACTTTTTCATAATACTTAATTATGTTGGTTTTGTGCATTAATACTTTTAGATGAATAACGAGATCTTTAACGTTTCTAAAATTGGGTTGCTTTAGGTGCAATATATCGAAAAGTATTGAACATTCATGTGTCAAAAATGTAAGAAAAAATTTTGGCTATTTTGTAACAGTAAAAATAAATCGTATTTACCTAAAGGATAAGATTAATTAAGCAGATACAATCAACAACTATATATTCATGTCGCGTTTCTGTTATTTGGTACTATATTTGTATATTCATGACATACCTCTCTACCCATTTCATTGTACATACGCATTATAATTCACTATGACTGAATAAGTTGTAAGAAAACGTTAGAATTATAAATTATTTGTTACTTATTATTTTACTAAGTAACAACGATAGATGATAAAACCGACAAAATTACATAGAGTAGAGTTTAATTTATTGTTATTTATTGTATTCGTGAAAATTGTTTACGGAAATACGGCTAAAATAAGAACTAACCAGAAGTAAGCTATAATGAAAACAAAGGAAATTATTTTAATTATATGTGTATATATACAATATATTTAAAACAAAATGATCGATCTAATTTCGCCATTAATGCTATAGAATTCTAAGTTATTACGATATGAATTATATCATTTTGTAAATAAAGCGACCTAATCTTTATTTGAAAGAAAAAAACTTGTAAGCTTATTGAACGAAATAACTTACAAGTTGTGTATCTACATTATCGTGTTAGAAAATGTATTATTTTTCCTGCAACTGATAGCCACGTCGTATCGAAGAGTTATACATACAGTTATTTAATTTTCGCTCATTAATTATATAAAATGACACGAGTTGTCAACACTTTGAGGACCGACTATACCGATAGGAACGGATTGTGAATTCGAAGTGATAATGAAAACGTCAAGCTCGATGAATATTTATAAATCAAATTATACTGCTTGTAGTCGGTAGATAATGAAATTCCTTAGTACACAATAATGTATACCGGACAAAATAATACTTGGATTTCATAGTAGTAGAATGGACATTTGTGCAGAAAATAATGCATCGAATCTTAATTAAAAAAATTCAATTTCAGACATTCTATAATATGCATTTCATGAGTATATTATTTCATTAAATTTACTAACTTAATTTCAATTATATGTATGTATTCTGTTATTTTGTAAAAAGTTCAAATTATTTTAATCATGTTATCTATTGTTATTTATATGTACTTGTATGTATCGTGTTTTGTTAAATAAATATTAATAAAAATAAACCTGTGAGTTAAAAGTTTCTTGGCACCCCAGATAGTCCTCTTGACACTGAGATTACTTTACCTTAATTTTGATAGAGAAAGAGTTATAAAGGAGAAACGTATTTAATATTGTTCAAGGATCGCCTATGAACCGATGGAAGCAACGCGGGGGGGCAAGATGCTGCGGCGATATTAACTATATCATTTTCTATAAACGTCAAAGCCAAATCATTTAATTCGTCTTTTTAAAGTAAATCTAAAATAAACAGAAAATACTCATTTTGCCAATTTCGACTCGGTTTGATCCGCCACCGTGTATACCTCTATGAATAATTTTTATTAATTATATACATGTATATACATGAATTTCATATATATATATATATTACTAATATATTATATCCTATGATATTTTTGATAACTCGACAAATCGATCGTTATTATAAAAATCTTTGTACGTATGTTCGTACTGCAGCTGAAGCATCGAGTATTTTTCAGTAAAAAATTTGATATATTCGGGGTGAGTAGAGTCAACCTCCAAAAGTACACGTCCTCCAGGTTTTAAAACTTCTGCAGCATACTTTAATAAAGGCTTGATTACTTTTAAACCATCTTCTCCTCCATCGATCGCCAATAAATCTTCGTAACTATAATATAAATGAAAAAGTATAGCATTTAAGAGATTTTGTACGATATCGATAAAAACTATCAAAGTACGTATGTCTGATTACATTTTTATCTCTGGAGATAATTTTGATATTTGATTGGTAGGTACGTATGGAGGATTGCTAACGATAATGTCAAAAATTTGTAAATTTAGATCAAGATCTTTAGGTCCACTTAATACATTCGAATACTGCATCTTTCCGTCGTCCTCGAGTTTGGCATGTGCAATTAAAACCTGATTTTCTAAACCCAGTTGATTTCGATTTTGCACGGATAGTTCGCAAGCTTGTAGATTCGCGTCTACTGCTATACATGTTACCTAAAATTAAACTAAATATTGATATAAAATCGATGCGTCGATGATCGTGTTAAAAATCATTACTGTTTTATTGGCACGAGCTATCGCGAGGGATATCGCACCAGAACCGCATCCGACTTCTAAAACTTTCTGTTCTATTCTTTGCAAAGTGTCTATTCTCTTGAGCACAAAATCAACTAGAATCTCGGTCTCTGGCCGTGGAATAAAAATTGGTGGAACTAATTTTAGAGTAATATCACGAAAATCCCATTCCCCTATTATGTATTGAATAGGCATTCTGTAAAAAGTAAAAGCAAGACTTCCTTAAACAGTTTTAAGTTATAAGCTACAAACAAAATGTATCTACCCTGTGCATTTTGGTTTTACCTAGATAACCGGCATTCGCACATCGATTCCAGCTTTTGACATTGGTCCGACGTAAGCTTCTCATTTCGTACATTTACGAGATCTATTATCTGAAAATAAATTTTCGGTACAACACTCTGATACCTAGAGCTCTGGAAATACAATTCAGAATAGTTCATTCGAATATAATAAGGTAAATAAAATTACTTCAAATAATTATTTACTTGACACAATCTTTACTTAATAATCTATCGTACACTCTTTCTTCGGCGTATAGTTTATTAGCAATTCTCGATATAAGTTTGTTTTGAAGTATTTTAGATGAAAATGACACTCATCTGACAGTGAGAAAAATGTTGAGATAATAACAAATTTGTAAACTGTTATCTAATTCTGGCGAACATACGTAGATCATTGCATTTGTACCTTTTTAGTACCTATGACATTTGCAACAATGTGCTCGATCGATTCAACGGGTTCTGGAACACCTTCCTTACTAAACCGGTGGCTCCATTGTTCGATAATTTCACCGATGGTGGAGCACTGTGCATTTACTGTACACAGGCGACGCGACCAACAACAAAATGTGATCCTTTTGGTTGTTTTAGTAAAATGTAAACGTGTTGTAATTTTGGCGATTTCTGCGAAAGTACGGGCACTCCAAATACATCCATGCAACATTGTGGCAATATTCATAAAATATAACTCATTGTTAACCACTGGAATAAATCAGAAGCAAAAGATTATAATGATAATCTATGAAACGGCAAAACGTATTAGCAAACGAATTCTTGGTTAGACCCCTCGATAATCGTTTCTTTCATCCGGCAAATTCTATTGTGTGCTGCCAGCTGTTGGAAGGTACACTTGATTATACAATTCATTCCAGTAAGATGTCGACTGAGTAAAAGTATCCGAGACAGAAATTCGACATTTTTACTTTGACACGAATGCAAATCGATTATATAAATGTTTCGTCGAGATTGATTTATGTTTTGAAAAAGAGAACATTCTTGCAGAATATTTAAACGCATTGGGAAAACGACCGTTTTCTTAAAACTTCCAAAGTTAAATAGTATACGAGTACGTGAATACCTTGCGATACAAGAACGTTCAACCTATTAGATTTAAGGTGAAAAAGATTTAAATAAAAAAATATTATTACATATTCGGTTCGTAACATATGATCGATTTGTGGAGCATGCGCGGTAACGGCTTGCGGAAAGAAGGGTGCGGGCGCGGGCCTCACCTCGCGAGCCATGATTCAGTTTAGGACGCCAGCAGTCGCCACCGGTTCTACTTGTAACTTGTGTCGAGTCGTCTACCATGACAGTTATTAGTGTGACACGAGTGCGACGTTGAATTTTGATCTACTAATAACGATAAAAGAATCGATTCGATGGGCTAAGCTGGAGTATGCCTTCGAACGTTCGTCTGTGCTCGTTTTACGACTGAACAATGGTATTCGTGTTCGTGTTCTACCTAACATAGTGCGTCGCATTAGAATAGTCGTTCGCGTTCTAAACACGCGTTTTCGTTCTGGTGAATGGCGGGTGGCGATACGGTGACGGTTCTGTGACGTGTGTCTGGTGTTGTGTCGACTGTCAGCTATCTCGTGTATTTGGAATCACGGTTTTTCTTCGTCGTACGTTTGTGGTTAAAATTTCCGATCGCTTCGACACCGACGTAAACTACGTTAACTTATCGCGCTGTTGCGCCGTATAAAATTAGTCTCTCGATTACATGACAGTTGTTTACCAGCAGAACGTTTTAGTCGAACGAAACAACGGGAGTACAAGGTGTGGTGGAAAGTGACATGTAGACTATAGACGACCTACGCTAGGTGTTCTTCGTTCTAGCTTTTCTTCTCCCTTGCTTTCTGCTCGTTTCCTATTCCGCGTGTATTTCCTTGTTACCTCGTTGTTTATAGAAGTTTAGACACGCGGTTGTTTTAGATTTTCACGTTTCCATTTCGCCTCGTTTCGTCGATCTACCGAGTCTACGGATTTGACACCTGAAACGAAGGTTTGATGAACCCAATATGCATGCTCCTACTAATTTGTGTTTTCGAGCAACCGACGAATAAAGCAAAGAGAACAATATTAACGTTCTCGATCTAAACTACATATTGTACGAAACAAATTGCACGCGGGCTGACCTATCACGCGTTATTTCTAAGAATACACATATTCATTTGTTTTTCCATAATCGCGTTGTTTTGCGATACGCGTCGTTAAATGTGTAGGTGTCGAACGAACGAAGGGGGTAGCATTTCTTTGAAAAGTCTGTATTCATAGGTCTTACCGGGATCGAATGCCGGAAACGACCTCCCATGAAAAACACTTTCCTCGTATAGGTTCACGCCCCTATGGGCGTTACATCTTATATCGATAATTTCACGTTTACCGAAAATTCGTTTTCGTTCGATTATTCCGTAGCACATACGCATGTACGTGCGTATGTACGGTGAATGCTCGTTGATCGTTGATTGATAATCGAGCGACAATTGCACATGCAAATAGAATTCTCAATCCTACCTGTAAATCTGTAAATATTGATTGAGCAGGAATACCGAAGCGTGTGTGCTCGTATTTGTTTTGTAAAATAACGGAACATCGAAAGCAACGTATCGTTGTTTACTCGATTTCCGGTCGTAACAGAGATTTTCCTGTTACCGGTTCGTGTTCATGCGGCGTGTATCATACGGAGTCGACTATACATGCATGCATGCCTTTTACTCCTGCATTTTCTACAATACTATCGGAACCTTAAGGCGCTTTTCCACTGCGCCGGCTTTTGCTGATCGGCACTGTCGCGCGGCCTTAACGATGCAGCGATGGCTTCCGTTTCGGCTTGGGTCGATGCTGAACGGTAAGAAAAGCCTAACAGCGGTATTTTTGCTATCGGCTTTGTCCTCTCGCGTTATCGAAAGTCCCGTACAAACAACGCTGGCAATCGACTCGTAGAGAAGGCCACTTTCCACGAGACGGCTCGACATCGTCTAGGTACCGCACAGACCCGGGCAAATTTTATTTCAAATTATTTATCTCGGACCGTTGTTTGAAAATAACAATGATATCGGTTTATTCCAAATTGGCCGAAAGAAACGATCCGGAAAATAAGAATCGACGAAAAGATTTTACTTTAAGAAATCTTCACGATTACATCGAATAATTATAAAATAAAATAATGTATTATTTGAATGATATTTCAAACAATATCGTTTCAAACGAATCAGGTCCGAGTACCACGACAGGCACTCGTATCCGCAAATGTAAGCGAGAAACAGTTAGGTTTTCCGAATGATCCGATTGCATCGCATTTGTCTTCTCGATGAGAAATTGCAGATAACATCGATCTACCCGTGCTTAACAAGCAGTATTTTCGAGAAGCCGTTACTTCCCCTTATAATTTTTAGTATTTTACAAAATTATTGCCCGTAACTGTTCGCTCGTTTTACTTCGTGATAAATTTAAGATTGTTTAAGCTTGTTTTCATGAAACTGTATCTTTTTCATCGTATGTGTTAGCAGGATTTTTACGAAGAATTGTAGGACCTTTAGGACTTTTAATTTTGTCCCAAATTTTGATGTAGGACCGAAATTGTGGTGGCGATCGCACGCCAAACACGGTAAAAAGTTTCTAAAAATATACTTATAGTAAAGAAAATTTTGAGCATTTTAAACATACGAGCTATAACGTATTATGTCTTTTTTCCAGTTACCTGTTGCCAACAGAACTAGATGACTCGAACCATACCTACTTGAATATGTTAAATTTTCATCCTATTTTTGAATTATGAATGCGGAGAGAAGCAGTATCAGTTTTGGTCACATTTTAAGGAGCGAAATTTTATCTTTCTGTTAAAAAAACTTTCGACTGCTACTAGCTGCTATTGCAACAGTTACCAAAGTAAACTAAGAGGCTCCGGTATGTGCGAGCATAGCCATAGGATCAGATGATACTCGCGGAGACATTTTTTTGAACAGGAAATCAAATGTTATATTCATCTAATGTTACTTACCGATGTCGCTTCAATATCATTCGACTAATATTCTTAATAATGTTGTAGGCAGACTTCTAATTACGTTGGATCTTATAAGTCTATCGATAAGAAACAAAAAACCAATACAAAATCTGTGATCTATTCGAACGACGCAAGAGAAATGTTCCTTCCAACTGTCCCGATCGGTCGATAATGCTACAATCGATACGTATTTGAAAAAAAATACATTAGACGCACACGATTTCGGACATAAAATATTTTTTACCGCGTTTGGCACGCATCTGCCCCACGGTGCGTCATGCGGAGGACTCGGCCGAAGGTTTCTCTCCTTCTGGTACGATTCCGTTTGATATTTATCGACAACGGATGAAAAACGAATCGGCATAGCGTTCGTCTTCTCGAGCGGAACTGTACCCTTCTCGAACGATACCGAAGAGATACTAAACACTTGAAACTTGTTTGTCTTTGCCTACTCCCCTTCCCGGCCGGCGTGTGCCGACGCAATGGGAACGCGGGATTTTAGCAGGATCAGTAGCGAAGCCGCGCGACAATGCCGATCGGCGAAAGCCGACGCAGTGGAAACGCGCCTTTACCTTAGAGATGGTCTATTCAGTTGTTTAGTTCGGCACGGAATGCAGTGTTATCTACACGGTCGGTTCGATGGACACTATCGCGTTATGTTCGTGGAGTCGACTGAAATACGCGACTGTGCGTAAAAGTGTGTGTGTGTCGGCCGAGCAATTCAGAGAGGAGATATCTCGTGGTATCTCTTTCTGGCGTTCAGCTCGAGATCTTTATCGTGAGTCAGAAGATGTTTAACTTTATGAAGAAAGCCACGGAGAAGGACGACAAGGAGAAGAGGAAGCGCGAAAAAAAGGAGCGAAAAGATGTCAAGAAACGCGACCGAAGTAGTATGTCCGCGGAAGAATTACTGCGCTTGGACGAAGTACGTACTTTTTATTTCATTATCATTCTCATTCTCGATCTCAGTCTCATCCTCATCCTTGTCCGCATTCTCATCCTCGTTTTCGTATTCGTTTCCATCTCCATTTTCGCATTCATTTCACGACATTCGTCAATTTATTTATCATCCAACTACAATATGTTTCTTTTTTATTATTTGCCCCCTTTTTCTTATCGGTTATTCCGCGATTCGAAACAATAAACGGCTCGTATTTCATTTATCGGCGTCCAGTTTTTCAAACTGCGAACATACCGTCCTGTTAACAAGCGTACGTTTCGTTCGGACACTATTTTTTCAACGTATAAACTTTGCTTATTCGACGGCGTCCGATTGTCGAAATAACGAAATAAGCGATATCGAAGAATCGAAAGCGAAATTCATTTATTTTCTCTATATGCTCGTACAGACTTATCGAAGATAATTCACAATTTTTAACCCTGCAGTATCTTTTTTATTTATATTATCGGCGCCCGATAACTATAGGCTATACTTTTTGCGATGACATCATATAAAGCTTAGATATAGCTTTACACTTACACAGTTATTAACGCGTACGCGCCGATTCTGTGCAGAGAAAATTGATTCGTATGCGAACGAAGCATGGATAATATTAAACACTGTATCCAGATAATGAGAAATAAGGTAATCTTATTTTATTATTAAAAAGAAATAAATCGAGGGAATTTGGAAAAGTAATGTGCTTTTATTAGTTGGTTGAAGTACGATATTCCGAACAAGCTTTTCCTCTTCTATCTAATGGTACCCGGTTTTGAGCGCAGACTGCTTATATATTTCGAGATATTTAATGTTAAAGATAGAGATATTTAAAGTCAGAAAGACAAGTCGCTGCGACGCGCCGCGTAAGTGCCCAGAGTAGTCAGGAAAATAAGTTACGCGAGGTGACGCGTGCGCCATCTGAGACCCGCGCAGCGGCGTGTCGCGTTTACCGGGTGAACATTATAATTCTGAACTACGATCTGTAGGAGTCCGGTATATTTTCAACACGCGTTGTTCGCCTGCGTTTATAAGGACTGGAAGAGAACGCGTCGTTGACCGGTCGAGATAGCTTAATTAATTAAAGCAGTTGCCTGGCAAGCGAAAGATCCGGATTCGAATCCCGGTCCCGATCTATCGGAACTCCCTGCGCATGCGTCGCCATCCCACTCTTCGCGTAGTAAATTTTCCTGACCGCGAGAGAACGTTTATCTCCCCGCGACAAAGACCCTCGCAATCATACCATTCTCACGATATCAAACGAATGAAAAAAAAATACTAACTGATATAAGAAGACGCATTCGTAGCAGCTTACTATATTTCTTTGCAGTTTGTCCAATTCGTTCAATTTTCTTGGGACCTACGCGTCCCAGCCTTTCATACCAAACGTTTAGAAAATACTCTGCTCCTATTGCAGCCCCGTGGTTGTCCGGGTCTTTAATCTCCTTACAACGCTTTATCATTAGCTTCCATACGTTTCCAACTCGTTGTCCAATTACAGCGGTTTTTCTGGAATTTTTCTTCCTTAGGGTACATGCATATGTATATGCTATACTCGACGTCGACAAGCTATCGCGTATCTTTATACATATATGTATTATGTACGTGTGATACGTATGCAGGCATTATTTATACATATCGAAAGCGGGGGTGGGACGATGCGAAACGATGTCTGAACGATGGGAGTGGCTTTAACCCCTGTGCGAACAACAACGGAGCAGCGTTCGGTGCAATTCTGTTGCTTGAAATGATTTCGAATTGAATACGACAAGCCTGTTATGAATTTGAAACATTCAGAAACATTCCGAATCTTCTTCTAACTGTGCTATTGCGAAGAAATCGGAGATGCGAGAACGATCGTTCACAGAATTATGGAATTGTACGATGTTTCGTTCTAGGACGTTAAGACGTTTCTTGCATATTCTCCGGAGTGATCGTTCACATTGACAAACATTTAGAACTGTTCTCAGACACACAAGCGCTTCTACGAACATAAGTATGTATACCTATATATATAACCGAGTCTTTATCCTCTTACCCGTAAGGGCCTCGGCGAAAATAGCGTATTTTGTAGCGAGTTCGACCGCCGACCGAGTTGCATCGACTGCATTTTTTCGAACTTAGGTTTTCGCCGACTTATAAAACTCGAGCGTTCTCTCTGCCCTCCCCCCCCCCCCACACTCCGCCTCTATCTATTTCTGTCATGTTCATGCTCCTTTTCCCTCGTCCGAATTCCTACAAGATCTCAAAACCGGACATCCTCGCCAGCGACCATCCCTTGCTTCGTTACCAACTTTCACTTTTCCTCCCAACTTTTGCAGACTATACTCCGCGACAATACTATAAGACTTATCTATTCCTTTCCTTTCGAAATAAGTTCTTTTTATTGCTTTTGCAGCGTGCACGGCCGAGTCGTATCCTTGGAAAACAAATGGTTCGTTTCACTGTGTCGTGAAATATTCGCTATGTCGAGATGCTTCGAAATGTGTGATTCGACTTATTTTGCTGCGGACCGTGAGTTTGATTTGTCTCTTCGAGCGAAGGAGATCGACAAATTGATGCGAGCCACGGAATAGTGGCGAAATTCGAAAAGATTAACGTATCAGGACGCATTTAACATTAGGACCGAAGGTACTAAAAGCGCCAAGAAAAGATCGCGACGAAAGAAATTGGTGCGAACGCTAACGAATGAATCATTCGTCGATCTTTGAACGGAGTTGATTTAGAAGTAAAAGCAAAGGTATGCGAACGTATGCAAACCGGCGCATTCGTATAGAAATATCAATTTAAGTGCTAAACTGTGAACGTTGCTTCACGTTCTCATATCCCTTAGATTGAATAAACTATCGAACGCGAATGAAAATAAACAATCGCATAGTGTTAATTACATCCACCTCGTGATAACAATCGGCCAAATCCGAGCGATTAGGTAAGGAACTGATAGCACGATCTTCATTTCCACGAGACACGCGATGTCTGTACACAGTTTTACCTCTTTTGGTCATTGTAGCTCCGGAGAACGTCCCGAGAAGTAAAAAAATAATTGATTTCACGCGGAAGAAGAATTTTCTTCTTACGAGACGCACCTTATAGTATTGTCGCGGATTGTATTCTAATGCAGAAATTTCTCGAGCTCCGAACCGTTGACATCGTTTCACCAATGAAAGCATTTTTGTTGCAGAACGTTCGAGTACTTTTCTCGTCGGGTTTCCAACACTGTATAAAAAGCTAAATCTTTTTGACAAACTGAATAGTAAATTGAACCGGTGCTATGCTTCGTCGGTCCTTGTGAGCCGCGATATCGCTCGTTAAAGCGCGCGGATCGGTGTTATTCGGAGTGATTCGTTCATCCATCGAGTGATTTTCTAATTCGAGTTCAACGAATTTCATCGATCGAGCGACCCTACGAAGGCCCTAATTATGTCGGACAGTGGCAGCAGAAAGAAATACAAACACTTGACGGTGTTGCAACGGCTGGAGATAGTTAAGAAGCTTCGAGAGAACGTGCCTCCGAAAAGTTTAGCCGAAGAATTCGGAGTGACGGTTCACACGGTTTACAATATTAAAAGAAACGCTGCCAGCCTGCTGCAAGACGTGGCCAACAAGCATCATTTGCATTACAAAACGAAAAAGATCAAAGGTCCCGTGCTCAGAGAATTGGATGACAAATTGTACCATTGGTTTTCGGAACAAAGCGCGACAGGGAACGCGATCGGTGACAAACTGTTGCAACAGAAAGCCGAAGAAATAAATCGAAATTGCGGCGGCCCGTCGGCGTTCGCTTGCAACAGAGCATGGGTGTGGCGATTTAAAAAACGCCACGGTATACAGACGGCGCAGACGGCCGGTGAAAGCGCCGACGCGGATTTCGAGGAAGCCGATCAATTTTCCGCGACTTTTTGGAAATTTGTCGAGGACGAGAACTTGAGTTTGTCGAACGTGTACAATATGGACGAAACCGGGCTGATGTGGAAGAGTCTGCCCCGGAAAAAGAGCCTCGTTCCTTCCGCCGCGGAAACGGCGAACGCGGACGAAACGAAGAAGGAACGCGTCGCGATCGGTTTTTGCGCCAACGTGACGGGCACGCACAAATTGCCCCCGCTTTTAGTGCACGACCGTAAAAAGCCGAAAGCGGCGAGGAACGCGAAAACGTCGAAAGCGACGCGAGGGGCGCGGAAAAGCGCGCGGACGAACGGAAAGATATTCCGAGATTGGTACGAGAACTTTTTCAAGCCTGCGGTGAGAGCACGGCATTTGAGAACCGGAGAAGTCGGAAAAGTGCTTCTTTTGGTGGATAATTGCGGCGCGCACGTTTTGCCGGCCGACGCGACGAAAGACGACGATTTCGAGTTGATGTATCTTCCGCCCAACGCCGCGTCCGCTATTCAGCCTATGGGCCAGGGGGTCGTTGCCGAGGTCAAGTCACGCTTTAGATTCAAATTAGCGGAAAAGTTGTCGGAGTGTCCCGGTGGGTTGGCGCAATTCGACGAACGGCACGATTTAACGGACTCTATGGACATTTTGAACGCCTGTTGGGAAGAGGTGACCGAGCAAACTATACGCGGTTCGTGGAAACACGTGCTAGGGAATAACGGCGAGGAAATAGAAATGGAAACTGGCCGTAATTCCGAAAGCTCTTCTTTGACAGAGATATTACAAAACTGTCCGGAGACAGCTGTTGCCCGAGAAGACGTGGAGGAGTGGCTCGCGTTGTGTCAAACGGAAGAAGAACAAATATGGGATGAAAATGGAACCGAGGAAGATGAAGACGGCGAGGACAGAGAGGAAGAGGAGGAGGAAGAGGAAGAAGAAGAAGAAGAAGAGGAGGAAAATGCAACGATGTTCCAAGACGAAGACGTGGCGAAAGCCCTGGACATTATCGTGCAATGGACGAAACGATTCGACGATTCCGTGCAGTTGCATGCCAACGTGTTGAAAGCCTTTTTTTACGAAACTAAAAAGGACCGATAACGTCGATGTAGTTCGTCAAGTGTTCGTAAAGACTTTTAAGAAATAGTTTAATCGAAATCGAGTAAACAAAACTGTAACCGTATAATTTTTAATAATCGTGTCTCAACGTGGAGCGATCTACGATAAAAGTAAAGTCGATTCGCGTCGTGTTTGGACCGATTTTAATCCGAAGAATCTCGACTATCCGTTGGTGCTACAATTACGAAGGTAAGGCGACAATCACCGACAATGCAATTTTCTCTACTGCATGTCTATTTTTTGCTAGTTACGATATCCCTTTAAACACCGAACCTTAACGTCTCGATAGCATTTCGATCGCAAGATGCAAAATGCGTTTGCGCAACCGATTGTCGCGTTTATTTGAGGAAGTATTTCTGTGCACTTATTTATACGTGTATTACTTGTACTACTTCGCTATGATTATAGCAGAGCCTGCAACGTTGGCTCTGCTTTTAATCGCTTGATGGGCTTCCTCGGGCGACGACATTTTTACGGTATAAGTAGGTCGATTCTTGTCGCTATTTTCTTTTCAAACTTTCCGATTACAGAGACTTTTGATCGTCGATCTGAGAAATATGCGGAATAAGCTCGCGGCGATTAAAAATGGCAGCGAACAAGAGAAGAGGATAACGGTGAAATTGAAAACAAAGGGAAAAAGGAAACGGTGGACGATGCAGCGTGCGATTGTAGTTTCCTCAAAAACTCTGCTGTGAAAACAAACGCTTTAAAAAGGACAGTTTTAAAAGGACAGACAAAAGAACAAGGACTACATATGTACACGTTATAATAAACGGATCGTTTATAGCATAGTAAGTCGTTGAACTCGTCTCAATACCGTCTAGAATATTATCCAGTCAAAAATATGTATCAACATTTAAAAATCCGAGGTGACCAGCATTTTTCATAAAAAGATTTTTTTAGAAGCTATAATATTAATTGTTGCCGCATCCCCGCCCCGTATAGGAGCACAAACTGGACGGTGAATATCAAGAGCCTTTTCCCCTTGCCCGGCCTGCCACCATAGCCGCATCATCGCCCACCCTTAGGATGCGGTCCAAGTAGGCGAGCTTGCGGTCCAAGTTCACCCCCGAGTACCTTATCGAGCCGCGAGTTCTTGCCACCTCGGTTCCCACCATCATCGGTACGGACCTCCGCATCGTCTGGTTCAACAAAAGCCGAGCCATCTTCGCGGTGCGGTCATAATAACGACATACGCCCTTATTTGCAGACTACAGTTTAAATTTTGCGCGACTCCATGCATCGATTAATCCGTGTACTAATCACCGGATAAATGTCTTTGTCGCGGATAATCGTTGTTCGTTATCTAATCTCGAGGCTAGCGAGATTAGCGAGACTGTCCGAGTTAGAGATGCGACTATAGATAAATATCGACCGATATATCTATATATTACCGATGATGCGATACATTTATAACATCGTTAAGATAAATGCGAACTACGAAGCTTGGATGATCGAGCAAAGTAAAGTGTGACGAATTTACTACTTTGTCAAACGTTCTTACCTCTGTTTGTACCGATTACATCAGCGCATTTGTCAACTTTTGCCGCAGTCGGCTTCTTTTGCGAGCGATTTCATTTTTCTTTGTATATTACAGACGCGTATTAACACTATATAACAAGCGAATAGATACAAAAAGAAGTAGCCACCCCTAAATAGGGCCGACGACCAACGCCACCGAATATATCCGCTCTAATCGTTTCTCGATGAGGACGAGACTAAACTCGAGTGTAATCGAACATTTTTTTTACCGATACGTAATGTTGTAATAAAAATTGTAATATTATTAAAGACAGTCAAAAGTAATGTCGTGTTTGGTGATATTTCTTCGAAACGTTCCTTTGCGTGACTTTTTTTAAAATTGGACCGAATGAGGTGACATTTTCCAAGACGTTGGACCGATTGGTCTATTAGACGGTCTCTAAAACAATTTTAGCAAAAAATTAATATAGTAAAAAGCAATAATTACGTCTTTTCAACTTCTCCAAACCGAGCCACGCCTAAATTTTCGTTGCTCTTTCTCATTTTTCTCATTTCATTTCTCTTCTTCTTTTTCCTTTTGTCTCAACCATGGGAAATTATCGTCGTTTTCAACATGGGCCTGCTCTCGTTGCTCACACACTTCGATGTTATCTCGTAAATTGTACTGATGCGGCATAATTAAAATGTATAGCCAGTGGCAACAAATGAGGGATACGGATGCATTTTATATGCTAAGCAAAAATAACCTTTAATTAGCGTAATTGTAACCGTTTCACGGTTACGGCGCGATGGAGAAACGAATCGTTAAAATACCCATGTTGAGCTTGCTAAGCGAATCCGACTTTGAATCTTTTCTACGAGAACGGTTCTCCTCGCAGGAGTTCTAACAACAATAAATGAAATATTCTATTCACAGTTCGCAGCTTCGTCGACGTTAGCCACTATTTGCTCTCGTTTTACAATAATACATTTGTAAACGAGAGATCTTTCGAATTTTCTTCGAGTTTGTGCGTTTGAAAAAAATTTCGTCGACTCGCCGAACGCGAAATAATTTCAGTCGCCTTCGATTTCATGAAAGTCTATCGATTAAATCGAAATAACGGGCGTACGTTCTGATTGCAGGTTCGAAGGTCGTTGAAAATACCAGGACGACGAAAGGAGAAAGAGAAGTTACCGAGCGGCATCACCGCGGACTATAGTGCTTCGTTTTTCGCGTACTTAGATCGGGATCTGTTAGAAAATTCCCAGAACTCGTCGAATTCGGGGCAAGGTGCGCGTGTTAATAACAATTCGACGAATAGGACGCCGGATGGTTTGATACAGAGTGACTCGTCGGAAACTTCGTTGACTTCTTTAACTATCAACACGTTGTCGTCGGCGACCTCGGTGAACGCCATCGGCCAGTTGGTTAAAAATTTGCCGCCGTTACCACCGAAGCCGCCCAAACGGGGAATTCTGAAGGGGTCGCGTCTGAGTGCTAGCAACGCGTCGAACGCACACGCGGAGGAGAACGCGTTGTCGAACGGCGACGAAACTAATTATCAAGAACCGAACAACCTGTTAGCAAGAAACACACTTCAAAATGAAGTGATCGCCTATCAGAACGTGCCCACGCATTTGCACGGATTGGGAACCGCTTTGAACAAAGAAGACGTTTGCAGCGAAGAAGAAACGTTAGCCTGTCCGAATTCCTGGCAAATTTCACCCCAACGGTCTGTCCAATATAATCAGCAACAGCAACAGCAGCAAGAACAACAACAGCAGTACAATCACCATCATTATCATCATCCTCAACATCATCAGGGCGATACGAAGCTTTTACAAGTTAGTGGATACAAATAAATAATTAATCTGGCTTGTATAGTATTTCTATTTTATATAGCAGAGTGCTTTTTACGCGTATGAAATTGAGTCTTCTGACTCTTGTGACTTCGAATCTAAACTTTGTCGATATACGAATTATTTTGGAACGTGATAACGATTAGAATTGAAATCATATATATTATTTGATATATTTTAATATATTAATTAATATAATATGGGGTATATAGTGTTACAACAATTGAAATTATCCCGGGAGGTTCCGCGAAGAAACCGTTCATCGGTGGTAATCTTATTTGCTCTGAGCAAGTCCACCCCCTGCCCGTCAAAAATGTTAGAGAAACATTCGAAGGTGGAGGTTTTCCGGCGCGTTCGAAATGAAAACTAAACTATGGTTTCCCTGTCGTGTCGCAGGTGGTAACCAGTGCTAGTCCGTCGGCGGATTCCTTAACGGATACGACGAATTCAAGTTTTGCCACGCCGCCCTTCAGCCTGTCGCCGATCGGAGAATCCCAAGGTTTCGTAAGATGGCGGTCGACGGTGTCGTTTGAGGAACACGGTGTCGAGCTACAACTGCCCGAAATTATACCGTTGGAACTGCCGGAACCTCGAGGGTTGACGATCTATCGGCAACCACCCCCGCGGAACGATTTCGGATTTTCGTTGCGCCGCGCCGTTGTCGTGGAAAGGGCCGCCGGAGGAGGTGGAACACAGATGAGATCGGTGATTTTTGCGGAACCCGGTTCGCTGGTACAACACAACAACGACACCGGCCTGTTACCCGGCGACAGGTTAATCGAGGTCAATGGAATCAACGTTGATGATAAATCACGCGAGGAAATTATCGATCTCATCAAGCGGTCCGCCAACAGCGTCGTGGTAAAGGTAAGTTCAGCGAGTCAAATTATTCTTTGTTTCCAGCGTTCATTTGATTTTCCATTCACCCGATAACAAACGACGGCAACGCTGATTCAGATTAAATTGAACTAAAATTAAATTAAATTAAAGTTTTTTTTTATTTTTATGAATGTGTTCTGCGTGCGTGGACGACGTTGATCTATTCGAGTGCATGATGGAAAAGCGTTAAGTGGTGTGCGTTCTGTTATTCTATCATTCTATCGTACTTTTATAAGCTCGGTTCATTATTCTCGCAAATGGTACCAACGATGAGAGCTCTCTCTTTCTCACTCCCTATCTCTTATTTAACGATGCACGGAAATTTTCAATCGATGGGGCAACGTTAATCTTTCGCGAAGAATTTAATGTTAAATGTAGCTTGCGGTGAATTACGGATTTTCAAACGTTTCCTTTATTATCGACGGGCGATGTCATTTGTCAAACAAATCGGTAAAGCTGCGATCTAGGATAATTTATGTTATTTGTCACAAATAGAAACAATCGAACAGTTATCTGCACTAAATGATCGGAAAGTATTATTCACGCACTCTCATTAAACCTATCAAGCAGTAATAGTATTTGGCATGTAGTGCTTCATACAAGTGAGAAGATCGAATTTATTTAGATTTCGTACAGTTTTGATTATAAAACCAGCAACAATAATGTTATTTATTCAAGCATTTTCCATGAACGAGTCTATAAAGTTTGCAGAAATGCAAAATAAGGAAACGGTTACATATTTTCACCGCGATAGGTTTAGTGTTAATTATTTCTAACAAGGAAGGGTTAGTTTGCGCTGCTTCCGCTCGAGCCGTTAGGTGGCTAGCATCGTAAATCCTTTCTCGCAACTAAGATGATGCACCGATTAGCATATAATAGGCGTACTGTCAATCGTCTTTGCCGCAGTCCGCCTCTCGGTGGACTCGGTCAGTATCTGAAGGATCCCTAGTGTGGGCAGTTCGCTGCACACATATAGGTCGATCCGATTTTTGGGGAACCCGTAAGGGTTCCACGTTAAATGTCAGGTGTCCCCTGGATAGAAGAGGAGCGGCGTCAACCTTCGATGGACTTTTAGGTGCTCGGAATTGCGGTAGCGTGCGAGTATGGGTTATGCGGAATGATTGTAATGCGATTGTAAAGCGTGTTTGTATCCTAGAGTTAAGAGCGAATGAAGCGGCGTTCAGACAGCAAGAGGATGGAAGTGAGAGAGTGCAGTGAAAAAGAAGAGGATGTGTAGTGAAAGTGAGAGAGTGAGTGCAGTGAAAAAGAAGAGGAAGTAGCCAATAAAATTAATTGTACATATATTGTAAAGATTAAACCCAAAAATTGAAATAAAAAAATTTAGATTAAAAAAGAATTGAGATAAAAAAGAGAGATAAAAAGAATTGAGATAAAAAAGAGAGATAAAAAGAATTGAGATAAAAAAGAGAGATAAAAAGAATTGAGATAAAAAAGAGAGATAAAAAGAATTGACATAAAAAAGAGAGATAAAAAAAATTGAGATAAATAAAATGGCACGAGCAGTGGTTATTATTAGAGAACCATGCTTTTTTTGTACCCTAGCGTGTTAAGAGCGAATAAAGCGGCGTTAAGACAACAAGAGAATGTGTAGTGGAAGTGAGAGTGAGTGCGGTGAAAAAGAAGAGGATGTGTAGTGGAAGTGAGAGAATGAGTGCAGTGAAAAAGAAGAGGATGTGTAGTGGTAGTGAGAGAGTGAAAGAAGTAGCCAATTGTACATATATTGTAAAAATTAAATAAACCCAAAAATTGTATAAGAATTCACATAAATAAAATAAAATAAAGTTGCACGGCCATGCTCAACATTAACTTATAAAGATACGATCACATGAATTAAATTAAACTGTTTAAGAGCATGGTGTCAATGTAAAGACCGTGCTCGACATAAAAATTTAAAAAGTAATTGTACGCGGTCAGTTTTATTTGTATTTTCTATTCGTTGGGTTCGCGTTGCCTACTTTTTAATCTCTGAAACTACAGCCTGATTGTCCGTCTTCGTAGGGTTAAGAGTGCGTGAATCGATCAATTTGAAAGATTAACTGCGAGATGCCGTAATTGTCGTTTCCATTAAATAGCCGCTACTACAATTAGTACATACAATTGACACCTCGAACAAATGTTATTATATAGTTCTATGTGCACAGGTGCAACCAGTTGCAGAACTGTCAGAATTATCGAGACGAGGTGACAACGAAGGGCAACAGGTTGAGCTTGCTGCCGCGAATATTCGTAGCGGCACGCTTCGACGATCCGGTAGCTTACGACTTCAAGATAGCATGGTAAATATTTTTATCGATATTTTATTTTTGAAACCGATTTAATATGCTTTCGATCGGTTTGTCTATCTTAGTCTTTATTCAACCCTTTCCTCTCTGTATTATTCGCGTATAGTATTTCGCGAGAATTTAGTTGCTCAAACATCGGATACTCCTTCATTTCGTTTCACGTAATTTTTAGAATATCGGTATTAATTGATCGAGCGATAGAATCATCCCGACATTCGAACATGGCAGACGTTCAACTATTTGAAATTGTATCGTACCGAATTGTACCGGCCTAACTGTCGAACATTTTTTAAATTGTGATCACGAACCACGCCGTTATGTGTCCTTTCGGATTCATTACGGATGCGCATAGCGAGAGTCGGTTATGTTGGGAATGTTATAGTAGCGTAAACTGTTGATACTATCGACCGACGAGCGTAGCTCTTTCCCGCGAATCGAATGGATGTTGCATTTATTTGTTCGCTTGCTATTCGACAAACAGGCACGGTCCGAAGAACACTTGGCGCAGGAACAGGCATGGCTGAATTACGAAAAAATTTGGTTGTTGCATCGAGGTGGTTTCACTCTCGCCACGAGGTACGGCTCGGCGGATCCGGATACGGGAAAGTTGAGGATTCGGTTGGCTACTTCCGGCGAGGAACTTCTTGTGGACGAAGAGGATGTGGAGAAGGTATTAATAGACGCATACATTAGCGCGACGCTTTATCGGTGCCGCTCGCCGGAATCGTCGTTAGCGGTTCGGAACTGTCTCCTTCTTTTGGTTTCAAATCGTATCGAACAAAGATAAGAAATTAGATAACTATTACTCACCGCAATCCTGTAGCTTTGCAACGAAGATGACGTAACCCCGGAAATTGTTAGAGGTCTGCTCACACTGTCCCACTCGCAACTCACTTTTTTTAATTTTAACACTTTAAAATGGAATTTTTCTTAATATATTTGTTAACGTACAACCACAGACACCTTCCTGTTGGCGACTCTAGCCCAACTGACGGTTATTAAACAGTCGGGACCTTCGAGACGTATATTCTTTGTTTATGCTAAATCGGGCCTTCCCACCGTTCGACCTATATCGGCGATTACCCGAGGATTTCGGAAACGCCGTCGACTTTATCTAATCCCTTTTTTGTCCTAGACTACGCATCATTATCAAATGACAATTTGTGTTTATCTATGCGTCACGAATCTCGCGGCTCTTCTAGTAGTCTGGCGGCCCCCTGGATTATCTCCCTGATTGAGAGTTTTCATTTTTTATATAATATATCATATGTACATGCTGGCCGCTCTCGCTCTCTCTCTCTCCCTTTCAAGTTGTCGATTTTCGATTCCAAGCTGAGGGACAATTAAGAGTAACGATTGGTGGAGAGATACCACACCACTATTTGCTTCTGTTCATTTTTGAAATTGCATCGAAATGAAATGAATCATCTGTTTCGTCTGTTTTGTTCGTTTCAGGCAAATCCACCGCAGTTCGACAAGGCCGAAGAGCTGTCCCGGCTGCGGTTTCTTAACGAGTCTTCTGTTCTTCACACACTGAGGCAACGTTACGCTAGTAATTTAATACATACTTATGCGGGCGATAGTATGATCATCATTAATCCAGTGGCACCATTAGCAATTTACTCGGAGAAGGTAAATAGCTTTTATTCATCTTGGCACTGTCCGTCCACGAGAAGATGCCACAGAGAAACTTGTAGGGATGATATACCTGATACACCAACTACTTGCTATGCACGGACTGTGTCTAAGAATGGGGTCTCCCCGCACCCCGCTGTAGACATCTGTGCCACCTTCTCGTGGACGGGTAGCATGTATTATATAAAACGTATCGTTGTTTACGTACGATCTCATCGAATATCGACCAACGTCACCGTATTACATCCTCTTATGCTAATTATTACCATCGAATATATCGCGTAGAATTTATAATATCGTCGACTGTAGATCCTACGAAGCATTTTAAACAAACTTCAGTCGATTGGAATGTATAAATGGCGCAGTGAGGTAATCGAGATCCCACATTAGAAATGTATAATCTATCTATACGATTTCATTAATCAAACGCTGTTGATCTTTATTCTAGCAGCTACGCGAGAATACAATGCATACGTTTATTCTTTCTTCTTACTCGCACATAATTAATTACAAGATTAAAATAATATGTACATAGTTATCCTTCGGTTTCGTATTTTATTTTTTGAAATATATTTTTTACAAATCACACAAATATTCGTTTTATTTGCATTATCATTTCTTTCATATTATCCCTACAATTAGGATTTTTTGGCTATTTGTTCTTTTTCACGCAAGTTATCGTTCCTCTTATGACAATTTCTGCTCGTACAGTCGGTGTACAAACTGTTCATATACCTTTTGAAACGGAATAATTTTGTTATAAATCTGATTATTATATCATTATATAAAAAGTCTCATTGGCCAAAAGTGGATTACTAAAATTCTTCTAAAAGTATAAATGACACTATTCGGTTACTTGGAAACCGAAAGCTGTTTGGAATCACAGTTTCATAGTGTCCACGAGTGAAAAAAAATTGGATCTCCAATGATTTTCCTTTGTTAAGGTGGCGCTTATGTTCAGAGGATGTAAGAGCGAAGATGTGCCTCCTCATGTTTATGCAATGGCGCAAGCAGCTTACAGAGGGATGTTAGCTACTCGAAGAGATCATTCCTTAGTTTTCCTCGGCCGTAGCGGATCGGGCAAAACTACGAACTTTAAGCATGCTCTTCATTATCTTGTTCTGGCTGCTGGTACAGTTAATAAAGTAAATAAATACCTTAACATTTTTATGTATAATCCATTGGTAACTGCGTTTACGCTAATGTTGTATTACAAACGATGTTCAAACAATTATTGTATTTTTAAAGATCCTGACTATTGAGAAACTCAATGCCGTCTTCACTGTCCTAGAAGCATTTGGGAATTGCAAAACATACATGAATTCGAATGCAACACGATTCACTCAACTATTTAGTTTAGACTTCGATCAATCGGGGCAGATTGCGTCCGCCTCTTTACAGGTAATACGATACGTTTGTCCGCATTATTATCGATTATATTTATGCTTGCTTTAACTTATTGCAAATGCGACTGCCTTTTAGTCTATTTATATCCTATAGTTGATCTGAATTGGTTTTGTCTGTGCGTACAAGGTGCTACTATTAGAGAAGTCGAGGATAGGTAAACGAGCAAACGGGGATCCAACCTTTCATGCGATGTACCGCTTGCTGGCAGGCGCCGAGGGTGTCTTAAGAAGGGAATTGCATCTTACGAATTTAGTCGCGGAAAATAATTCGTTCATCACGCCTCTGCAGAAGCACGAAGACAAGCAGCGCGCCATGGTGGAATTTAATCGGATCGTGGCCGCCTTTAGGACTCTTGGTATATCGGAAACCGATGAAAAAGCGATTTGGCTAGTACTCACTGGTATATATCACCTGAGTTGCGCGGGTGCCGTCAAAGTCGGTACTAGTTCTCAAAGTCGATGGCAGTTTGCGAGAGTAGAATGCGCGGAGAAAGCAGCCACATTATTGGGAACCACGGTCGAGGAATTGAGTAGAGTAGTGTTCTCTTGGAACGGAGGTGGTGGCACACCCAATACTCCAAGGCCGACATTGCGAACTCCAAGTCCTACGGAGCAAAGCAAGGACATAACTGGACTCGATGCTCTCGAAGGACTTCTCATCGGGCTTTATTCCGAAGTGTTTCACTGCATCGCGGCTCATATTAATAAGTACGATCACGTGTTTAGAATATATCCTCCCTTATGATCGCGCGAGTCGGGCAAGCAATTAGAGAAAATAAAATTATTATACCAATTTAGCTATACCCTTTTCTACGGCAGTTTCATTGGCCGATCGTTTGTCCTTGTATTATAGAGAAAACGACATACAATGATGATGATCATAATTTTTTGTTGATCCACAGATCCATATCATCGTCCGTGCACACGGTCGCATCTTTATTGCTGTGCGATTCACCGGGTTTTCAGAATCCTGCTACCTGCGGGAGACAAACCGGAGCTTCTTTCGAAGATCTATGTCATAATTATTTACAAGAACGTTTGCAGTTACTATTTCATCATACGACACTGATAGCTCCGAGAGACAGGTGCCAAATTTCATCAAGTAATTCTATATTGTATCTAATTGTAAATCTAGGAGAGTCTCGTCCAATTATTAAAAGCGTTGTCGAGATAACTTTCGTAAGCAATACGAATCTGTGAATTTAGTTGATTTTTGTACGTAAGTTTTTGAGAAACTTATTTAAAAAGATCAATTTTTTTTTCAATCGATTACAACCCCCTACTAAATTTTAGAAATCGGATAAAATTATAAAAATTAGAGTTCGTTGTACAGTATAACAAGCTGTTGGTTATGAAATTATTAATTACCACAACATTACGTCGAGGGATATTTATGGTTCGTAAATGGAATTTAGGTACATCCAAGAAGGAATTGACGTAGATTACGAAGATGACTACGATGAAAATGGTATCGGATCTCCACAAGGTTTGATTTCATTATTGGATCGTGGAAGTTCCCAAGGTGCAACAATGTTGCGAACTAGCCAAAATGATCTTAGCGGGGGTAGACAGATGGAACGAAAGGGGCTTTTGTGGTTACTAGACGAAGAGGCAGTGTGCCCCGGAGGTAGCGACGAGACTTTTTTAGATCGACTGTTCTCTCATTACGGCGATCGAGGTATATCTTCTATACATACGTATGCATACAGCAAGTGCTAAAATTTGCATTGAATCGTGTAAAATTTTGTCTTCGAACAGATCACCAGATTTTATTGAGGAAAGCACCCGGTAGCAATCAGTTCATTTTGCAACATTTATTGGGGACTAATCCTGTGCTATACACGGCCACTGGTTGGCTGAAAGCTACTCGAGAAAATCCGGTTACTAAAAGTGCCATTACAATTTTCCAAGAAAGCACAAGGTATTTTCACATTTCTTACAAAGACAATCGACAATAAGGTGTTCTTTACATTTCTTTTCTATACAACACCTTTTGTTTTGATATCAGAGAAGATGTAAACATGCTGTTTGTAAACGCGCGAGGTGCTGGAGTCTCTGGAACTTTATGCAGTTCGATGCCCGGCTTAGAAGGTTCGCAGTCTTTGAGAAGAGCTTCGAGTATTAGACGAACGTTTACGGCTGTGAAAAGGAAAAATGTTTGTCTGCAAGTTAAATTTACCGTTGTAAGTACAAAAATGATCGTTATCGTTGCTTATAAATGACTACGTTATTTGTTGTATCGGCACATACGTGTTTAATGTTTCTTATATTATATTCGACATTTTTTGTATATATCGCAAATAAAATATAATTTGTAGGATGGCCTGGTCGAGACATTGAGGAGAACACGAGTCAAATTCATCCATTGTGTATTGCCGCAACACACTTCTGGTAGCACCGACAGTAAAAGCTTATTATCCGTCAAATCTAATCAAAACGAAGACAGTATCATTAACGTGCCCCTTTTACGTTCCCAGGTAAGCATTTCAAATATGTATGAAACACAATACTTCTACCTATCAATACTTACACTTTACAAACTATCAAGTTACGTATAATATTTTAATACAATTTGTTTAAAGTATGTTACTTTTTATATAGTTGCGAGGAAGTCAAATAATTAACGCCGTTCGGCTGCACAAGGTCGGATTTCCTAAACATATGGCATTAGGTGAATTTAGAAGGCGATTCAGACTATTGTCCAGCGAATCGAACGTTCGACCGGGCAGCCCTGTAGGCGATGAACGTCGTACCGTTGAAAACATGCTACTGACCGTTGACATTGATCCAGCTTCTTACCGAGTCGGACAAAGCCAGGTAAGTCGATTGAGAATTTTATTTACTATTTTACTTCATTTTTAAAGGCACGTTTCTTCCATTCTTTCATCATTTAAAACGCATCAATATAGACTGAAACAAACAAATGTTTGATTTAAAAGCAGCACTCTTAAATTTCCTTAAACTTGCATAAAATTGTCTACATTTCTATTTGGTTCATGATACGGAATCAACGTGAAATTATATATTGTTATAATTATATTATTATCAACACGAAAGCGAGAGAAATTATTTTCTGGAATGTAAATTATATTCCTGGAATTCGTTTTTCCTGGAAGACGTGGACGTCTGTTTCGTTCCATACATTCACCTAAACAGCAATCTCGAAAATTGAATAAATGTCCTGTTGTAAACTGAGCACATATGATTTCGAATGCACAGGCAGCTGGTAAGTAAGCTAAAGAATGTCAAACAACTTTCTCTAGGAAGTATTTCAGTCACAATGCCGGTAATAGCAGGTGGTATATCGTAAACCGGTGAGGATACTACGCTCCATCGAATTGGTTTTCAAATTATTTACTTTTGCACAGATTTATTCTACCGAGATTAATGCGATTAAAAAGGGGATACGATTTGTTATATAAATCGAAAATGGGAACCGGTTCTCCTCGTGCGGTATTGCGATTTCGAAAAATTATTTATCCGGTTAATTTTACAATGACGTTTATCGTATCGTTGCGATTATCGCTGAAACACAGAACGATCGCGAGAGGATAGAGCTTGAAAATCGGTAACCTTGGTAACTCGATCATTAGCACACGCGGTTAAAAACTTCTGATCTCGTCGCATAATATTTAAACATTTTTGTTTTGATCCAAGGGTGTTGTGAATCCGACACTTCGCGAGCCGATGCATTGTTCGCTGGACAGCCTCCTTATTGAAAGAACATTCGATTTCTTCGCGAAGCAGAGTTATATAAAGATTATTTAACATAATCGATTAAAGTTAACGTTAACGTTATTTAACGTAACAGTTAACGTTAATTAACGCATTTTAGTACATTCAAAGTGAAAAAACGCTCGAACAACACGATTCTCAAAGTCGTTGCCACGAAACTCTAGATGAAAGTAAATGTGATATCGAAGAAATTTATGATGTTGCAATATTCTGCAGACGCTTGCTTTCGAAAAGCCAGAGGAACGTGCGATTTTTCGACAACTTCAGCATCGATATCGACCGTAGCCGACGCAAAAGTTTCGGCATCTTCTCCGGTAGCAGGTTTCGACCGTCCTCTTTTCAGTGATTTAATACTCCCTCTTTTACAAAACAATCGAGCTATGCGGTCAGAACTTCGTCGACGAGGATGATTTCTCCCGCGTGCATGTGTACGCGTACGCGCACGTGCGCGTACACGTATTATATATTCGTCACAGATTTTCGCCGCGGATCTGAAATGTCGTCGTCGAAGATCGGGCTCGGCGCGACGATTCGTAACGAATCTATCATTAAATTTTCAATTAGTACCGCGATATGCCGGAGGAAGAGTGCGAGAGCTCGCGTGCAACCGTTTGACCGTGAAAGTACAAGCTGGCAAGTATTTCTCGCAATAAGAGCGACACGCAGCCCGTGACTTTCTCGTGGCCTAGATAGAAATCGTTGCACTCTTCGCAGTCTCTCTGTGTTCACAGAATTCAGTGTTCTTCCAAAGCTTTTTCGTCGCGAAAGTGTTTCATCGCGCGCGCATGCTCCTTTCTTCTGTTTTAGTTCGGATCCACGGGCCCGATCTCTCGACGCTGTCTTCCATTTGTAAAACTCCGGGACCATAAAACACTCGTGTTCCTATTAAATCGTCGATAATAGCACCGCGACCGCGTCGTTCCGTGAAACATCTTTGAAAACCAATCTAGTCGATAAATATTGCAAACACAGAAACTGCCTGTCTCGTTCCAGGAAATATAAACCGTTGCACGTTACTTTATCCTATTAACGATTTCTTTTTCTTCTTTTTTTTAATTAATCCCATCTTTCCGAGAAGCGTTATTATCCGATAAATTATTTATAGTTTACAAGACATATATTATCTGAAGAAAATTTCCATTTCTCTACACGATCCGAGCGAGCATCGATTAGGGAGAATTTGCTGTAGTTGGAGGCATAGAAGATTTCCGCCTCGAAAAAGCGTGTAACGAAGCTTCGGCTTCTGTCGGTTTGAAACGAGAATCGCAATCGCTTCTGGATGTCTTCGCTGACGAGGTCTCTTTCCCGAATCAGGGCGAGAATAAGGAAGAAAGAAAATCTGTACCGATAGAACCGCATTCTATTCAGGAATGTCACGTGGAAACGCATTTCGTATTTGTTTCGGGAGCGGAAAGACGAAGCCACGGTTTTTAACCCGCATAAATCCGGCTCCATCCTCTAATTAGAAAGCTCGGAAGACGAGCGAGGCGCTGAACCACTCCGGGCTAAACGGACGATAGGTCGTCGTAACGCGGCTATGATCGCTGTCGTGCGGTAGTAAAGTTAGATAAGGCAGCAACGGGGGAGCCAGTTACCGTGGGGTACGCCATTACCGTGCCTTTAGTTTATTTTCAAGCATAATTAACTTTGTATCCATCGAACAAAACATACTGGAGTTCTTTCTTAAACTTAAAACCAATTACAGTAAATTCTCCCTAATAGTCCGCGTTACGGCCTTCCCGGGATTGTCCCTGTGCCATTTATACGCCTGTACGCGTTGTTCCTGCGCCTCTGTTAAGGTTCGACGGAGTCGGCGAAGCGTGTGATGCGACACGCGACGCGGCACCTTTGACTCGAATTCGAGAACTCGCGATACGATGACGTAACTTCTTCGATTTTAACGTTTTACAAGTGAATCTTTTTTTAACGCGTTGCCGACAGGTTTCCGATTAAAATGAGACCAGACACGATACAGTTTGGACCGATACTTCCGATTACGTAAAATAAAATCAATCGCGATGCAATCGAGTAAATACGGTCCGAGGTATGTCGTGCTTGGTCTCATTTTAATTGCAAGAATCTCGTCGATATGTTCAACAAAACTTTCACGTATAAAACATTAGAAATAAGAAAGTTAAGGCATCGTTTTTATTCCAGCATTATCGGCTGCTACACGAGATAACGTTGGACGCGCATTTTCAATATCGAAACATATACTGAACGACGATAGGCATTAAAATTAAATTAAATACAGTAATATTACAGTAGTATTATCATACTGCTATAGAAAGTGTATCTTGCACACCTTGATATCTTCGTTATTTTTGCCGATACGAGAAAAATGTTTCACGATAGTAAGATCAGAACATTTCGATCCCTGCCGAAAAGAACCGAGTGCAACGCGCGATATACACATGTATCTAGGATGACTGCTAAATCGTGGTACGAGTCGTTGCGTCGGATTGCGGTTGTTGATGCAGAAATCAGTCGGGAGAAAGAATAGCGTATGTTTGGTCCGTACGTCGCGTCGCGTCGCACGTCATCCATACGGGCAGTGCAATGAAAAGCCTCGTTGCACGCCAACAGCAGTAGAACCGGTAATGAAGTAGATACTTGTGTTCTGTTATACAGGGTGAGTCGCGTAACTTGTACAGCTCGAATAACTTTTCAGCTGTCCGCTTTGTTGATACGCCGTCGTTTGGAACTGTTGCGACCGTGCTACTTTCCTATTCGACGGTTCTTCGTAAAACGCATAATTATATATAATAATATAATATTTGTATGTATAAAACGCACTATATGGCATTATCGCGATATAATAGATCTCCTTGAACCGAACGATTTTTGTTAATCAAGTTTTAGTCGAGACACCCTGTACAATACACGTGATCTATCCGCTCGAATTAGTCTGTTTATAGAAAGAGAAATTAATTGTTACGGAATCGCGAGACGTTTGCCAGATTCATAGGTGATTTATTTATTGGTAAATACGTTCGAGACGCTGATTCGACTGTGTTGGAGCTTGTGAACTGGAAAGTACGTAAACCGATACACGAAGTTCATTCCGGAAATGAAAAACAGTTCGCTTTTAAATGCGGCATTTTGCAAAGTCTCGGACCGAATCGAGGCCCCGTAGAAACGTAATCGTTACAGGAAATTAGCATTGTCGTAAAATGGTACGTCTATAATTTATTATTTTCTCATCGGGACGAACTGTCGAGTTTTGAATGTTCTTGCGGGGACGCGGTTCAATAGTCGCTTGTTTTTGCTTTTATTTGGGATGCGCGCAACCGAGAATATTAATTAAAATAATATTCCATACATGGTTTTCGGAACGGAAGCGCGACCGCTAATCGGCGCGTGCCTTTTATTCGTGCGTGTTCGATTTCGTTAATTCGAAACTGTTTCTCCGGTCGTACGCGTTTTTCGTTAAATGCCGCCAATTTGCCGATTACTGGGATATCTTAATAAACAATTTCATATTAAACATTAATCGTCGAAGGATATCGTTCGTCGCAAAGTTGCCGAGCAAAGAAAACTTGCGCACGCGTAGAAAACTCTGAAACTTGTCGTTCGATTAATCGTCGTTCGATTACTGATCGGAATAAAAAACGTTATCAGCGGAGCATGATAAGGGACGCGCGAGTTTTCGTTTCACTCGCGGTCCCGTTCGTTCGTCGTCGAAGGAACGCGAACTCCTGGCACGGAGGTCCTCCACGAAATTGTAATAGCAAAACAGGTGAATAGAACGAACGCTTAGATTTCTTCTTGTCAACCTAAAAACTCTCGCGATTTCATAACGCGGTCACAGCTATTTTCTGTGATGCTATCTCGTCGTCTTTCCTCTACATCGGTTCCTTTCTCTCGTTCGTCAGTAGGCCAGCGGGCATTCTCGGGAACAGCTTTCCAATACGTTCCTTGCGTGGCTTCCAATTTCTCGTTGCAGTTGCCATCTTTGTGAAGTTGCCAATGTCGCGACGTCCTCTTACCGGAAGAGCCGGGAAGAAACGATCCCGCGGCAACCATGCACAGTCGTTTCTCCGTAATTCGCGCTCGGATCGCGCGCAAAAATGGCCAATTTGAGAAGAGCAGATACGATTATTCGAGCCTCGCGTCTCGTTTTTATAGTCGTTGACAATCGGTAAATAGAAAAACAAGCCGCGATAGTCCATTTTTGTGCGCGATCCGAGCGCGAATTAGGGAGAAATCGCTGTAATCGTGTCTCCTGTTCCCAGATTGTTCGTTTTTGTGCGCGATCTCGGCGCGAATTACGGAGAAATTACTGTATCCAATGCTTCGCCTATCTCGGACGTCCGAATACAACAGTATATTTTTTACGACATTGTAAATTATCGTTGCAACCTACACACGCGTGCTAAGGTAATGTGCACGCATCGATCTTCTCGGATATCCTTGTACGTTGTTTCTTCTGAAAATTGCACCGGCTTCTGCCCCACGAAAACCATTAAAGAAGCATGAATGGAGAACACTCTGCTCTCTGTATTGCTGTGGCGAGTGCGGCAAGGCTGTGGTTATGGCTATAATTTTCAATTGTATGCTGGTCGAAACCATTGTATGCTGGACGTCTCATTTTCTAGCGCTTCGACAAGGAAAACCGAACAATTACCGGTTGATCGACGATTACTCGACGCCCGAGAAATCAAACGATTCGAATTTCCATCAATTAAAATACCGATCTGCATTTAACATGCAACGTCGGTTCGTACACCGTTACACTTTGTCCGAGCGTTTACTTAATTCCAGCAAAAACGACGCTTTTTTCGTATTTAAGTCACACTCTTGGCAACGAAGCTAACTAATCGAATCTTCGTTTACTTGCGAATTCTTGCGGGAAACTCTCTATCGACGACAGCTCCTTACGAGCAATCGAATTAGAGTTTCTCCCATCGATAATTGTTGTCGACGATGAAAACGATTTATCCTTCGCTCGTAATTATTATTTATAGTAAAAAATATTTTGGGCGAATAGTACTGACGTTGCTTTCGTTAATAATAATATAAAATAATAGTAACACGAAAGGTCCCGATTTTTAAAAAATTCCACTACCACGCGATTCCGATCAAATATTATCAGAGCGAGCTTGTACCACTTGAACGAATTAATTATAATTTTGCAAACTAATTTGTCCAACAAAGGTGTGCACGTAATCCCCTTGATCAGCCTGTTCGGTGAAAATCCGAACAGGTGCATCGGGCGCGTTCGATCGACGATCGAGGACGGCGAATAAAACGTCGTTCGGAAGAAGACGTTCGCGATGCATCTCGCGTTTCGTGTACCCGTAGCACGCGCTTTGCAATTTGCACGGTTCTGTAAAATAAAGCGCGATACAACATATATGTATACGCGCGTGTAGCGTACGTCTATGTAACGGAAGAAAACGGAAGAAAGAGGGAAGAGAGAGTCGAAGAGGTACGTAGATTTCTCGATTAACTCGCGGTAGGGGGACGTTGGGGAGGGTTGGGGGATGGAGGGGGGGAAGAGAGTTTATAGCCTGTGGTACCTGTTACCTTCGATAACGGTAAATACGGATCGGCCTCGGAGTAAAGTAGCGGACCATACAAATGTTTTTTCGATGATCCTTGGCTCATTTATCCGGTCGAAACAATTTATTACATTGTTCCGCGCGAGCATCGACCGTTCGACATTTTTTTTAATCGTCGCGAGCGCCGTCAACGATAGCCAATTTGGCCGACGTTTCGATATTTGCGAGCAACGAAACGAAACGTTTTATTTTAACGGTAGAAAGTGGTTTTAACGGGATTTTCAGCCTATCGATCCGTTCGGGTAAAACTTCTTATGTCCTTGCACGAGAGAGCAATTAGTCGAATACGAAAAAGATACGCCGTCTCCTTTCGATGTTGCACGCCGCGTTACGGTATATCGAAGAACAGACCCGACGATAAGAAGAGTAAGTCCTAGAGCGAGAAGAGCTCCGCGTAGACGACCCAGAGAGCCCGGATACGTTTACGCGTCCGTAGATTGCCTAACTCCGAGGTGGAATCGAAAGAAAGGTGCTGCAACAGTTTTCACTTCGTTCTTATCGACTTATCAAAATATGCGACTCGAGAAACGAAAGTTCCGAACGAAAGTTCGGACCGCGGATCCACGCCGAAACAGAGTTATCGTCGCTTTAATGAGACGCTCTTCAATGAGAAAAAGCTCAAGAATATTATGTCGACGTACGCGTACGCGCCGCTGCGTATAGTAACTCGATCGATGTCATGATATTGAAAGAATTTGAAGCGAACGCACCTTCTTAATTTAACAATGAATTTACAAAAATGCCAAATAAAAATGACATTTTTCGCTCGTTTCGTTACGCGGACGTGCTTCCTGATCGATCGGTCCGTACGATATCCGATCGAGATCGACGATACGATCCGCTACAGATTCGCCGCGAATCCGGGGACCGTTCATTAATAACGCGATCATCGATCGAGCTGCTTCTCTTCCCCCTTTCGATCGGTTCCCTTCTTTCTCCGTTGCCTCCCCGTTCTAACCCCGGTGTATCCTCCTTTTCTCTGCTTTCCTCCTTTCTTCCTTTCTTACTTTCCTCCTCGCCATTTCTTCCGCCGCCGTTCTTCTCGAGCCCCCACCGCGGCAACGCTCCGCAACTTTGCTTCTCGCTCTCTTTGCCGTCGTCCCCCTCTTCGTGGCTCCCTCCTATCGCCCATCCGACTCTTTTTCTTTCCTTTCCTCTCGCGACCATAAAACGTACGTCCACTTTTACGCAGCTTTTACGGTACTTAGTCGTGGGTCGTTCTTCGCACAAGAGGAAGGCGCCTTTCCGTGACGAGGCGGTCCGTTGTCGTGCGCGCGTAACATCGCCAGAAATCTGCGAGGCCCGACGGAGGAGGACGGAAAACGGGAAACGGAGGAACGGTGATCCGCGATAAGATTTCAGAAAAATGCGGACGAGGATAAGCGTCGCGGTAGCGGGCGTCGAACGAGCCGCCGACAATTGAGCAAAGTGCATCGTTGGGATTCGCGGGGAAAAAACGGAAGAAGCTCCCGACGGAGATCGTCGCGTCGCGCGTCCCGGACGATCCATGCGATACCGTCGAAATTCTAGATCGACGGGAACTTCGAAAGTCGCGGGCCGGCCGTCGATTTAGTCGAAAGAATGCGCAATTTTGAAGACGGGATCGCGGCGTAGGCGCAGCTCGCAGAAAGGAGCCGTCCGTTGATACAATGAAAGTGTGTCACTTTCACGGTGTAGTGAGAGCCGATCCGTGTGTGAACGTGAAGAAGCTGTAACACGTTTCGTATCGAAGCAGTGAACGAAGCGGCAAGTGCGTCCGACCCGATTCGCAGAAATTCTTCCGATAATTCCGAGCGGGTATGCCCGTCGAGACGTCGATGAAAATGCGCCGGCAACGCGGAAACTGAAGCGCGCCAGAGAACAATCCCGTCGCATCCTCTCTCTCTCTCTCTCTGTCCCGGAGAATCCGTGAAATTTAGCATCCCGTTCGAGGCGATCGCCTTCGCGTCCGCCGCACCATGTTGGACGGCGCGACAAAATGGTCAGCCGGCAACGGATCGCGACTAGTCAAAGCTCGAAGCAGCCCGAACGTGTCGAGGACGGCGTTGTCGGTCCCGAAGAAGCAAACGGGGCCCGATCAGACCGCGTCGACACCGGCCAAGCCTCGAGGAGCGCCGAAATGCGCGTCCTCCCCGAAAACGTGCGGCCAAAGCAAGCCCGCGTCCGACGAGCACGCGAAGACGCGCGCGTCCGCTTGCGGCAGGCCTCGACGGGCGACGGCGGATCCGCGCGCGGAAACGGCGAAGAATTCGTCGCCGAGTTCGCGGAACGAAAAACGACCGGTCGGGAAGAGCCTGTCGTGCTCGTCGCCGTCCTGCGTGATCCTGGAGGACAGGACCTTGTTGAAGAAGAAGCTCTCGTACACGCCGGCGAAGCTGCCGAAAAAGTCCGAGGCGCTGCGCAAGAACACGGGCTCGTTGGATCGGTCGGTGAGCCTCGGATGCGTTTCCGGCGACGTCCGCGACAATCCGAGGGGTTCTTACAAGATGAACGATTCGTTCCCCGGCGAGGCTAAAAAGCAGTCTAGGCTGGCCGAGGAAACGAGGCAGCACGGCGAAAGAAAGGATCATCGTCCGGCACCGAGAGCCACGATGAGCAGGTCTACCAGTTTGTGGAGCATCCGAGCCGTTTTGAAAAACGATTGCAAGAAGAGCCTCGGAATGTCCTCGAGACCGAGTAAGATTCCGCTTTTGGCACGGAACACTCGTGTGGGCCGATCTCTCGCCGATCTATCCCAAGTAGATCGAGCCGCAGAGCCCGCGACGGTCCACGCGGCGACGCCGCTGGGCATCGATATCGATCTCGACCGTTCGATCGACGAACGTATCTACGAAAATTGCCGGGAAGCGTTCGGCCGCGCCTCGTCCGAGCAACGTCAGACGGCTCGAGGGTTCAGCAGCAATTTCGAGGAACGAGTGGCTCGATTGATGGCCCAGTTGGACGACGACGACGACGACGAGGAGGAGGCCGTGGCGACGGCGGAGAACGCGAGAGGGAACAACGGCGACAACATCGACAGGGACAAACAGAATCGGACGGGAATCGCGTCGATCGATTCCGTGGATTCCGCGGATTCCGCCGTGACCTGCAGAATTGGGTCGGCTTACGAGCCACGGGGGTTCAATGTCGAGCGGATCAAGTCCGAGGAGAACGTCGAGACGGTGTATCACTCCACGGTGATCAGAATAGGCGAAGACGCGGCGAACAGTCAGCCGGATTCGCGGAAGAAAAGCGAGCAGGAGCAACGCGAAGCTCGGAACGTCGGGACGATCAAAAATCTGTCGAACTCGAAGGAGCTCGGCGGCCGATTCGAGAATTATGGGAGCGAGCAGAGCGACGACGTCAAAGAGGATTGCTCGCGACAGAAGAGGGAAGCGAAGTCGAATATCGAGAAGCTCAAGAAAAATTGGGAGAAGCAGGCCGGCAAACAGCCGATCGGCGAGTCGGAGAAGAAAAATGATTCCGGCTGCGACTCGACGGCCGTTCGTCACGGGAAAACCGTCGGCAATGGTAATCGCGCCAACGCAGCCGTCACCCGGGAGGCGAAGAATAAGAATTCGGTTGGAAAAAGGGCCAAGGAGATAGAGCACTTGGTGAATTTTTTCAACTGCAAGAACGCGGAAGCGTCCAAGGTAGCGAGGGATCCGGCGGACTCGGTGATCGTGTCCAAGAAAAACGCGAACGTCAAGGGTGTGAACGACTACAACGGTTACATCTCGGACAGCAATTGTTCGGAGGACAGTGGTCACATGAGCAACGAGAATGAGTCCGAATGGAAGGAGAGCGTGGAGAACGACGGGCAAGGATACGCGAGGAAACATTATTTCCCGCAAACGAAGCTCGCCGATGGAACGTTTCGTTCGACCGTCATCGATACGCTCGAGCCAGCTAAGGAAACTGTTATCGCGAGGACCGGTGCATTGACTTCGAGCGGAGTGAGCAGTATCGACAGCGGCAGAGGTGACGGCAATAAGTCTGTAGAATACACTGGCAAAGGCCAGTGGAAAGCTAGCAGATCCTACAGCGATGGCCAGCAGGTCCGTCGCCTAAATTACATTAGTCTCATAGAATTATTCCTGCATTCGGGGTGTCCCGAAAATGTCTCGCAATCCGGAAACGAGGGGTTCCCGAGGCTATTCGAAGCAACTTTCTCCTTTGCGAAAATACGATCCGCAGCTTCGTTCGCGAGTTATCGGCGAAAAACGGTGACCAATGAGAGGCGAGCTTGCCTGGCGCGAGGCGGACCGATGCGCGCGGCTCGGTTCCGCTCATTGGCCGAGCCGTCTCGCGCCAGCTGGTCCCGCCTCTGATTGGTCCATGTTTTTCGTTGATAACTCGTAAGCGAAGCCGCGGATCGCATTCTCGCCGAGGAAAAAGTTGCTTCGAATGACCCGAGGAACCTCCCATTTCCGGATTGCGAGACGTTTTTCGATATTCACCCTGTATAATGGGCTGCCGAAGCCTGTAAAACCATAGCGCGGAAATAATCAAACTCTGTTTCATGCTGCTTCTCATTCTTCTTACCGTAGATGTATCTTCTTTTCTCTTTTCCTTTCCTCGGTAAACATACCAAAGATCGATCGAAAAGCAAAATTATCTATCTTCTTCTCTCGATTGAAATTCGAAGCAAAATCGAACGTTTTTGCACGCGAATTATGGAATATCCGAAAACAGGTTTTAACGACGTATACTAGCTGGCGTACCAGAACTGCCGAATCTAGTTTGTTAATTATTCGAAGGAGGGGCCTCGACTCTGATTTCAATGGTCTTGAAACACGTTGCTAAGATCGTCATTCCGAACAACTTTTTCCTATGTATATTACTATATTATTATTGGCCGGAGATCATTGGCCGTAATAGTGACATAATACGAAATTTGTGACTTTCGTGTTGTGGACATAGAAAAGTAGGTTCTCACTTGTGCACAGTTTTCGCGAATACAATGCTGCGGGTGGATTTCTAAACACCGTGAATCGAGTGTACTTGCGCCATTCTTGTGTCATTCTTGCATCATCGCGTTTAAACTAATTGGATGTGTTCGACACTTCTGCATACGAATTTCTCCTAACTCTTGTTCCTACGACATTATTTCAACGATACCATTAAACAATTAAATAAGGAGAACATTCGAACCGGGTTCTCCTGAAATTTTAATTTTTTAATTACGTTACCGTTTAAGCGAATTACGTACACTACATCCTTGGCTCGATAAAAATGAAACTGCTTCGAAAATGAAACTGTACGAACATCCGTCGATTTACTCGCATACGTGTAATAACACCATTGTAAATAAATACTTAACAATTCGTTTAATTATCATTGATCTTTGTCTGCAGAAAACGAGTACATCTTTATTTCTTTCCACAGATATTTTTCAGATCGGGTACCCTGGAACGGCTGGAGGCGCAAAGAGATGAGAAACTAACTGGCCACATAGTTCTTTTGCAAGCAAGGTGCAGAGGATACTTGGCACGTCGTAAACTCAACACCTTGAAAGTATGTCATGGCATCTTCATTTTTTCAAAGCTGTTCACCTACGTCTGCGCAATTACCTGTGCGGTAGATTCCTCGGCTATCGTATAACACATTTCCAGATCCTTCGTTGTTAACAGTTGTTTTAGAATTAACAGCAAGGGAGCATAATTTGTTAATTAATTGTAATAAATTCTACTTCTCGTTATACTACAAGACAAACTCATTTTCCTTGAAAACGCAGTTTTAAATGAAAACATTAATTATTCGATAAAACAACTTATTACATACATAGGCATACAACTGACGATACCATGAATTTTTCAGTTACAAGATCTTGCAGTCAGATGCATACAGAGGAACGTTCGAAAATGGATGTCCGTACGAGAATGGCCATGGTGGAGATTATACGTGAAAGTTGCACCTTTGTTGAATGTTCATCGGACGGAAGACCAGTTAAAAGCAAAGACGGTAAGAGCTCTCTGTTTCAACTTCGATTCGCATTGTACCAATTAACGCGTCACAAAATTGCAAGGAAATGCAAAGGCGTACAGAATGCAAAGAGAAATTTGGTTCCAAACGATTGATCTTTATGATTAGGAGGAGCTCGAGATCTTCAAAGCAAAGGTCGAGAGGTTGGAACAAGAACGCAATCATCTAAAGCATGATAATGACATACTGGAGACTAAGGTACGATAAAGAGCTTACTATTATTCATTCGAGACGATTCCAAGATAGCGAGCAAAGAAAATTCTACCAACTTTGTTGTCCCGACATTCCGCGAACATATACTATTAGCAACCGTTTCCTTTTAGATTAAGGAAAGCAATCGGCGTCCTTCGAGAAACTATTGTCTCAATTTAAATATTTGTGTGTTGTCAAACAATTGAGTGTGCAAATAATTTTAGGTAAACATTGTCCTTTCGAAGATTCGTTCTGAACAGTACAGGCAGCAAACGATTGGAGAGAAAGACGCTTCGGATCCAATTGTGGTCGGCCATTGTACAAGTTGGTCTCGGCGATGGTCTGAAATGAACTACCGAGTGTTGGAGAGGATGCTGGAACATGCTGACGACACTACCGTTGCAATTACACTCCACCATTTGGCAGCACATTCCAGACCGTCGCCTAAACGGTGTCACGAGCAGTGTGTGTACAGGAAAATAAGTTACGCAAGGAATGGCAGCATCCTATTTACAAGCTTGTATAATTTAATTTCTGAAAAAAATCACGCCTTCGTCCGTATCAAGTGCGATCGCTTACAATTAGCGTTAAATGACTCATACTATGGTTATCTCCGCTAGTCAGCTGGTAACAAACTGGTCGAACTGGTTGTCTTAAGTTCTCGAGCTTCGTTAAACACCTTTGGAAAATATCTCGGTGCATATGTTACATACAGGGTGCCTTGTTTAAACGAGAACAGTGGTACTCGGTTGGATCGCTAAGAAAAAGGGGGGAAGAACGAACGTATAAACGGAAATGTTGTAGAAGAAAATAGTGGGAGGGGCTTTTCGCGGTGTTCCACTCTGTCGTTGCACCAGAGTTAGCGGCGGTTCGTCATCCCCTCCTCCGCGATGCACCGAAATCGCACAGATCCTAACAATACTTGTCGAACCCGGTTGGCACGGTTATACTCGCGAACGTCGGATCGGCGCGCATTATACCAGACGCGATAATGTTCCTAAAAGCGACAAATACATATTTGCGATGAAACGTAACGCGTCGGTGTATCCACGTCGCTAATCGGTACAAACTCGACGTAAAACGCGTGCACATTTCATTAGGCACAAGGACGAGAAGTTCCAACGAGTTTAGAAAATACGATTTCTTGTTATTTTACTTTGAACCGTTCGAGCCGCTTGTTAAGACGATTATCGAAACACGATGTTACAGCAATCTGTTCAGCTAATTATACATATACTACAATTACCCGTAGCATGTAATTAGGTCAGATGTGGTTCACGAACCGTGCTACGAGGAAATTTTCATCGCGTTGCGAATCCGACCAACGAACCATCTCCAATCATCGTCATCATCTGTTACAGTTAGATAAAAATTTCGTTGACCGATACTTCTTCCTCTGTATCATCGAAATAGCTCGTAGTAGCAAATTAGTTCTTCGAAACGCAACTGTAGTTGTCGTTATCAATTAATACAGCTCGAAGGATTTTCTTGCATTTTCTCATCAAGATTTAGAGCTTTCTCGCATATCGCATATCTTGCATCGTCGAGATGCCTCCTTTTCTACTGACAAAGGATAATATATCCAGATCATTATTTTCTGACGGTTCAGTCTTTTATTTACTAGCATTTACTAGCATTTTTTTACAAGCATCCAATGAGACAACATTCTGCAAATAATTCTGTATACGTACACAAGTAATTTAAAAAAAAAACAAGGGATCCCTGAGATCATTTAAACCAACGAGTTATTAATGAAAAATAGCGACCATCGAAAGGCGAGCTCGGTTGGCGCGAGGCGGCCCAACCAACGCGCGGACCAATTTCGGCTTCGCTAATTGGCTCGGTCGCTTCGTGCCAGCATATCTCGCCTCTCATTGGTCACTGTTTTTCGTTAATAACTCGTAAACAAAGCCGCGGATTGCATTCTCGCCGAGGAGGACGGTAACATCGCATTCGTCCTGGCAGCAATTCCGTAAATTTCGTCCGCTCTCCCGAATTCCTTTAACCGCGATCTCGACGACACGCCAGGTATTGTTGCCGTCGAGAACACGATCTAACAATGTTTAAAATAAACCTAGCACGAACGAGGGAAACGCTGCTCGATCGAAGATTCCGTGCTCCCCGCGCGAACACTTGCAAAACCAAATCGTTGGGTCGGGATCGCGGTTCGCTCGAATGGTCCGTGCCGGTCGAGGATTGGCCGAAACAAATTCCCGAAATCTCGCGATCTCGAGATCTTCTCCCGCCTCGTCCCGCTTTCTATTCGCCGAAACTTTCCCCGCGGACTTTACAGAGGAGATTTGGCGCGCCGCCAAAATTGTGGCTAGATCTCGTGTTCCCTAGGCGCTTCTTGCTATCCGTGGTTCCGTCTCCTTCGCTCTCTCTCTCCGTTTCACTTAGAATAACTCGAAGGTGACCGTCGTCTTCTTCTTCAGAAACGTAACCGACCCGAGTATCGGCTGACCCAAGAAGAAGAGTTAGTCGCGCCGGGACTCCCTCTCGATACGGGCGTTGCCGTCCGATGTTACGCAATTAAAGGCCTCGGCGGCGAGTCATATCCGATGACCCGATCGACGCGATTCGCGCGAAAGCGAAAACGAATTTGAGATCGGCGAGAACTCGTCTCTCTCGTCTCGACGCGAACCCGTTGTTCGCGAGCTCCGCGTGTCCAGCGAGGAACGAAAGCCAGCAGCCCAGCGGGTTGTCGCTGTTTCTCAATGAAGTGTAACCATTAGTATACGTGTGGTAACCAGTGTATGTAAACGTTACGGTTCCCATTGATACTCGTCGAGACGAAGGTATTACGCTGTCGTTCTATTCTAGAGCGCGCATTATCCCCGGCAGGGAACAGGGACGAGGTATTCGCTATGAGACACGAGTCCCGACGAAAACCGTGCGACCGTGCGCCGGGATGTACGTACAAGTAACCGACGAGACGTCGTCGTCCGGATTAGGTCGATCTCGGAGGTCGAGAGGATCAACGGTTTAGGAGGAGAGGATGCCGTCGGTGCCGGCGATGTACTCGAACGAAATTTCGCAGAGCTCGCAGGAATCGCGTTCGAACAGTTTCTCGACCGACGGCGAGGCGACTTCCGGTCACGCGCGTTCCTCCAGGCCCGCGGCCGCGGCCTTAACGAGCAATCTGTTGAAAAGGCCGCCGCTGCCACCATGCGCTCTCAAGAGGCCGGCCAGCAGGCTGCAGCTGCTCGACTCGAGCTCGACGAGGAGTCCCTCGCCCTGCAGCCTCTCCTCGAATCTGTCCTACCGCTCCAAGTCGGTGTCGTTGTCCACCGTTTCCGGGAGGCCTCGGTCCAGATTGGACGGTCTCGCGCGTTTCTCGACGCCCCCGAGAAGAGTCTACCCGTTGGAGAACCCGTGCCCGAGCCCGATGGAGGCCGCGTCGATCAAAGAACAGGATCCCGTCGTGTTCGACGCCAGCCTGAATTTCGTGCTCGGCTGCGACAAGCAGAGGGTCAGACAGTCCTTCAGACCCACCGCTTCCCACCTCGAGCCGGCAACCGCATCTTCCTATCTCTCCGCGAAGATCTCGCAGTTTCTCAAACGTACCGATCACATTATGGACGAGTGGAGGAGTCTGGGCCATAAGAACGAAGCCGATAACGCGTTCTCCTCGCCAAGAGCCAGCGACGCGCCTAGGGGGTTCGTGGGTAGAAGCCAAAGCGCCACTAACATTATGATCCGTGGATTTCAATATTATAGTAGAGCGGACAACGTTGCTAAGAGCTCCTCCAGACAGTCTTTGTCGCGCGCATCCGAAGACAGAACTATCTCGGACAGTATCGGTCCAGAGGTACACAAACTATGCTTACTTTTCGATCTTTTATTAGCCGGTGCTTCCTATTCGATCGTTCGGGATACGCGCTTCGAACGCTCGCGACGCGCAATAATTTCTCCTTAATTCGCGCTCAGATTACGCGCAAAAATCGACAATTTGGGAAGAGGAGACGCGATTACTGTAATTTCTCCCTAATTCGCGCTTAGATTGCGCGCAAAAATGGAAAATTTGGGAAGCGGAGATACGATTGTTCGAGCTTTGCTTTTCGTTTTTATAGTACAGCAGTTAATATAAATAGAACAATAATAATTTAGTAATATAATAATACATAATATATAACAATAATCAATTAATAAAGAACGCGAATTAGAGAGTTTTTATAGTTACCGGTCGACAACAACTATAAGAACGAGCCGCGAGGCTCGAATAATCGTATCTCCTCTTACGAAATTGTTCTTTTTTCGTGCGCAATTCGAGCGCGAGTCGGGGAGAATTTACTGTATCTGAAATAAACGCGCTGTTTACATTTTCTGCGAGGGTATTGCGTTACGTTTCCTCGTTCGCTTGGCTGCTCGGGAACCGAGCGATCGAGACGTAACACGATAAATGCGCCATCGGAAACGAATGTACTTGTTTCGAACGTACGGTCACCGACGATCGTTTATTTGCACACTCATTTTATGCACACGTCGCGCAAAGCGTTCATAGAATATTGGTATTCTAAATATCGGTAACGTACCGAAAGGCGATACCGTTGTGAAAACGCATCGATATACGATAGAACTCCGTTTATTGGGAGTTAATAACCCAGAGTCGATTTACAGGCCTTGAAAGATTTAATAAAACTGCGATCTTCGCCATCTTTAACTTATTACAGCTCGTAACAACGTCAACTGATTTCAGCAACCGATAAGTTTAAATTAGTTCACGTGAACGGAGTTCCACCGTAATTTGCAATTGGAAAATGGTACCGAAAATTATAACTAAAACATACGTCATCGTGCCTGGTATTATCGACCCGTTCGGTCCCAACGATAGAACGGACGTGTTCGATGATACAGCTTAAGAATCGATTACGAAGGTACAGAGACGATGGAACATTTACTACGGTAAAAAACGTGGAAGCGATTTCGTGTCGCGTTCTAAATCGTAATAACACGTTTCGCAGTGCCGTCAGCTTTTTTTCTATCGAAAGTAAAGACAATTATATATTTGTCTCTTTATGCAACGCGTACACGTTCGCGTGTCTTTCGACGAGGTTCTGAAACGCACTTACCTTTCAGTTAAGCGAGATGTCCGCCGAGTTCGCCGAAGAACACTCGACGTCGACTTTGGCGGCGGAAAGGATCAACGCGGAGACGTCGGAGCGGCTGCGGCTCGAGAAGGAGCTGCAGGATGTCACCGAGACGAACAAGAATCTACAGCAAGCGACCGAACGGCTCGAAATGGAGCTCTTGTATGCGAGGGCTGCCGATTTAAACGGCGTTGCGTCCGACGTGGAGGACGGCGAGGATGGTGGTGTTTACAAACAGAGATACGAGCACGCGGTCAGAGAACTTGAGTTCACCAAAAGGAAAATGGCGCAGCAACACGAAGACGACCTCGAACAGTTGGTGGGGCTTAAGAAACAATTGGAGAAGAAGGTATTTTCGATACGGTCCATCTCGTCTTCTTAGAATTACGAATTTATCGGTGTCGAAAGGGGTCTCGAGTCGACCCCTTTTACATAAAAAGGGTCGATGTTGAAATCGAACAAAAATATCGGATGCAACTAAAAACGATGGATTCGTAGAAGCTTCCCAACTTGATATTGTTTATTATTTAATCCCGCAGTTAACCGACGCTTACGAAGAAGTGGAGGAGCAACGCCAAGTTGTCGGACAGTGGAAACGCCGCGTACAAAAGTTGAACGGTGAAATGCACGACGTCAGACTTCTCCTAGAAGAACAAACAGCTAGAAACAATCTCCTAGAGAAAAAGCAACGCAAGTACGTAATATTTACGTTATTTCAATGTCAATTGTTGCCTTCTCTCTTACTCCGACGTATTATTAAGTATCGGAAAAAGTTGGAACGGATTTTTAAAACTCTCCAAAAACCAAGCGAATGGATTCGCTTTCTCGAGGTCGAATCTTCACGCTCGAATATCAGAGCATTGTCCGATCGTTAATATTCTTATTAATAGCATCTGTAATGCAGTGGTAGCAATATTTAGGTATAGGAACCGTAATTTAGCGTACAGGGAAATTAGGAAAGGAAATTGAGATACACAGTTAACGCTACATTGTCTCGGTAACTTCAAAGAGCTTCCGTTAAATCGGTTAGCGGGATATCATATGTGCTAGATATTATACAAGAAAACATCATTGTCCTTTGTTGAACACATTACCGAATTTCCACGGTATCGGGAGAGGCTCTATTCTCATTTCATCCGACGGCAACAAGTGTTTCTGGCAACCGGCCAGGTCGCTAACGTTGCACGTCCGACAACATCAGCGTTTAGTCAAACGTTCGGTGGGTGCATAAACTCCGAATGATTGCTCCGAGAATAGATCTACGGTTGCCCTGAAACTGGGAGCTCGATACTAATCTAAGAAAAAACAAATATTGACTGAACGGCGAATTAATAGAGTCTCGGCCGATCGCGATTAGGCTGCGGATGTTTGAACACAGTTCGCCCGATTGGCTCGCGGACCCAGAAATTCTATTACCACGTTATTGCTGTAGGATCTCGAATAGAAAAGGGGAATCGAACCCGGGAGCTCGCGTTTCGTAGCCGATCGACTTTCTCGCATAGCTTCTAAACTATATAATTAACGCTTTTCGAAGGAAAGATTCTGATACGTTTTAGAGTTATCGCCCATTTTACGGTCCATCGTACAGTTATCGAGTAACGCTTCCACAAATAGTACTTGCCAATTTTAGTTCGCTTTGTAGAAAGAATTACGGAAAACGCGCGCGAGCGCACCGGCTCGCGCACGCATACCCACGCAGATTCGCTTGTCCCGATGATTTCTGTATTTCTGTATTTCTTCGTGGTAATATTTAATCGTGTAAATACCGCTATCGATCGATTAATTAAAAATTTGTTTAATCAGGTTCGACTCGGAAATGCAGAATTTGTTGAACGATATCCGGCAAGAGAAGGGGCAACGGGAGAAATTGGCGAGAGAAAAAGAAATAGCGCTCGCCGAAAAGTTTACCATCGAACAAAATTTAAGCGTGAGTATGATTTATTAGCATGTTCCATTATTTGTTTAGCTAGCTTTGCCCCGGTTGAAGCGAGTTATGCCGCATCAGAATTAATGAAGAATATAACATTGATGGTATTCGGTTCGAACCCTGCTGTTTGTACTTCAAATTGCATAATTCTGTTACTTTTTTCTTTTACACAGGACGCAAGATTAGAGATCGAATTGAAAGAAGAGAGATTACGCACGCTGAGCCAGGAATTGGAAGAGCTGACGTTTGGTGGTAAAACCGAGGAGGAAGTGGCACAGTTGAAGAAAGCTAAACACGAGCTCGAGAAGCGGGTGAAGGATCAAGAGGAAGAGCTCGACGATCTGGCCGGGCAAGTGCAGCTTCTCGAACAAGCAAAGTTACGGCTCGAAATGAATTTCGAACAACAGCGAAAGGAAATGCGCAAAGAGATGCAGCAGCGGGACGACGAACTGGAAGACATACGCGGCAACGTGCTGAAAAAAGTCAAAGCTTTGGAATCGCAGTTGGAGAATGAATACGAGGAGAGGACCATTCTGCTTCGCGAGAAACACGAATTGGAGCGCCGCCTAGTAGCCATAGAAGATCAAGACCGAACCGAGCGAGCCGCGGAAGCTGAGACTGTGCATAGGTATGTTGTACCGGAAGTACCAAAGAAAATAAATCAACTCTTATCGGACGTCGGATAGTCGAGCCTAATGAATAATGTCACGTGGGACGCGATACGCGTCCGATAAGGGTCGACGCCGTCGCTAAAAGTATCGTTCCAGCGTGCGATTTATAAGCTTATAGTCCTTGAAATATTTGCCAGGTTGAAGAGGGACTTGAAGAGAACGAAAGTATTGCTCAGAGACGCTCAAACGATGCTAGAACGATCGAAGAGCGATTCAACGGGCAAAGCAGCGTTACGACAATTGAAGAACCAATTGGAAGACGCAGAGTGTGCTCGGGCAACCGCGATTAAAGCGAAACAGGCGCTCGAACAGGAATTGAATGAGACGCAAGCGTCGCTGGAAGAAGCATTACGACAACGTTCCGAGGCCGAAGATCGAGCGAATGTAGCCAATCGCGAGAGAACCGAACTGCTTTCGCAGCTGGAGGAAAACGAGGAGGAGCTTGCAGAGGTGAGACGAAGGGGGAGCTTGCATCAGTTGATTTAAAAACTGCCTTGTTTCTTTTTATTTAGTTTAAGATTCGTATGTAAGAACGATAGATGAATAATGTCGACGAATTTTGGTTAATGTATTTTTACAAGGTTTTGAAGAAATATCGGGCGGCAGTTCAACAAGTATCGGCGGAGCAGGCACAGTTACAAGAGGCTCAAGTACAAATTGCCGCTTTGGAGACGGAAAGGAACTCTCTGAAAGATCAACTCTCAGAGCTAACCCAACGATTAGAGTCTGTCGAGCAACTCGGTGATCCTACAGCAAACAGTCTGGCCACGAGACGCCTCGAATTTCGTGCTAAAGAGCTTGAAAGTAAATTAGAGTTGGAGCAAACGACGCGAGCACGCTTGGAGGTAACAAGATCAGCTTTCTTTTTTGTACGACAGGCAAGTAATCTCTGTAATTGTATAACTTCTTTATCGTTTTGTCGCAGACGCAAATAACAAGGCTGAAAGAGAACGTCGAAAAATTGCAAATCGAAACGGCTTCGTTGAAGACGAAAGAACAGACGGCTCAAGAAACCGCGAGACGATTGCAAAGATCGTTGCGCGAGGCACGCGACGAGGCTGCGTCTTCGTTGACCCGCGAACAAGAAGCCACCCGTGCTCGCCGCGAATTAGAAAAATGTCTTGAGGCCGCCGAAGCAGAGACCAAAGTCGCCAAAGACGATCTAAGACTAGCACTTCAAAGAATTGATGACCTACAAAGCGCGATTCAAGGTGACCTGGATTTGGACTGCAGCGAAGAGGCAACGACTGAAAACAGTGATAGGTAATGTTTCAGTTCAGAAATGTTATGAATTTGGTAGAAATTATTAATAAGTAGTACATTCTACGATCGAGTTAACTTGTTTTTCATCTGTTTGATATTCTGTGACTTGTATAAATGGAGAGTCATATCTTTTACTACAAGAATATACATGTTGGAATATGGACGGTTTATAGAAGATGTAACACATATTTTTCATTTTTATATTCTTGCAAGAGCAACACTTAATGTTTCTGTAAAACGAACATTTTCTTTTAACCCTCGCACAGCGGACGTCGTGATCAGTGTGGCCAGGGAATAGGCTTCCCGGACGTCGCACTCCCGCGAAATCGTTACCGAGCTCCTTTCTTTCCCCATACGTACCGGAAAGTCTTGGATAGGAGGACATTGAAATGGTGAGGATGCGTCGTGGCCAAAAAGACGATCTACGTATCCCCTCCATTGCTCCAACTTCAGTTTGTTGGCGATCGCGGGGCACTGGACAAGGGAAGGGCGCAGAGATTCCCCTCGCGCCATCAATTCCCTGGCAACACTGATCGCGATGTCGCGATACTTGTTCGCACGGCGGATACAGAAAGCTGCGGTGTTTATTATAATATATAGTATATTATTTACAAAAATAAAATGAAAGAGAAATTAATTTAATTCTTTATTCGAATAAATTACTTGTGCAATAATTTCCCACAACAAAAATTGAAGTAAAGAAATGCCTTTACAGAAATGCATTTCGAATGCCTTTCGACAATTTATTACATATTATTTATTTTGCTTTCAGTGATTGATCCGCACCTTTGTCGGATTTTGCGTCCGATGAAAGCAAAAATGAAGATTTGACTGCTGAGCCCACTGTCGAGGAATTATTAATTAACATGAATTGAAAATAAGGTGCAAAATAAAGCAAACAATGATTAATGTAGGGTGATCAGAAAAGAAAAATCTTTGGTCTGGAAGGTGAAAATATTGGTCACCTAGACAGAAAGTTCATGTGAACAAATCAAAGGGATTGAAATCAAAATACTACTATTTACAGTAAGTTCTTAAAAACACCATAACATCGTCAAAATAATACATAATTTGTATACGACTTACTTTCGTGATGTTAAAAAACAGTTTCACATTGCTCTTCGAGGGAATTAACATTTAATATACAGGCTGTCCCCCGTTTTAAGTAACGCACTCAATTATCTCCTAAGCAAATTCATTTCACTTTCCGTTTATTCTTTGCTAACAAACGATAAAAAATATCGAATATCGTTGCTTTCTCTCTCCTTTCTTACGTTTACGAAACTTTAATCGAGCCAACGAACAAAATAAGTGCTAATACAAGGAATCGGAGAAATGTGAAACAGTTTTATCGTGCTTACAAGGATTATATACGCATGTTCATATGGATTCTTTCTCATAATTATTAGACTGTGGATGTTCTTACAAATAGAAATTTTTGTAGTCGAAATTTACAGAAACCGGAACCGAGGGGACATTTGTTCGTCCCGTGAAAAGTTTTATGAAATTTCAAACGAGAGAACGATCTCGTTGCCGATCGTTAAACTTTTTCTACCATCGAATATTGTACGAACGCATACGCATGTTATAAACGCGTAAAATCTACAGTCGAGTAACGATCAATGCTATCACTTGACAAAGTGTTTTTCATTTCCGAATTACTCTATGTATAGCCCTATCTATACATGCTAGTTTAGGATAGACAGAATTAGTTATTCATTGTCGAAGCGACCGCCACTGCCGAACAATATCAAAATATTATCTTCATAATAGCGAACGAAATGGAAAGAATAAGAATTAAATTGCAAATTATCTTTTATAAAACTGTATGGTCGGTAGACTGGAAATTTTAGATAAATACGAAAGCGACGAGGGAAATCGACTCTGTGCGAACGAATTGTCTATGCGACCAACTTGCTGCGACGCCTGCGACCCTTTCGCTTGTCGAAACAATCAACAAAGTATCTAGGTGCTAACTATAATTCCCAGTCAACGTGTATGTAATGGCTTTTGTGCTTTACTTTGCGATGCACGTTTCGACGATATATTATCCGACAGTAGTCGACGTCGATGTTGTCGTCCTTCCAGTCTTCCACAGGATTACGAACTTCTGGATATTGTAGCGTCGAACGCTCGCGCTCACACGTTTGATAATCACATTATAGCCTTTCAATAGCATTGTATACATGCAGTTTGTATGCGCAGCGTAAATGGAAATCGAAGCTAAACTTCTTTATAAGCAAAAGAAAAAAAAGTCGTACTCCACGATTTTTTTAACACATCGCTACCGAGTTAACTGTGTTGGTTACTCTTTAAAATTTGTATTATATGATGCGAGTCATAACGTCTTTGGTTTCTTATAAAAGATACTTGTGTAACTTATTGCTTTGTAAAATGCAGATACCTTATTTAATTAACTGAGCTACCCGTTATTTTCTAGCCCTTCCGCAACATTACGACCCGTTATTACTTGCGGAGAAAGTTAATCTATTACATTCGAACATATCAAATAACACACTAATCATCCAGTTAAATAATAGCGTAAAAGCATTTTTAAAACATCTAGTATGTGTGAGATTGTTATTATCGAATACACGAAGTTAATGTAAGAGATTAATTTTCTAAAGATTTCATTAAAATCGTTAAAATTTATTGGACATCGCAATTTATTGTATTCTATCAATTCTTTGCGCAATTCTGTGCATACAATCGGTAATTGAAATTCGTCGCCTAATAATATTGTTTACTAATTTACAAGTTTATTTCCCTTCTCTTGAAATTATTACCTAATCTATCATTTACGGTTTTGAAACGAAGTGATAAAATGATACGTACTATAAGAATGTGTACTTTCTTGTGTAAAAATTTGTTTCGAAAATACTTACAACCCCCCTGTCTCTCTTATTGCCTATATATGTATATTTCTGTCCCTTCCTCTAGTCTCGACGTCTTCTTTTCCTCGTACTTTATTCATTTCTTATCTTCCCCTTCTCCTGCCATCCTCTGGGACTCCGTACCTTCCCAAACGTGTTCCCTCTTCTCTTTCAAATGTTTTCTTTTCTACCCCGCCCCTCTCTCTTTCTCTCTTCTTAACACGTCCTTCCAGCATATTTTTCCAAATATCCTTTTTTATATCCTCGTTATGCGTTTACCCTACTTCTGCGAGGTCGTTAGAATGTGAAGATTGGTGGGGATCGGTCCCACACTTCTCTCTGCGGACTTCTGAGCAACGGGCGGTACGCGTGGTTGCGTAGAAAGACTCCAAAAAGGAACACGCGATCATGGCCGTGACACTAACAGCGGCAAGGTCGCAGCAACGAAAGGTCTGGCCCCGCATGATCCTTCGTGACTGGCCTGTTCTGCATCGTATTGTGCTGGTGCGGCGCGGTGCATCGTGAAATTAATTCAGTCGGGCTCCATCGGGCCCCGAGACTGAAAATGTAGGAGGATCCGGATCGCCGAGTCGCGTGACCGAGTCTGGGGACCGATCATCCTAACGGGCCCCGGTTTGATCGCTGCCGTGCCCTGCACAATCGATACTAAAGGATTGCGGTTGACTTCTGAAGTTCACTTTACTACACGTAAGTTGCATTCTTCGAAATATTTATATCAATTTTTTAGTGTTTTTGGAAAATACTATAGTTATTTATTAAAATATTTGGAAATAAATTAACAGTTATCGTTATGAAATTTATATTTAATGATAAATTCTAAAGATCCGTATTTATACGGAATTTTTATTGCAAATTTTAATTACATGTTCCAATTGAATTTCGCTGGTTTGGTTTAACCCTTTAGAATGCCGAGCGTAGTCAATTATAAAGTGTACTTAACAATTTTATTATAATTCTGGTGTTTTTTTATTTATTAATTAATCTTTATTTATAAATTTATGTATAACTCGTGCCATTTATTTATCTCAATTTTTGGGGTTTGATTTGTACAATATATGTACAATTAATTTATTGGCTACTTCTTCCTCTTCTTTTTCACTGCACTCACTACTTTCACTACACATCCCTCTTTCTTTTTTCACTGCACTCTCACTTCCATCCTCTTGCTGTCTGAACGCCGCTTCATTCGCTCTTAACTCTAGGATACAAACACGCTTTACAATCGCATTACAATCATTCCGCATAACCCATACTCGCGCCAATCATTCCGCAATTCCGAATATCTAAAATTCCATCGAAGGTTGATGCCACTCACTCCTCTTCTATCCAGGAGACACCTGGAATTTAATATGGAACCGTTGCAGGTTCCCCAAAAATCGGATCGACCTATATGTGTACAGTGAACTGCTCACACTAAGGATCCTTCAGCTACTGACCGAGTCCACCAAAAGGTGGACTGCGGTAAAGACGATTGACAGTACGCTTATTATATGCTAATCGGTGCATCATCTTAGTTGCGAGAAAGGGATTACGATGCTAGCCACCTAACGGCTCGAGCGGAAGCGCAAATCAACTAACTCTTCCTTGTTAGAAATAATTAACACTAAACCTATCGCGGTGGAAATATGTAACCGTTTCCTTATTTTGCATTTCTGCAAACTTTATAGACTCGTTCGTGCAGGAAACTATTCGATTGTTTCTATTTGTGACAAATAACATCCATTATCTTAGATCGCAGCTTTACCGATTTGTTTGCCAAATAACATCGCCCGTCGATAATAAAGAAAACGTTTGAAAAATTGTAAATTCACCGCATGCTACATTTAACCCCAGATACATACTTCGCGAGAGATTAATGTTGCCCTGTCGATTGAAAATTTCCGACGTGCATTGTTTATTGAGAGATAGGGGGGAGGGAGAGAGAGAGAGAGTGATATAATTTACGAGAATAATGAACCGAGTATGTAACGAGTTCGTTTGTTGATTCTGTAATATCAGTAAATAATTTTAATCGCAGAACCATGGAGATCGCGCTCGTGTATTATTTTGTTTTCATAATCACGAGGTAATGAAATCTAAGTAGGGCGGACTAAGACACTGGCTGTCAAGTTTGCGGTAACGAAACAGTTATGGATTAATTTACGTGCGCGAAGATTGCATAATGCAACATGCAATATACTAAGGTATCTTATTGGGATACAGTCGTAAACATATCGTGTTACATCGAAGAAATATATCGAACAGGGTGTCCCGTTATTATCTCCTAAACTATTGATCATTGAACACATTCTTTGTCCGGAGGAGGCCTGTAGTCCTTCCAAAAAGGCGAGGGAGTAGAAATAAAGAAGGCGAGCATTATACATGCTTACAGTTCTGGTTTTACCCCACTTATCCTACCTAGGATATAAGACCCACGTGAATCAATTTGTAGTTGGCAGTAATCGGATTGTAACCACTTGGAACATGTGCCGCACGAATGTAATCGTATTAAAATAGAAACTTTAAGCTGATTTCAGGACAGAGTATGTTTAAACGTGAGTGTAGATTTACAGTCTTACTTTTGGCAGATAAAAATCAAGAAGTGGTAACTAACGAAACTACATATAAACTGGACAATTTGGAGAGAGGAGATACGATTATTCGAGCCTTGCCGCGAGGCTCGATTTTGCCATTTTTTCTCGTTGCCTTTAATATTCCATACATGTATAGTTAATAATCGGTTTTCTTAATGCTTTCTTCGTTATAATTACAATTTGTGTAACGAAATGAAATAAGTTACTTGCTACGTATAACGAAGAAACATGGTCTAAAACGAGCATCAATTTGGCTGACACTCTTGAGCGTGTTGAGTAGATAGCGTTCATTGCATTGATGAGTGCACCGTAGCTAAACGGTTATACAGTTGAACGTACAGTGAAACGTCGCGTCGATTATTCGAACAAGCTGACAGAGAAACAAACGCGTTTCAATAAGGCGTTTTTCAGAGAATCGACCATACATATAATTTGAATCGTACGAGCACGACTCAACGATTACGATTACGAACACGATCACGATTACGGCTTGCGATAAGGATAACGATGAAGATAACTAGATTATGAGGAACGGCTTTCAAACACGGTCTACGACTTTGATTCACGATTATGGGATCGATTGCATACATATATTCATGGTTTCTTTGTATCGGTTTCTAAAACCAACTATCCTTGCATGTACAGTAATGTCTCCCTAACCGACGCTCAGATTCTGCAGAAAAATGGACAATTTGGGAAGAGGAGATACGGTTATTCTAGTCTTGAAGCTCGTTTTTATAGTTGTTGACAATTCGTAGCTATAAAAATGAGTCACGAGGCTCGAATAATCGCATCTTCTCTTCTTAAATTGTCCATTTTTTGTGGACAATCTCAGCGTCAATTGTCCATTTTCAAGGCGTTTTTTAAACTTTAAACCGCAAGCAAGTGAACAAAACATTTGTATTTTATCAACTCGTTACACCGAGGATGAGAAGATATCTTGATGATAGAATTTCTTCATTTCGCATGGACAGATACTGTCATATTATGATAACATAAATAGCATATATGATTAAAAAATCTCAATTTAATCTTGAAATCTCCTTTTCAGAAAGCTTCCTTATCAGAAAGCCGTTTGAATCGCTGACTAAACGTTTTCTTTCGTGACACGCAAGATGCACACGCTGTAGAACGTTTATAAGAACATTTTCGCGTAATAATTAAATGATAATTTAGTTGTGCACTTAAATGAAATGAAAACTCGATTATAGCAAATGCAACAGCAACGATGATACAGAAGTAAGTCGTAGCTAGTAACAAGATTATTAGCATTTCTTATCATGGTTTCCTTCTAGAGGTTAAAGTCGTAATGCAGAATACACCAGAATAACAAAGATTTCCATATGGAAATATACGATATTTAGATATTTAGCTAAGGCATATTGCGAACTGTAATTGTTTTTTAATATATTTCTTCGTTTATTATTAAGCAATTTCCGCTTCCCTATGGAAACCATTTTGCAATCTGATATTTGCACACGACGAAGAATGAAATAAATAAATATGGCGTTTCTTCGAACACAAAAATCTATTATACATAAAATCGCGTAAAAATTGATTGTGGTTTCGACAATGTCTTCTTCGGAAAGCGCGCAGGGTGGGTGATCGTAAGCCACAACAAATCAGATTTTCGCAACCTAGGCTTGCCAATCGAACGTTAAATGTAGCTGTTATAATTTCGAATTCGAGCGATTCGGTTCGATCATCGAACCGATAAATTGATTCGATTCGATCGGACAGCATCCCCGGTGTTCGCGGATAAAAGATCGTATCATGCCGAACTCTTCGAAGCATCCGCGACGAAGAAAGTCGACAAAATCGTACAATTTTCCGATGCTGATGCATTTAATTGGTCGAACGTTTCACCGTGATTCAATTTGAAAAAACGACAACGATACGTTTCGACAGCGACGATATCACGCTTCGAACGGAAACAAATTGTCCGCGGAGATTCGTGGACCAAGATTCGTTCTGGCCGCGTTCGTGCGCCGCGGAAGTGTATATTTTTGAAATTATCATACTCCAGAGACATGTTTCACGGCTGCTAAGGCTGATAAGGATTAGAGAGATCGTGGCGCGGGGTCGCGAGACGGGAGAGGGAAGCAGAGGTTTCGCAGTTGCTTACATACAATGTACGTAGACGTCGCGATCGAGAAATTCGTGTCCTTTCGATGCACGTGCACGATGGTCTCAGTCAACGAGGAACTCTTTCGGCAGTCGATACGCTTATAAATATCGCTGTTGCTGTTGTCGTTGCGGTTGCGGTTGCAGTTGCAGTTGCTGTCGCTATTCCAGTCGGCCGTTGCCGTTGCTGTCACAGTTACGGTCGCCGTTGCCGTCGCTAGTGCGATCAAGGTACCATCGGAATCAGTTCGAACCAGTACCAACGAGCGAAACGAATACTAGTTTAACATGAATGTACGTATGCAAGAATGTTTCTCTGGATTTTCACGTGATCTATAATTGATTTCACTTAATACACGTCCACATGTTTACATGTGGTCGTGGTAGTGTGCGTGCGGCGATATGCGTATGCTGCCACATACACGTATGCAACGTTCGAAGCGTGCACGGCGCGCGCGTGTACGTGTGCGCGTGCACGTGTTCCGCGTCGAGTATTATGAAAGTATGTACTTAAATTCGTCGCGATTTCTATTTTAAAACGTGGCTCCGCGTTGCAGACTTCGAATGCTAGTATGACAGGGATCAACGAGGCATTGGTGAGTATCGGGGGATTCGTTGCATTCTGCCAGTTTCCGCCGAGCGGCGAAACACTCTTTAGCCAACTTTAGAATCTGCGTTTAGGTTATGTTACCGAACCACGCGGCCGTGTTCGCACACGAAAAACTGCGTTCGAAAATCTCCGATTTCGCGAGCTTGCGCTCGCACGGAATTGCACATCGTACGCGCCGCGTAGCGCATTTTGTATTCCGCATTCCATAAGAGTCGCGAACCTTTCTTTTTCTATCGGTGCATACAAGTCCGCGTTTCTTTTGTAATTACGTTGCGTGCAGTTTAAACGACCGCAGCGTGAGATTTCCTTTCCGGTTGGTCCAAGTTTCGTTCTCCGACGCGGTCGAGCGAGCGCGTAAAATAGACGCTTACGGAACAGGGATGGAATTAAAGGGATGGCATTTCTTTTTAAAAGTGTACCACTGCTCGCGAGTTTACGCGCGCGCAGCGAGAATCAAAGCAGCATCCGTTTGTATTTAGAACGCATTTCCGTATTTTTAGGCTTCGCTGCGAACCAAGTATACCTCGTTGGACGATACGTTGTAAGCGCGTACAGTGCGCGTAGAAAGTATTCGTACACCGTTTGAAACGGAATACACTCTTTTTATAATTGGGCCAAGCGATTTAAATTTTTTGGGGATGCTTTTCTGGGGATTGGTTTACCAGGAGACAGCTAACAAATTATTTCCAACAATGAAAATTTAAATAACACGTTTTTTAGATCTGGATAACTTGTACGTAAGCTGTGAATTTCGTCGAAATCGGCAAATTTCTTGTAGTTATCGGTCGAAAGCGTCGAAAACCGGTGGGAAAGCAACGGTTTTCGCGATCTTTGTTCGTTCGTAGCTCGTAATAACGACCGATTTGAAAATATCTCGCGATGACAAGCGATGAAAAAAATATTTGTACCCGTTGCCTAGTAAATTAGTCTCTTTAACATTTAAATGGAACGCGAGTCCTTCCTGCAACTGTTGGATGGTGTCGGAATACAATTGCGAGTCATCGCACGTGTCAATAACAACATATGCGTCAGGATGGTAGCGCACAGCGGTTTGGGAATTCGCTTCCTTCGGTTTAAATTATTGTAGCCTTGTTTCGAGATCAAGGTTACGGTGTAGCAGGTCTTCGAATTCGTTTCGACGCCAGCTAGAATATCATCGAGTCAAATATATGTATTAACGTTTAAAAAATCCAGGCGACCAGCATTTTTTTATAGCAATACCGAGCAGCTTTCGTTGGAAAAATTTGTTTGCCGGATCGTTGGAAACGTCTGAAACAGTTTGCTTCGAAATTGGATGCGCGGTGGTCAGGAACGCGTAACTTTTTTAGCCAAAATGGTTTCTAGAGTCGGATACGATATTAAAGAAAATCGGGCTCCTGTGAATCGGTTAGTCTTTCGCATGAAAAATAAACCGTTTTTACTAATATTTCGTAGCGTAAAATGTAAAGAATCTCTGCTCGAACGATATAATATTTAATATAAGTAACGCAACAAATGTTCTTATTATAGGTTCATTCGCGAAAGGAGGGATCATCGATGGACAATATCGTGTCCGCGCCGGAAGAAAAAGCATGCGAAACTACGAGGACGCAATGGCGACAATGGTTAGCATGTATCTCTGGTTAGTTGGTTATCATTTATTAATAAGATAATTAGTCCTGGTGCTAAATAAAATAAATACGCATTAATAGGCATTATCCTAAAGTTATTATCCTCCAGTAGAAGTTTCCATTTTCGTATTATGCGCGATATTAAAATGAATTTAGGCATTGTCATATAACCTTGTCAAGTATAAATAGTCATTTATTGGAACAGTCGGTTCGCTCAATTGTTCACCGATCTCGATAACAGTGATAATTATTCTATAATATGAAATATAATATATTTTATAACATCGAGCTGTAGTCGGTAAAATCTAGCGACGGGGGTGCTCGCAGGTCGCGGTAAGGCGGGGTGCCTCGCGAAGCACCCCTCGCTCCTTGCCGCGTGATCCAGCGCGTCTTTCTGTCCTCTCATTGGCAACTTTAATATCAATTATGTCTCCAAAAACCGTGGTATCATTGGATTCAGCTTCGAAAGCTCTATGTACCGAATCTCATCGAAAAGCGAGCGACGACCCTGGAGCGAGCTCTCCTCGCAAGGGTGCGGAGGTAAGAAGCTCTCGGCGTGTGCCAAGAACAAATCGAATTTGTTTAAATCGTAAATACAACGGCGCGCAAAGAAATTGCTCGCCGGCTGCCGGGAAGGTGATCTCTCTGTTAGGCTGGCTGGGAAAGAAAAATAAAGAAGAGTAAATTTTCTAATCTCTTAAAACGAACACGAACACTTTTTAAATTTCAGCGACACTATCCATGGTGGCGGTCGGCACGGTATACGGATGGACAACCACTTCTCTGTCTCGGCTAACTTCTGACGATGCCGATGTGCCGATGAAACTAACAGACGACGAATGTTCGTGGCTCGTCTCCCTAACCGTGATCGGTTCTATGATCGGCCCGTTCGCGGGAGCCTATTTAGCCGACAGATTCGGTCGCAAACGTTGCCTCATGTTTTCGAGCGTGTTCTTCATCGTCGGTTGGATCATCGTGCTGTTCGCTAAAACCGTCGTAGCTTTGTACATCGCGCGAGTACTGCTCGGCGTGGGCGTCGGAATCTCTTACACCGCGAATCCCATGTACATCTCCGAAGTGTCCGACGTTAATATCAGAGGCGCGCTCGGTACTCTAACGGCGGTGAACGTCTTCACCGGGTCTCTGTTAACGTGCAGCATAGGGCCTTGGGTGTCTTATCGTGTTTTAGCAGCGGTCCTCTTGCTGATTCCGATCCTGTTCGTAGCCTGTTTCGCGTGGTTCCCCGAGACCCCTCACTTCTTGGTCACCAAGGGCTGCAGAACGGAAGCGTCCAGGTCCTTGGCATTTTTCAAGGGCATCCGCGACGTCAACGAGGCGAACAGGGAGCTGTACTTAATCGTGCGAGTGCCCTCCGAAACGCACAAGTCCCGCACCTCGGTGAGCTCGACCCAGAGCATACAGGCGATCAAGCACACTTGGATAACTAGGTTGAAAATCATGCGGTTGCCGAACAACATGAAAGCTCTGAACATTATTCTCGGCCTGGTGGCAGCCCAGCAACTCAGCGGGAATTTCAGCACGATGCAATATCTGCAAGTCCTCTTCGACAAGGCCGCGGTTGGGATCGACTCGAACGTGGCGACCATTCTGGTTTTGGCCGTCGGGCTCGTTTCCGGCGGTTTCGCCACCGCGACGGTGGAAGGAGCCGGAAGGCGGCCGCTCCTAATGATCTCCTGCCTGGGATCGTTCGTCACTTTGGGCGGTCTCGCGTTATATTTGATGCTCGAGGCGCGGGGCGTCGACGTCTCCTCGGTGAACTTCCTTTCCGTGGTCGACGTGATCGCCTTCCAAATTGCTTATCAAATCGGCCTGGGTACTTTGACCAACGCTCTCGTCGGCGAGCTGTTTTCCTCCGACGTGAAAGGCGTCGCCGGCGCCATCGTCACCGTTTTCGACGGAATACTCGGCTTCACCGTCTCGAAGCTGTATCAAGTGATCGGCGACAGCCTCGGTTCCCACACGGTTTACTTCTTCTTCTCGATATCCTGTTTCCTCGCGTTCATAATGGTGGCGTTCTTTCTGCCAGAAACGAAAGGTAAGACTTACCCCGAAATTCAATTGCTTCTCAATAAGAAAAGCGATCCGAGCAAGAAAACAGAGATCGTGGAAGACACCGCGGCGTAATGTTATCGATCGAACGGTTTTTCTCGGACGCGGCGCGCTATATTTTCGAGGCTATTTGTATATTTTTCAGAGGAATGTAAATAAAGGCATATAGTTTATTCATATTTATGTTTCACGAATTATTTTGCAAGACTCTGCAGTATAGGGGGATCGTTCTTAATAACGAACGCGAAGTGAACCGAACGCTTTCGAAATATAAATAATTACGATTTTCTCACGGTATTTCTCTGTACCGATTTAGGCGAATAATCTTAAAGATCGCAACAATAACCCGAATAAATAGAGCAGCACGAGTTCAATGATTTATTAATGCATTGCTGGGGGCATGATTCTGTACAATAGTTTTTTTTTTAGATATCCGCGAAGAACTAGTGCCGATATTACATGAAATATTTAATGTTAAACTGTCGAATGTTAGAAAAATAATTAACCAGACCAACACCGATCTCATTTACCAGCAAATTGGCGCGAGGCCGACGGTGGGGAAATCCAACGGCACCCATGGCATCCTCCCTGATCCTCCCCCGCGGGGCTGCTACGCGACGAGAACTACCCTTCGGATTGGGCCGCGCTGGGACCGATTACATCCTGGGACCGGTTACATGGAAGGAGCGATGGAAGGGTGCAGCGACTTTGATTTTCTCATTTTTCGAAAGCACATTCGTTTTCAAGCAAAGCCTGAGGAATACGGTGCAAGCCTTTGCCTCGAACAGTATGACATCTCCTATTTTTATCCGCTTTCGATGACCGGCTTCGTTCAAACGCGAATTTATCACAATCTAAACCGATCGTGACAGCTGCGGACAAATTGCGGAATCTCGGAAGCGATGAGAAGCCTCGACATTACTGTACATCGATGAAATGATATATACAGGGTGTTTTCGTTATTACGAAAGGTAGATAAAATTACAAAGCGGTATTTAAATGGTTTCGAAGCGCGCATCGGATGGTAACAAAGAATGCACTTGCATCGAAGTCGTTGCAATGATTTTTTCAAGGTCGTAGATATTTTTATTCCGTTTCATTTTTTATTATGGCGCGACGTTGTTGTTTACATCGAGTGGAGTCGAATGACCTATAATATCATGACCGTAGACGGACGACGTTGACAATTAAAAAATGAGTTAAATTTTAGCGAATACAGAACGGCGTGCTCGGCGCTTCGAGCTTCTGCAACAAAATAAGACGGCGATGACAATGATGATGACGGTGACACGGTAATAAATCGCACGAAGTTCTCTCGTCATCTCGTATATTTGAAAAAATTTTTATTCTCAACACGTGTACCACAACTTTCGAGTGGTATGCATAGTAGTTACATAAATGACGAAAACTATCAATATGAAAGTATCGCCGTAAAGGATTCTTACACAGGCGAAACTTCGGCGTTTATCGATAAGCCGTTTGTTTTTTTAATGCTCGTCGAACGTTCGGTTCGCACGTGTTAAAATATTTCAAAATCGTTTACGCGAATGGAGAATGATAATACGTCTACTTTACTGTTCGAACTCCTCGATACGTACGAAAACCGGACATGAATTTAATCTTAAGTATGGAAGATAGTTACGTGTACGGTTACGTGTACGCGACGCGATGTTCGAGCGTGTACGGTTAAATATCTCGCGAGGCATCGAAGTTATCGAAATAATATTCCGAGGAAGGTTGTTCGATTTAAAGGAGCGAACTACGTGGTTTTTATAGTTTTTGCGCGAGCGTGGTCGTAGCCGAGATTTTAAGGCCAAGTCGTTCTTTTAGAATGGGACAGCACGTTTTCTTATCTACGATCTGTTAACGTTTTATTATAAACAAAAAGTTACGTATTGTCCCATTTGAAAAAGTTGAATTGACTTTGAAATCTCAGCCACCACTATTTTATCGAAATAACCGCTAATTCGTCCCTTCGAATCAAGCAATTTCGATACCTCGCGAGATATTTCACTGTTTTCGCTGAAACGTCGCATCCTGTACGACGGCAATTAAAACAATTGTTCCAGTTTTCTGTCGTATTAGGTACGAGCAGCCGACGTCGCGCTCGAATCGGTCGACGAAGGGATGCCATAAGAGCACGGCTCGCAGCAAAATAAGTCACTCGTTTCGAAGGAGTGAGGGTAAATGTGATGCGAAATGCTTCGAAACGAGATCCGACTTATTTTGCTGCGGATCGCAATTGTCGCGCGGATTGCGCATAAAAATGGACAATTTGAGAACAGGAGATTCGATTGTTCGAGCCTCGCGTCTCGCTTTTATGGTCGTTGGCTTATCTCCTCTTCTCAACTTGTCCAATCTGAGCGCGAATTAGGGAGAAATTGCTGCGAATTAGGGAAAAATTTGCTGCGAATTCGTGCGAGTCGACCGGTCCGAGCGCGATGCCGAGTTTGCCGAGCTTGATGAGCATTCTGCTTATTATGTACGTTTGCGCTTATGTACATAGAACGTGGCACACACACCGGGTTCAGTCCATTCGAGGATACGAACGTGAAATGTTCCGACAGGAAGCTTCGCCTTTGTAAAGAAACTCTCTGTGTAGTTTTGCAAGCGATCGCGCAAAGGAATCGATCATCGCACCTAACTTCTAGTTAAGTGGAACACAGGGAAAATTATACGTAGTAAACATTTGAGAAATGAAGCGAATTAAAAAGAGGAAAGGGGGATTTATAGTGTAAACAGTCGATAAAAAGTATAAAAATTCACTAGTTAAACGCAATGAAATTCGTACACGTCTAGTTTTGAGCGTCGACGTTTCTATTAAATGCATCGCCCCGTTCTTTCATCTACCACCGAAAGAATCGGTGCAAACATCACGGATCCATTGCTCGAAGCTAGACGCTGTATAGATGTGTGCGCATTTACAGACGCATGTACACGCTCTTCCTGCGCGCGCGTGTCTACGTGTATTTTATGTATGTATGTATGTATGCAGTTTTTGTACGCGTATGCGTGTGTTTGTGTGCGAAGGGGTGTAGGATCTGGTAACTTAAGTTGATGTCTCTGGTCCCCATTCTCGGGATGCTATAGCAAAAATAATATTACCACGTTTACGACCAACAATCATCGTATCAATCATCGATGCGCCAACACGTATACACTATAGTAATGTATATACATGCGCATATAGACGGTACGCGTGCACGCATATGCTCGAGGAGCGCGTTTATCTCTTTGAAATCCATTTGTTTGCGATATATTCACGAATTACTTTCCTTTCGAGTCGATCGAAACGTTGAAGGATCGCTCCGTCTTCGTGATCGTCTTCGGTAATGTCTCTCTAATTGACGCCCAGATTGCGCACAAAAATGGACAATTTGGGAAGAGGAGATATTATTAGAGGCTCGATTATTCCGAGCCTTGCGGTTTATTTTTATAGTTATAAATTGTCCACAATTAAAACATCGAGCCGCAAGGCTCGAATAATCTCCTCTTCCAAAATTGTCCATTTTAATGGACAATCCGAGCGTCGGTAAGGGAGACATTACTGTACGTATTTAAATACACGGTGTGTAGAATATTCGATATTCTTGCTAAATAATTCGTATTCCCCTTTGACAACTGAATGCTTTAAATTCGCGAACCTCGCGAAAATGCAATCTATAAAATGATATTCAAAGATATTGTACTCTTCATTAAAAATCGTTACTTAATCGTTTAATCGTGGTGCCGAACAGTCGTGTTCGAGAACGATCGACGAGATTTTTCGAAGCTGCGACCCCCGCCGAACGTTCGGATTTCGTTGAGAAACCGAGATGTCTTTTCTTTTCTTTTCAGCGTGATCGTACGCGCTTCGATTCGTTCGATCCGCCTTTCCATTGGTCGGTGATCGTCGATCCGTTTCGCGTTGTCGTTCGCGTCGGCTCGACGGCATCCCGATCGTTTTTTACGATCGCTCCACGCAACGAACGTTCTCAGCGGCTTCCGTCCAATTCGTACACCGTAAACAATCGTCACAACAGGAAATACAAAAAAAAAAAGAGAAAAGTATTTTGCACGACATCACGCACGGAATTATGTGTAACGGAGGTTCTAATACGAAATTTTATCACAGTTTTTCACACTTCTGCGTCACACTGATCGTTATCGTCGTCGATGCGATCCGATCTATCGATGTCATCACCAAGATCTTTCGAAAATCAAGCCAGCCTCTCTCCGTCGTTCGAATTTCAATGAAACAATTAGCGTAGACCGAGAAACGGCGAAGTCATGGTTTCATTTCTTAAACCTATTCCGTTAACTTTTGCGCTTGCCTTTCTTCGTTCGTTTCCGACGTTCGACTGACACGCTCGATTCTATCGTACAGAGTCCACAGAGCCGGGCAACAGCGATTCCTTGTGAAAAGTTCAAAAAGAACGCGGAATAAATTTGTTCCGTCTGCTGGCGTCGGTTTAGAAAAAATTCAATTTGAATAATTATCCCGTTAAAATTCGATATATGTGCATCTAAAAATTTCTGGATTCGAGGAAGAAGATGAATATTTTCTTGTTATTTATCGACTCTCGTCAATGTTCGGACGCTCTTTCGAAGAGAATATATTAACTATTATTATATATTATATATATATTGGCGATCGGTATCTCCTCTTCTCAAATTGTCCAGTCTGAGCGCGAATTAGGGAGAAATTGTATATCATAATGTAAATAAATATATAATAGAAATATAATTCTTTTCGTCGTTGCAGATAGTTGCAATTTTTGCAGAGATTGTTTCAGATATTAGTATATTTATTCTAGTAAAGTAGCCCTTCCAACATCTTCAAAAAATCTAAGTTTGAAGAAAGCTATTCCCCTCGAAAGAGCATCCGAGCATCAATGATCAGCGTACGTAGCAATAGCCACTCTATTATCGCAAAGCATCGTTCGCGATCCGAATAAATGTTACAAGTCGAATACTAGAGACTCGAGTCGAACGAAACGGATTTTGAAATCAGATTGTCTCGAGACCGAAGTCTCGGATGAAATCGTGTTTTCACAAAGAATCAAGGCACGCCGACTGGTTTATATCATTCGGCCGGAGCTTATGCAAAAAGGTATGTAAAGTCACGACAATTAATCGATTCGCGCGAGTACGATAAAAGTCGTTTAACGCTGACATAGTTTCCGTCCAAAAATTTCGGATGTCTCAAGGACCGTCGGTTCGTGTCACTCGAAAAACAAGCAAAATAACAAGGAAAAAAAGGAAGGAATTCTTCGGCTTAATTGCCCGTGAAGTCGGTCCTTTTTTAAATTCTCTGGCAAACTTGCATCTCATTGGCCTTCAAAAGATCTCCAGAGGTTGACCTTGGACGGATCATTTCGTAGACGCCGAATTGCATCTTCTTCGATAAGTCTCAAACGGTTTTTCAACGGTTTCGCATCAGCAGAGCCCGACGACGCTTCGTTGGTCCTCTTCTTCTTCTCCTACGTGTGGTTCGATGAGTTTTCGAACTTTGACTTGTCTCTTTCTCTCTCTCTCTCTCTCTCTCTCTCTCTCTCCCGTGTTTATATTCTTTTAAATGTTCATTCTTCTCGAACCGATTTATACATCGGCCTGCCACATTGCACGAGGGCACGACCACACGCGAACACATACACGCACGCGAGCACGCAGAAATCGACACACAGATACAGGCAGGCACACAAACGCGCGCGCTTCTTCCTTTCCGTACATACACGCACGACGAGTTTTACCAACGAAGCTCGATCAGGTTTTACGAATAATTATGCAAGCTACGGTATCCTGCGCTCTAAGTCTTCGTGCAGCAAATTGTTATTATTGGTCTCGTGTATCGATGCTGGGGATGCTTCCTCGGGTTGCTCGCCACCGCTTAATTCCAGCTGACCAGTACTGTCGCCGCTACTAGAGCCACACTCACCGTCGACAAATCTGCAAATGAATTTCGTTTCAGTTATACACGTTTTTTTACACGAAGCCAGTTCGACTCCGTCGACGAGTGGCCCGACGAAACTAGTTTATTACTAGTTTATATAGTAATAATATAATATTAATAACTTACACGACTATTATTTAGCGATTTATGGTTTTAGTATAGCTTTTATTAGTTCTAGCAATTTATTAAAGTATGACGAACGATTTGAATAGGATACTCCACAAGTTTTATTAACATTTTGTTATTTTATTAATTTCGTTAATATTCGAATTAATCGTCAGTAATTATTTTTATTTCATATTAATATTGTAAAATTATTCAATTGCTCCATCACCCACAGTTTTCGAGAAAGAAGCAATAAATTGTATGCCACTATATTTGGAAAACTTTTCTCTATATTTTAAGACCAATTAGAGAGCTGTATATCGATACATTGGATCGACCAATAAGCGATGAAAGACTCTTCTGCAATAATAGGTCGCTTCTAACGTTCTTCAAAAGACCGTTCGTTACCTCAAACTTTTGTTGTTACTTCAAAGCTTACTTTCTATCTTTACACTCGACTTTTAACATCTTCGCGTGTGAAACGTGCCGTTGGCTTTTGTTTAGCAAGATAAATATTTTCACAGAAGATAAGATTTCGTGGTGTGCGTTAAGATACGGTCTGTCGTATGCAGCGAGATTGTTGTGTACGCGTCGAATCATATTTTATTGAAACATTGTATCTATCGTTATCAGCCTCTTTTTAACGATGCGCTGCTCTATTAATCGGGGGGAAATCGTTCGCGCAAGTTCCTCGACATCGTTCGATGCTGATCGAAGTTGCACTTTAACTTCAACAACTATAATGAAATTATAAGTCGATAAAATGTTATCGTATTGCGTTATCAATGGTACTTGATTTCTCATCTTTTTCGTTTGCCGTAATCCGCGGAATATCGGCCGTTTAACAATTGTTCAGCCGATCGGTTAATATGGAATCGACCAGCGCGCGAATACTTGCGAAAGCTGTAAATTTGGTTCGAGACCGGTTCACCGAAGTCAAAAGTTAATCAAAGTTACTTCATTTGAACAAACACGAAGATAATAATGACCGAGAAAGCAAAGGTCGCTGATAAAACATTGTCTTCGCTTTACCTTCGTACTTCGATTCGGTAAGTTAATATGTTAATAGTTAACAATGTTGTTCGGGACTCGATTGTAAAACAAATACGTAGTCATCCAAATTTACGTTCCATGTTCCTACAAATTTGTTTCTCTCTCTCTGTTATAATAAATATAATATATAATACACTATAATAATATAACAATATATTTGTCTTCTCTCCTTTAAAACCCTGAAATTCAAGATATTACATCCTTTAAATAATTTTCCGAGCAAATATAGCGTACTAAGTGCAAAACCATGAAATTAGAATAGTAATTAAATAGTTTAATTATTCGTTACACGATGCTTAAATGCAAATGTCTGCTGTAATTTCATACACGTGTGTAAATATATGTATTTCAGTTATTTAATGGTGATACAAGCATGTTTCGATCGATATACGAAGAATACAAAATTAAGTGCAATATAGACTTCGAGAAAAAAAAATGTTTAAAAATGCTAGCTTTCAGAGATTCGTGCGCGAACTTCGAACGCGTCTCGTAGAAAAATCGAGGCTTCCCAGGGCCACGCATATCAATCGAGGAAAAAAAAAGTCCATCCTTAAATATACTATCGAATAAGTGATCAGCGTTTAGCGATAGTGCAGTGAAAGTGAACGTTAGAGTAACCTGTCCAGAGATTGTATCTTTCTATTCGTCACCGTCTTGTACAGATCAGCTGTGCAGTTCATCGTACATTGTACGAAGTCAATGCACTGTCCTATCACGAAGTGGATTTACAATTATTTATCGATAAAATAGCTTCGCGAATTACTTATCGAATTCTGTTCGGACACGGAATTGTCATAAATTAAAATATCATTTATATATTTAGGGGTGTTACCTATCGTTAATCTTCACTGTACACACCGCATAAAAATTTCATATGGAACGCACGAGGTGTCATGCACACCAGAACATGAGTCTGTCACGATTAAACTACCTATTATATATATATTATATTATAATATTATATTTTATTATAAGGTTATATTATATAATATTGTATTACATTATAAGGTGGTAAATCTTGACGAGGCGAAAATAATGCAAAAAAAGAAATTAGTACGAACCAATTAATTAAACATTAATGTCTAGAATGTTATCGATATTGACCGGAGGAAGCACAGCGCGTGGAAACTCTTTTTGGGTAAAATGGATCATAACGAACCCTACTTACGCGTGGATTAGTAGATTAACTCGCGTACAATAACCACGTGCAAAAACCGATAAGCTACTTACGTATATGGTTGCTCTTCACCGCGCATTTCACATATGACGTTCGTCAGGGCCATTATGTAATTCTTTGCCAGTGTGAGCGTCTCTATTTTACTGAGTTTCCTTTCCATTTTTACATGTGGTATAACCTCGCGCAGTTGCTGAAACCGATATCATTGTTTCTGTAATTACCGACAGTTTACCGGTGCTAAGTCGCTGGTAATGTCCAGAAACTTTGCTAGCTTTATGGGCGAAAGAAAAAAAAAATAACACACGTACAAGGTTATCGTAAATTGCAGTGGATGAAGTTGGATGAAATAATAAAATATGCCTAGACGTGTTTTCGTAGAAGTGCATAATTCCGTCATGCTGATGTTCAGTGATTTAAATACTTGAAAATATACTTTCGGATGTTTTAACTGGCACGTAACGAAAACAACGAGATATTACGAACAAGCAAAATCGTTCTACGCAAACGTACAACCAAGTTTCAACCATGTTCTACAAGATAGATGGATGCGATACAATTTTGTAACACATTTGTTTCATCGGGAAATAATTCGGGGATGGCGAGACGATGAACAAATAATTAAACGGGAATAATAATTGAACGGGAACGGGGAAGCTGATTGGTTAAAGAATCGACGAATAAGGAGGAAGGTACGTTCGTGGCAAGAGCAAAACCCAGTGCAAACTTAGGATGGACGGCGTGTAAGAAGGAGGGGTGGATTTATCGGAAAAATTTCCTTCGCGCTAAAAGTTTACTTCCACGAGTTCCCGCGAAACATGCTAATGTTTCCATCGGTGTTCACAGGTACGTTACTTTTTAAATGATATTCGCTACGGTAGCGTCGCAATCCTTTTAAAAATCGTAGGAGCAGGGACGAAATCGGTCCGCCTCTCCTTCTTACGCCACCCATTTGGAACAAACGGCTAATCGCACAAACAATAGAACAAGCAAATAACGAAATCGGTCTCAAACATAGGAAGCAACGTGAGGTTCAACTATATATTATATAATATGTGCACTACTTCAATTAACATCAACGTTATAATAATAATGATAAAAATATTGATTATTTACTTGTAACTTTGCAACTTTTTATCGAAAAGACGTGCAGCGAAGTTCCCTCATCCTACAAAGTTTTACATCGATGTCGCATAGCAATTTGAATTCTTCGTGTATAAATGTCTTTATGAACGACGTGTGTGTTTGAAAAGATTGGCAGAATTGTGCGTATACCTACATCGTTATATGAAATAAAGTAGATTAAGGAGTAGATTATAGCTTATAACCTTGCGTTATTTGTTCTCTTTAGCGAAACAGTTTTCGCGATAATACGGTATGCACTGGGAAATCTATACGAACAAATAAAGAACGACATGAATAACAAAGAAATGATCTTAGTTTCGTTAAATTATTCGATTTCGGGTAGGCGAGTCGATAATTTTGAAACACTGGTCAATGTACACAGGGTGTTTCGTCGAATTAGTTTAATGTAATACGGAATGGAGAAATTACCTCGAAAGCATCGTTCAGGGAGTGCATTCTCATTCTTTCTCTCTCGTTGCTCTCGAGCCGCCTGAGGTTCCTTTCTCGCGCAGAAATCCCACTTTTTCGTCTTCTGGTTGTCGGAGGTCCTCCACGATTTCTTCTCTTTGCTTGTTTCGGGCTCCTTTCACTACCACTACTGTCACTCTCCTCGCCCACCTTTTGATTCGTATCAGAAACAAGCATGAAATGAGATCGTAAGTTTTTTTTCCACAGCAATCGTCGTCTTCGTTCGTTTAACAACAAATATTAGCGTGCTTTCGCGTTATTCCGCGAATTTCGAGTGTAGAAGAAAAGAATCGAAGAATCTTCTTTTGCAAACCCTTGAATCGACGCTTTCTTTTACGAGTGTACCCTTATAATCGGAGCTCGCTGTGCGTTTACAGTGTACACGAAACGAAAGTCGGAAGCAATCGTGAAAGAAACTTTGGTTTATTCGCGAACTGCAATCACACGTTCCCTTTTGCCGAACGAATAATTCCCAAATTGATGTGAAGTGAATTTTACAATTAAATGATCGTGACTGTATCGAAAGCATTTTAAGACAGTGTGTACAGTGACGTCTGCGTGAAATTATTTCTTACTTTTTCGTGTTTCTTTTCGTCATCGATTCAAACACAATAGAACAGCATAAATATTACACACACATTTTTTTTAGAAAATTAAACTGTTTACTTTGACGGGACTAAATTAAATAGTTAAGACCTGCTCCGAAATACGGTAAATTCTCCCTAGAATGCAAAATATCGGGTTGCTGTGAATTTCCCTGTGCTGGTCCAACGCCTATGCGATTCTTGTTATTGTCCGAGTCGGTCAAACGCGCGATGCGGCACGCGACGCGGCTCCTTTGTCTCGAATTCCCGGAAGACAACGCAAAATGGTCTGCTTGAATTGTGAGTCAGGTAAGAAAAACCGCGGAGCTACAAGGTACGTGACCAAATGCAACGACCGTCGATGGTCAAGTTCTCCGTCCAATCGTGGCCTCCGAATTGTCTCCGAATCGTGGCATGTGGCCTCCGAATTGCCTTCGAACGAATTTCCCTCTCCTTAACGATTCGGAAAGTCGTCGACGATCAGCGAAGACGCATCCGATTCAGATATATCGCCGCGATATTGTAAACAAAGCCGCAGATTGCGTTTGAGCTAAGGAAAAAGGCGCTTCGAATGACCCCTCGTTTCCCAAATTTGAGTAACTTTTGGGACACCCTGTATATTGCAGCGACCAGGTACTTTTGGACTGCCTGACATTTTTATTAAAAGCCTTATTTAGCCCATCTCAGTCCCTATATTTCAATTTATTACACAACAACAGCATAATTTCAGGCGTGAGACGAACGTTCAACGAAGAAATTGTACATTAATTCGCTAAGCGCGAGACGATTTTTTTGAGATATTCGATTTTCTAGGAAACTTTATGAATTTTATCGGAATACGCCCACTATATGGCACCGATTGACGTGTTTAGATCTGCACTATCTCCGGAATACGTCAACGCGTTTCTAAATTATTTTCGTTATAAGATACAATCGCTAGCCGCGCAACCAATCGTATCTTTGTATATCTAGCAAATCAAAGAGCGTCTTGTAGCTATAACAGATAAGATTAAGTTAGCGCCGATATCTAATTTTATTTATCATTGTATGCTACTTTATTGGCTTGCAGAGTTACTCGATTTGCCTCGCTTTTTCGAGACCAAAAATTTCGCGGCTCCTTTAAGAAACGTTGCAACGATCTAAGATCGAATAATCGACCAAAATAAATGCCAAATTCCGTTGTAATGCTTCGAAATGAATGTCGCGTGTAGTTTGCCAGACACCGAACCCTGCGGAGAACACAACGTTCGGGATTGACCAGTCGCCAGGTGTTTATAATCGGACGATCGCCAATTATCGCCGGCTTAATATTTGCGCGGCAATGGAATTCGAGTTAGAAAGTAAGCGGTGCTTCGCGATTCCTTTCCACGATCCACATTCTACGGCAGAGCTGTTCAACGGCTTGCCCGCACGGGCAGCGATTTTCAGCCCAGGGCGAACGCCGATCGAAGGGCCCTCTAGACCTCGCTCCCGAGGGCACAGAGGTTCAAAAATGATAGAAAAATAAAATTGCTATTTTCGTTGACACGATACGAGTTTTCAGCTCTGTCCGTTGCGTTTAGGTTCGCGTCGAAGCGCGGTGCAGCGACGTCGATCGCGTCTGCAACGTTTATATCGGGCAGCGTCTCGCTCCGAGCAGTCGAGTTAGCCGCGTACTAATTAACCCTTTCTTCGACCAAAACGTCCGCAACATTTAACAGCGTTTCATTCCTTTAATGCAGCGCGCGATCAATTTCGACGACGGCCTCAACGATTGTCGAGCGTAAAACCGCGCGCGTAAAACGAGCCCCTCGCGCATGTAAATTGGGAGAGAAAGAGCCGAGAGATATCGAGATATTAATTTTACGTGCAGCAGTAATCCAAGGCCTTTAGAATAGAAAGGTTGCCCGGTCACTTATGACCAATCTGGGACCAGTATGAAAAACGCGGCCGTGACGTCATTCGACGTGCCAGTTCGAATTAATGCAAATTATATGGTTCTAATGTTGCATGGAAAATGCAATCGTTGTAATCGCGAGAAATAATGTATGTAACGCGTTGATTGACAAGCGCGAGTTCGTACTTGCACCTAAAACTGTTGCGTTACTTTTGTTCGTCAGCCTTTGTTGATCTTCCGGTGGCGCACAATGAAAAGGAACGGACTCGAATGCCCGTTAATACATTGGCGTATAAAATGAAGTCGACAGAAGTTTTTCATAATATTCGATTATTTTTTAAATCGAATCTTCTGTATAGAATATATTTTTATACGCGAAGATTAGATATTTAAGGATTGTTGGACGTTAAAGAAGTCGAATCTTAGAAAACTACAGTAAAATCTCGATTAACCGAAATTGACTCTCCTAGATCTTTATTATTTAACCTTTTGATTATTCAAATCCTCTATCGATTCGTAATATGGCGTTGATAATTTATCGGAAACAGAAGGAAATCAATTTTGAACTTGGATAACAGTGCTCGACACGGCAGAACCGTGAAAGCCAGAGAAAGTATCTCCCCGTCGAAATTTATATCTCGATTGCTCCTGTTAAATTAATATCTCGATATCTCGGCTCTTTCTCTCCCAATTTATGTGTGCGATGCTTTTTACTCGCATCGTTAACATTGATTACGCGCTGCTTTAAAAGCAGCGATCAGCGATCGGAGAGGCCGATCGTAAAGACAATATATTATTTCGTTTTCAAGAAATTTGCAATTTTTCGATCGGTTCTGCATTCTTTTGCGATCGCAGATTACAACGAAAATCTGAAAAAAATTCTCCGATGCGCCTGATCATTTGGAAAAGCACTTGAGAGGGGAAAATGGACGGAGAAGGGTTGAAATTTTGCAGAATGTAATTGCAGCTTGACACAACAAACCTGTGTTTTGTGATTTCTAATTGAAAAGTTTAACAGATAAAGAATCTACAAAATCTACTGTTTAGCAGATAAAGAATTCGATGAAGCGATATTTCAGAGATTCTTGAAGAAAAGAATATACTTTTACGAGCACGCGTTCCATTCGTTCACGTGAATTCATTAATAATGAAAGCGAAACGGGTGCACAATTGCGCGTAAACATAAAATTACGCGCGCGGTGCTAATATCAATAAACTTGTATATTTATAATCGAGTAGTTCCATGAAACGGTATCTTTACTTAAATTCTGATAGCGTTGTTACGCGATACGCGCGTATCTCTCTGTCGACCGTATATATACTCTGAAAATAGAAAAACGGTCTTACCTCTGCGCTAACGACATGATGTCGACTTCGTTTTCCGGTAAGCGAATCGACGGAGGCGTCGTCCAGGTCGATGTACATCTCCTGATCGTAGTCTTGATCGCTACCTGATAACCTCTCCAGACTTCGCATTATCCTAAGGAAAGTTATGGGTTTAGACCGCCTGCAATGGAACACGATACATCGTTAATTTTTTTAACAACATCTGCACGCGCGATCGAGCGTACATTTATTATTTTCCTACGTGTAAATTTACGCGCGAGCCGAGCAAGAGTATTGGTTTAAGCATGCGATAATATTGCGAACTCATTCGCGAGAACTCGTCCGAAGGAATGATGAAGCTGAAATTTTAATCGGCGGTTCGCGAAATAGTAATTTATTTAGTCGCGAAGAATTTGCACGGAAGGTATAAAAGACGCGTTTTAATTCGCTATAGTACCTGCGATTTAAAAGAAAGAACACAGAGCGAGCTATACAGCAATGTCTCCCTAACCGACGCAAGATAATTGTCCATTTCTCTGCACAATCTGATCGTCAGAAAGGGAGACATTACTGTAGTCGGTAAGGGAGACATTAACGCTTTACTCTGACAACGAGTTTATGCGACTTGTACAGAAGCGTAATAAAATTGGTGAAAATAATTCGAGATACAAAGAAGATTGTTAAGTGCAAGCGAAGCGTGTAGAAAGAGGCGAAGGCGCGCTTCTAAGAAGCAGAAACGTTTAAACAAAGCGACGAGTGATATTTAAGATTCGATCTATATATCGGGCGTGCCAGAAATATGGAACAATGTTCACACGAAATGAAAATTCTTGAGATACTAGAATCGACGGTTTCGATGGCTCGACTCGACACATCGAGCCTCGCTGGCTGTCGACCGATCGGTATGCCACACGTACGGGCACACAATCGAAAAACGGAGGCCACTGACCCCGATTAGAACCGTGTCTTCGGACATTTAACCGCGGTAGTTCGAATGTTATCATTACCTCGTTTCACGGTTCAGAAACGCAAGAGGGACATGCGACACAAGTCAGCTGGTCTCTCGATGCGAGGAAGTGCACGCTCGGCGTAGTCGTAATAATGGAAATCCAAGATTTTTCCAATTGAAATGAGTCCAAATACGGCATAAATTAGGCTATTTTCATGGACTCAACGTAAGCAATTCTTCTTCGAACTGGTAAGGCTTGTTCTATTCGAATCGGTCGCGCTTCGCGATTATTTAGAAAAAATTAAGTGCACGCACTCGGTTGGTTTTAAGCGTCGCATTTTATAGCTCCTGACGTTTCTCCTTAGCGCGAGAATTTTAATTCACTCGCGAGAATTCGCGTTAAATTCACGCGAGAATTTCAATTTAATTTATTTCCGAATATTTCTGCTGGACGATCATTTCTACGAAACAGATGTATTTTACATGCGTAGTACCGGATAGGAGAAATGTGTTCGCGAACTTTCCTTCGCTTCTCATGAGAAAAAGCAATGAGGAAAATATGGAGAGAAAGCTCGCTCGACCAACAGATGTTTTCTTCTGGTTTATGAAGGTGGATTTTCCACTCGGTAAACCGATTTCCGATAGCGGAGGATTTTTATTATCGCGCGATTCGTTTACATTTTTACACGCGTTCCTTTTTCCGTTTTCTCCTGAAATTCGTAGGCTACATTCTTTCAAGAAATCGTATCGATTATATATTACAATCGCTTGTAATGCCAATTCGCGACAGTGACGCCGCAAAGTTGTAACTATTCGACTTACGACGTTACGATCGTTACAATCGTCTTGGAAAATTTTCATTTTGCATAAAGATCCGCAGTCCACTAATTACATATTCGAAAGTATTATCTAATACCATAAATGTTTGTAATTGGGTCGCTCACTCCGATGCTCCGCGGTCGTATTATGCAATAAAAATTGGCTCAAGCCGCTTATTATTTCCATATAATTTAGCCTCGGACATGGACAACAGCGCGCATTAACCGAAAACGCGGATTTCCGCGAACAGAAACGGAAATCTGGGATATCTTTCTTTCGGTCGAAGTACGCTAAATTCTCCCTAATTTAACCTTCAGCTTGCGAACAAAAAAATTGTCCATTTTTGTGCACAATCTGAGCGCGAATTAGGGAAAAATTACTATATTCTTTTACTTCGTAGATCGTTTCAATTACGTCAAACTAAATGAAGGAAACGTCGAACGGACTCGTTGAAGATATTCGATGCTTTAACCCTTTCATTGGCATGAAACGACGCGTTTGCCATGAAACGACGGGCGTCGTACAAGAGGTACGCTTCAAGAAGCTTCAATTATTACAACACGCTTGCATCGCGCAATACAATAACATGTTATGAATCAATTGTAATATTACGTGGAACGAGCAAACCTTTTTTTTTTATAACATACTATCTTGTTTACAATTTGTACTCCTATTTTCTGCATGTAGCGTATGACTTATTGATCGTCGTTTTTACTGATTACGAATTATCTATAACACGCAGAAGGAGTTTCTTTATCTTATGATAAATGGTCAAAACCATTGTCAATGACAGTCGAGACTATATTATTCAATTTGTTTGTTCGGTCTATGTTCGGTCGCTTTAGTCAGGGGTTCTCAAATTTCATGATTTCAAGGTACATGCACACGGTATCGCGAGAAACATAATATTCCCTCTGTTTCAGCTTAGTTCCAAGTTTCCTCGGCGACTAACAATAATATGTCAAGGTGCTGTAAAATTAGAAAAAAAAAATGCGGAAAATATTTTCCTATGAACCCGATCCTTCGAATATTGTGTTATATTTTATCCGATTACATTCTTGTTTATATAAGGAGGCGCGTAAATAAATCGCGTTATTTAGCGCATTCCACGCACGCCCATTTTTTTATTCGACACGCGGAACTGTGCGAACCGAGGTATACCTTATAATAGTTAATAGGCCTCTCGATGCTACTTTCTATCTTCTCCGGTTCTTCGTAATCAGCGTTTTTCTGTTCGCTTTTTCACTTTGCCACGCTCCGATCGGGAATACGAGTTAAGGAGAAACGTCAAGACGGCACATTTCCCAGTCTTTTCAAATGTTCGATACGTTGCATCGTTTCGCGACACATTGTACGTAGAGCGTAGAATTCGTTTATAAATAATATAATTCGTTGATTACGGTACGTAGTATTTGCAGATTTCTGTTAATCGTTTTGTCAGTCGTGGATAGATGGAATCAAAATTTGTGTTCTGGTATGTGTGTGTGTGTGTAATGAAAATATTCATTTTATTTTTGTATTATTCTTTTAATTCTTTATTCTCATTTTACTCTTGTATTTTAATAAAGGGAGTCGACGTTTTTTAGGAGAACGTTGCACAAAACTTGAGGGAATTCACGAAGGCCTTGTTGTTACAGAGAAAAAGAATTTCTAGACTCGGATGACCTATTCGACGTTGCACAAAATGATGCGTCGAGCACGATGAAAATAGAAGAAGATAAACGGTTTCTCGAGAATCGAAGAAAAAAAGGGGAGACAGCGGGATCCGTGGCTGGCAGAGGCAGAGATTTAATGGAAATTTAACCGCGAAAGCCATCCGAGACAAGAGAAACGGAACAGTGTATATTATAACGCTTATAAATAATTCTTTTACAATTTTTAATAACACAGCGATGCATTTTATATGCCGAGAAGCTTTCGAAATACAAAATATACAGGAAACATACAACAAAATGTGCACTGTGACTCAGAACTATTCGAAACACGTTCCTGGAATGTATGTATATAGAACAAATTCAAACGATAAGATAAACCGTTAATCAAACACTTAAAATGTTGAAACGGTAGATCGAAGCGATAAAATATATTTACATACGCGTTAATTTCTGTAATCGACATTTCATTGTGACGATTTTGCTTAAAAGAATAATTCGTTTTATTTCCCACGCGAAACCTACAATTATTACTTTACAACTATCACTTTGACAAAGTTAACGTTTATATGTCAGCGTATGTAGTATATGTGCTATGTATGTATCTCTATGTACACCGGGTGTCGTCCACGACGTAAAAAAATAAGTCGGAAATATACAATAAATCCTTGTCATCGGAAACTTCGTTTTCGCAGAAATCGAGACAAATCTTATTTGATTATATATTGTGTATAGTGAATATACAACTACTATATATTAATTGTGTTAATATATTAATGTAATATATATTAATTGCGTTAATATATTAATATATATTATACATTATTATTAATATTTAATATACATACTAATTAATACATATAATGTGTTCAGTTTTCGATACACGAACAAATGAAATCAGTGAGAAATTATTCATCGCAACTCGTTAATTTTCGTCCATCGTTATCGATTGTCGCAATTATTACCTAATCATCGATCGTATGTAACTGTATGTGCTACGTATCTGTGAACCGTTGGCACCGAATCCAATGAAACTTGCGAGAACGGGATATCCCGTTTCAATCGCGAAGCGGAGAGTTTGAGTGCTCGTTTCTCGGTTCGCGTAAAAGACCCCGGTCGGTGATTGACCCGAAACGTTGACGCGTACGCGTTAATTTGCTGGGAGATCCCCTGTCGGTTTTATCTCTCATCGCGCATCGCCTGCGACTGGAATTCCCCGATTTCCTCGATCGAAATTCCCTTCACCGATTGTTTATTTTTCGCGCGCCCATTTTTCCTTTTTATTACGGTCGCGCGTAACTGCGTTATAGCGTTGCTGATTTTGGGAGCAAGGACGATCGATCCAAGTTGATCCCTATCGACACGCAATTATAGCGTAGCAAAGCGAGCCAATTTCGTGTCGGGCGAATAAGGGACCCCCGGAGAAGTCGATTCAACGTTCGCTTTCACCGCACTGTCGCCAAACGCTTTCCAATAAAAATTACGGATGGAATTTCCTGGATAAATAAATCAACGGTTCTGAAAAGGGCCAATCGCGGCGCAGGGACAGCGCAGTGAAAGTGAACATAAGATTAACCCTATCCCGGGGCTATATTCCAGCTCGTTACCGTCGTCGTACACACAGCAACCGTGCAGTTCATCATACATTGTACACGAGGTGAACGCACCGTCTTCCTGGCGTTTCTAGAGAGTTTCTTAATCGCGACGTTCTTCGGATCTTATAGACAAAAATATCATTTAACGGGGTTATTCGTTAAAATATCGTTGCGCGATCGTTCGTCGAATTCGCTGAATTATTTAAGCAACGTTATCCTTTGCGTGCCTCGACGTTATCGTTAACCTTTCCTGTTCGCACCGCGCAAAAATTGTGTACGCTGGGTTCGACTAACCGCAACAGCTTCCAACGACTGGCACGGCGAAACGATTTATCGTTTTGGGCGAGAAAGATTACCGAACGTTTTTTAGACATCCTAAAATAAGGGTCAACAAAGTTTCTTTTCGAAAGCTATCATTTCGACGTGGTAAAAAATACGGGAAATTCTCCCTAACGGTCCTTGTTGGAGGCTGGTCCCTGTGCTCTGCTATTCCTACGCCTATGCTAAGGTTCGACGGAGTCGGTCAAGCGTATGATGCGGCACGCGACGCGGCTCCATTGACTCGAATACCCGGAATGACAACTCATAATACAGTGACGTAACTTTCATAATTTTAACATTTTAAGATTGAATTTTTTTGTGATATTTTGCTGACAGTTTTCTGATTAAATTGAGACCAAACATTATACTGTTCTGGCAGATACAGTAAATTCAGTAAATATTTTAAATACTCTTCTCAAATTGTCCATTTTTGAGCGCAATCTGAGCGCGAATTAGAGAGTAATTACTGTAATTGATTAAATATGGTCCAAAGCATGTCGTGTTTGATCTCATTTTAATAAACAATGACCAGAGTTAGTTAGTTAGTTAATTAGTTATTTAGTTACTTAGTTAGTTAGTTAGTTAGTTAGTTAGTCAGTCAGTCAGTCAGTTAGTTAGTTAGTTAGTTAGTTACTTAGTGAGCGGGATTGATAAAATCGTGAAAACCAGCGACACCAGTTGCACATGTTGCACGTATTTGCATCTGAATAATGAGAAAGAGGAGAGTACCCATTACCGCAAAAAGTTGCAGTAATAATCATGGTACATGTGTATTGAAATCTGCACACCAGATAATTTCGTATTGTATGTACAAATGCGCATGCATATGTATGGGATGTTCGGTAATACGTGGGAAAAAATGTTAACGTATGATAACCTCATAAACATAACAATGTAAGACGAAAATCAAGAGTAAAGAACTTGCGATTTCGGTTTCATTTTCAAATAATTAGCAATTAAAATCTACCAAGAACCGCGCGCAAGCCAATTATCTATCTCCGACTCTTGTTCGGAATCCGCACTCATCTTGACCACATTCTTGCATGCCGCCATTCGCAGATAACAGATATATTTAATAGTTCGTTGTTAGCATTTTGAATGTTTTTTATTTTCCGTGCCACCAACAATCTGAACTTGATTTCTTTTATCGATTCGCATTGCAGGTAAATTTAAACACAAATAGTATTGTACTTTTTTAAAAAATAATTTTCACCGTATAAAGATAAAATAAACTCGGAAACAAACTTTGTGGAAAAAGATAAACAGATACTCCAGGTACGAACTTAGTATAAAAGGGGCCACGGTCTTGTACGTATCGGATAAAAAATACACGGTATACAAATAAACATAGAGAAAAAAATAAAGCAGGAACAAATTAGCCATATAATTATAACGCCGCAACTAACGTTTACGAGGCACTTAAATATTAACTTGCACTATGGTTAAGTTTAATGATACCAGTCTTATTAGCCCACTGGGGGAGCAAGCGAGTACATAGTGGGAAAAAATGAGAAGAGAAAAAACCAACTTAAATTCTATGGATCCCGGTTTTAATAGTTCAAATCTGGTATCTATTTACAAACGCTTGCTAATTAAATAAATAATAGATAAATAACTATTTACAAGATCATTACTTAAATCTAACGTATAGATCTATGTTTTAGATCAGCTATAGCCGGGGTGCTAGCTGATACGGTAAATTCTCCCTAATCGACGCTCAACTTGTACAGAAAAATGGCCAATTTAGTCTATTGTCTATTTTTCTTTGCAAACTTGAGGAAAATTACTGTTAGGGAGAATTTACTGCAAGACTTGAGAATCCAAACGGGAGTGACCAGTTGCCGTGTCTTTGCTATGTTGCCGGCTATAATTAACTTCATATTTATACTCACTTTTCACTCTGATTCCCATTCTTTGTTTCCTATATCTACTGTCTAAATTTATCTCCTTTTTCTCCCGCTATTGCACCTCCTTTCTTCTGGTTTTTATGGCCGCCTACTATATCATCGCACTCCCCTTCTCCTTTTTTGTTGCCTTTCCAACTTCTCGTCCTTTCTACCGCTTACTACATCATCTATGCTACATCAATATCTGTTCCATCGCATTCTCCTATCAAATATCCTACAGACACGAACTTTCCTCGATACAGGTCGCAATTTCCTCCGTATTCCTTCTTCGTTCTTCCAGTACTTATTCCACCTTTAAAAACAACGTTATTCTTCAATCATTTAAATGTTTTAAGAAGTGCAATACAGGTAACAAAAGCTATTTAGTTCGTCTTCGGGCGTCGCTTTAATTGGCACAGTAAAATCCGTACTCGTACCACGTCCTCTCTATTCCCCTCTTATTCTACAACGTTTCAGCTTTAACATAAAAAAAACTGCATCGCTTTATCCGATTCCCATCGAAAGTTTTTGCATTTGGCCCAATTTTTTCATTCAGCTCCAGGGTGCAGCACAGGAGCAAGAGGGGATCGTCGTTGGGTCCGCTTATCCCCACCACCGAGGCTCTCGCAGACGCTGCGCTGTTTCATCGCATCGACTACCACCGCTATCTATCGATTCTCGCTATCTCGCTCGATCTCTCCATACGTCCCATTTCCCTCTCCTCGTCTCTCTTCAGGGTCCTCGCGAGTCCTCGACTCGCTCGTCTCTCTTCGTCAGGCGATCCAATTAGCGCGTTCGACCGCTTCGGCCGATACAGCAAAATAATCGAAAAATGCGTGGACGCTCCTTCGAGACACCGACCAATCGGTCCCGCATTCTTGCCATACGTCACCGCATTATGTACTCCCGGGGATCATCTTCTAAGCTCATCGCGGTATGCAATGGAGGTCGATGAATACGAGAGTCCCTGGTCGAGACCGGCGCAGCGTTCCGTCATTAGGAAGAGAAAGGTATACCGGCAGAAAAAGTGCGCAAACAACACGCCGTCCATTTCCTTACCTCTTGCCTCGGAATTAACACTCTATATCTATCACTGTTTCTACCACTGCGAAGTGGTAATTTAACCTAATTTCTTGAATTTCTGTAGTCGGACAAATTTTTGTTTGTCACAAGATCGTATCCAGTTCGAGTTTCACGACGCAAATGTATTACAGTAATGTCTCCCTTACCGACGCTCAGATTGTGCAGAAAAATGGACAGTTTGGGAACAGGAGCCTTGCGGCTCGTTTTTATAATTGTGTCTCGAATTATATTTCTTTATATATCTCGCAATCTGGGCGTCAATTAGAGAGACATTACTGTATTGCTTTTGCATTATTGCATAATGAGAGATACTGATTTTTGAAGACCGAGTTATGCAAATCGAGATAAAGTTAATTGCTTTCACGACTCATTATAAAACATCGAGAAACAGGTTTGCGTGCTTTGGTGATTATATTTTAATTATTTAATTGCCTATGGAATAGGTTTTAATGTATTTAGAAACAAACTGAACTTTGTGGTAACTGTAAACTTTGAGAAGGTTTATAGAAAAAAAGTGTTGAGAAATATCGAACCTGGGACATCTTTCGCATGAAAGCTGAAATTGTTGGGAAGAAAATGAATGGTTATTTCAGGTGCTGCTTCTGGCTACTTTTAAGTTTTGACGGCCGCGTGCCGCGTTCAACACGCTCCACACGGAACACTCGTATCCAATTTCAAAACAAACCACGATTTTTCAGACAATTCCGATGATCCGGCAGCGCAGAATGTTTTCAACAAAAATTGCTCGGCACTCGCGTTATTACAAATTAGAATATAGATACTTGTCGCCTCGATTTTTTAAATACTCTAACATCTAAAAAGAAATTCAAGCGATTCGGTTCAGTTTGAAAAAATTGATTAAAAAATTGTTTGAAAAGATGTTCGAACACTTTCGCGAGCCATTGTATGTAAAATGTGATCGACGTTGACAGTGGGGATCGACTGTGCAGAATCAGAAGTAAATTGCGAATGTAACGCTGATCGACTGGAACGACATTGCGAAAATATCGCGGACCGCAAAGAGTTAATGGTTTTCGAGATATTGTGAAAGAAGCAGAAGAAAACCCGACTAGAGGGAATAGAAAGTATCGATGATTAGGTCGAGTTTAGGTCGGGCTCTTAAGTCGGGCTATCGCGCACAGGATATTACATTAGATGGGTTTATTATTACTAGGCTGTGAATGTTTATGAACAATTAATATGAGAAGAATATGACAAATCTATACAAAATATATGCGCGAAATACCTGTTTTAGCTCTTGGGTAATATCGGTGATTAATTATTATTATTTATATTTATATGAAACGAGTCGCGATAAAAGTCTTTATCCGAATCTTGTTAATAACTTATCGCAAGAAACGATGAAGAAACAGATGATCGAAGCGGAATGGAATTGTATATATGAAACGAGTCGCGATAAATATCTTTATCAGAATCTTGTTAATAGTTTATCGCAAGAAATTGCAATATATTTGAAATCGTCATAAAAAATAGTTCAATTTCCACAACTTATTGGGACAATGTGACGCGACTTGCGTTATTTTCATAGAATCGATTTGGAATTGATTTTAATTCCGATTCATAAATAATAAATAAAGTAAGACGCGGATTGGGATCTAGATATTTCTGTTACATCCTTAGTAGATACATTATCTCCGACATATTGCTCACTCGTTTCCAGCATCTTCCTGCGATTACAGCTGTCTATCCAAAACGATAGAATCTGACTGCGCCGCGATGTCGAGATTTCAAATCGTGTTTTCGTATCTGAAGGCCGATCAATTGCAGTCTCGTACGAAAATCATACCGTACAACTGTCCTCCGAAGTTGTAATATCCGTGGTTACAGATATTAGAAGGGGGAAGATTTCTTATTTTTTCCTAAGCCCTCCAACCCGAGCCATCTTTTTCCCTTCCAATTATTTCTTCTCTCCGTCACACCTTCCTTTTCTATCTTTTTTAAGCATTCCACAACCAGTTTGCTGTCCGATCTTTTACCCTTTCCTCGTGTCCCAGCGCTCTCTCTCTCTCTCTCTCTCTCTCTCTCTCTATTACTTGGATGCCCGGCTCTTCACTCTTGGTCTCTTCGATCATTGTGTAGTTCGACGTCCTTCTGTCTAGGCCTAAAATCCACTTCGTGCACTTCTTTTTAATTCCATCTACCCTTTCGTCCTTATGCCACCCCCAAACATGTCATACAATATCACATTTGTTACCAATTAATTATTCTCTACACTCTTCCTCTCTTCTCGAAGACAACTATCCCTCTCTTTTTCTCCTTATCTCTTGCCCCTGATCTCCAATGCATAGATTAAACAGAGTGGGGATTAACGGGCAGCCCTGTCCGATCCCTCTTTCGGTTTAAAACTCATCGGTCTTCTTTTCTCCCATCATCGCCGCGTGTTACGTTTCCCGATAGATTTCGGTTATACTGTTTCAAAGTTGCCTTCCTATCCCATCTCCTCCATTATCCTGGATAATCATCTCGTCTGTCTGGGCTGTCGAAGGCCGCTTTTAGGTCTGGAAAAGCCGCGCATGAACGGAAGTAGATAGATTTGTAAGTCTCGTATCTCTTTGATGTAACTCTAACTTATTGTAAAAATAATTTGGGGCTGGTTCGGTTATAGGTTAAAGGTCGGAGATGGACGACAAACATCGCTGGATCTTGATATAAAAAGATAACAGGTGGTATAATTTCCGCTCAACGTAACCAAAACAGTTTCTGCGTTCTCCTGTGTACATTTCTTCGTGATTTATCCGCGGATTTTATGAAGACATACTACAGTGTATACACGAAGAACAGTATTTGACATTTTTATTTCGTTTTCATTTATCTTTCGAAGGGAGATAGATAAATAGCGATAGAGAGAGAAAGAGAGAAAAACGCCAGTTCAACGTTTACTTATCCAGTGGGAGGCGATAGAACTCAAAATCAACAATAACGACGCTATTTAACATCTTCCTGCATTTAAAACGAAAGAAGAGGCATTAAAATAGAGCTATTGAGATAAAAGAAAATATCTAAATATCGTAGAAAGTTTAAAAAAACGGTGATTCGGTCGCTCCGCCGGGTTCAGCGTTAATATTTAACACGCCTGGCCAGCATTGTTATAGCCGGATCGGATATTTCTTAATTTCTCTGAATTGTTGGCGTTGATATATCTGCTCACTTTTCTTGGAAAGAATTCGTATAATGGTCGGTGTTGCAATTGGAATGTTAGAAAGTACCTACCGGTGTTCACAATGCGAAACAGTTTCGAGCACGACACATGTCAAGGAATATAACTGTTAAACGCAAATACTTCGACAAGGTAACGATCGAGCGCTTGCGCAATTTCTGTGTAAGAAATCTGGAATGTTAAAATAACGAACGGGGGAGCCGGTATTAATTTCCGTCGATCGGTAACGCTTTCTTTCGCGTATTTCGCCTCGGCTTTGCCCGTCATTTTGTCCGCTACAAATATTATTGCCCGGCAGGGAATAATAGCGGTTTTCTCGCCTCCGAGAGCCGGTCTGTGAATTCATTCGGGTGGAATGTTACACCGTCGCGACGCCGTCCTTTTCTTAAATATTAAACGTGTCTCGCGGCGAGGCCTGCGCTGGCCAACACGGGCGCGTTATCGACGAAATCAAATTCAAAAATACAACGTTAATTCTAGTATTTTATAAATTACTCATTTGTAATTTGTAGTCGATGAAAGTTAAGAAACGCGTTGCACAGATGCATCTTCTTCAATTTAACCTGTATACGTATCGCATCAAAAACGATCTTGGAGCAGCGATAAACAATTTAAACATCGCCGTCCTAGCAATGGCTATGAAAGAAGAATCAGAAGCAAAAGGCTTTATAATTCGACGTGGCTGCAACGTTCCTTACGTGGGAACGCGATAACGGATAAAGAAATGTACAAACTAAAACATCTTCTTAACGCTATAATACAGGTGGAATCTCAATGTAAAGAAAGTGCGATACCGTCCGAAGAATGAGCCATACTATTGTGCAATGTGTGCAGAAAATCAGCCTACTAACACCTGTAATGTAACGAAGGAAAGGACGTTCCAGTGAAATGTGGACATTGCGTGTGACGACACGGTTCTGCAAACAGCGTTGCGCGTTATACGAATAAAATTGTACTCGAATAAAGGTAACGAATAAATAATTAATTACTAATTCGGTTTCCTGCTATTCTACACCCCGCGTAGCTGTATTTCGTCCGCAACTAAACGATGTTTCCGTTTATCTAGCAAATATTTTCATAACCGTTCGACTGGTGCTCGCGATATACCAACTTCGATCAGTGTGTCCGTGGTCGTACAAGCGATAAGTGATATTTCCACGATCTATTTCACACATGCGTAGCACGCTGAATATGTATGTACAATTGTACACGTGTGTTCAATTCGATTAGCACACGAAAATTTCGCCGACCAAACGAATCGTTCTTCTGTTCCACGTAATTCTTTCCAAATGCGTAATTAGGCTTTCCACGATAACGACGACGATTATGATACGTAAGAAAAGGTCGGGACGATTTTAAATAAGAAGTATTCTTTTTACTGAAAACTATTATACGCTATCCGAGCATGCGTATAAATATTTATACGAGTAAGCATTCCGCTAAAGCGTGCATACCTGCTTATTATACTGACACAGGGAAACCCCCGCGTTATTCGTGGAATAATAAATAAATATTTCACATTATTCGTACATCGAGAAATAAACATTTCATATTATTCGCAATATATAAATGGCTCTCTACCCAATTACGTGAAACTAAATTCGTGCGAATGAGAGAACGAGTGGTTGCGCATTCGCCGGAAAACAACGGGTTTGTGAGAGAGTCCCGGCGCGTACGGCCGCGGCCGGGGCGTGAGAAAATGCGATCCCGTATATATTTGTTCACTCGGGCATTTATACATAATTATACGTATATGTTAGTGAGCTTGCGAACACGTAAAATAGTAATAAGTTTACGAACGCGTAGAATGCGAGGAACAATTGAACAACCGCGTCCGAGCGGAAAACTTTCCTTCCGCGCCAGCGATCTGCGCGCACACGCATTCAATCGTTTGACATTCGACGACGATGACATAACGATCGTGTAAAAAACAAAGATCAACAATTGGGAGGCTTCCGGGCTCGTCGTTCGGTGTTTCGTTTATCCATTTTTGCTGCGAATGCATAAAATCCGCGATCTAGCGATTATCGAAGTAAAACATAATTCTGTCGTATCTAAAGACACCTTTCTAAAGAATTTCTGTATATCTAAACTGCGAGAAATGAACGCTTTCTGTTATTATTAAAAGTGTTCTTGTGTTTTACTGGCCGTGCTAAATCGACCATTATCAGCAATAAACTGGAAGGAGATATAACGTTTAGTTAAAAAGCGGTAATTCGAACAATTTCGGGAAAGATAGTGCGTACATATGCAAAATGTCGGTAGGTTTAGCGTTCGATACGAAGTTTTACGCATCGAAAAGCTCTGTTTCGCGTCGAAGTTCTATTCGAGTGTACGAAACGCGCGATCCATTCTTTCCCGTAACGCGCGACATTTTCTGTAGTCGTCTAACCGTTGGACAGTCGGAGAAAGTCGAGCGAGTTTATAAGCACAGAGAGACACGTTGAAAACGATTTTTCGAAATGCGGACATGCGTAAAACTCGGTCACCGCGCATTCTCGTAAGACGGAATTGAACAAGTGTACGCGTGTAAGTCTGTCAACCCCAGGATTCGAATTAACGAGCCGATGATCGTTTCTTATTTCAATTCGAAACTGATAGATATATCGTATATTTAGATATTTATATTCGTCCTTTTTCATTTTTTTCTAATGTTTACTATCTGCAAGAAGACAGGCTAGCTAGTGTCAAGGTTAACACCCTATATATCGCTAGATGATAAAAATTGATCACTCTATTTCCTTTATGACAATTACGTACGTACTTGTTCGATAAACATTATTTTTATTGTTTCTGGATGAAACAGTCGTATCTCGCAACAGGTAAATGCAGATAATTTTCGAAAAGTTCGATCGATTATGTTTTCATAATTGGAGAGAATCGTCTAGAGAGGAAGATGTCAAAACCGGAGAAAAATATTTTGCTCGAGTTTGTTTCTGAGAATTTTTGAAAAGTACAAGACGTAGCGTCGCATCGGTTCGCGTAGCGATTTACGAGACGGTTAATGAATGATTGAACAGTACCCATAATTACCAGCCGCATGATAACCTTCGGCTGAACGGCTTATCGTACGCCGCGTAATCTACAGTCTACAGCACAGATACGGCAATCTCAGCTTTATATTTCATTATAACGCTGCAGCGATCGCAAATAAATTCTAACACTGTTCCGAGTAGCGAAAGCGAAATCGATTCTTGTTCGTCGTAATTTGCTATCCTGTATCGCAAATGCAATCGCGACGTTCATTCGATTTTTATTCAAATCGAAACAATGCGATATCCGTCTTTTCATTTGTAATTTTATTGTATCAGCGACACATTCTCGGCCACGTATTTACAGTCGGTGTAAAAAGTATTCGTACACTTCTTGAAACTAAATCTTTTTGGTACGGTAGAGGGACCAGTTTGGTAAACAAATTGGCAAACAAATTGGCAAACAAATTGCTTTCGAAAAGTTGCAATTAATTGGGACGACGAACAAGATAAAAACATGATGGTTTTGCAAACCGTTTTTATGCGAGCCTCTGAAGAAAATTTAGGATATGCATTTTGCAGGTTTCGGTGACTCATTAGTTAAAGAATTACGAGCTGTTAATATTTAAAGTTCGTGAAAATGGCAGTTTCTCAGGAATTTCAGCCAAAAGCAGGTCATTTTTATATCTTTTAAATCTTTATTTGAATTTTTGCTGTAAGCTCGGATAAACGAGTCGAAGAAACATCATTTTCTAATTCTTTTATCATCCAAACCAATTGCAATTTCTTAGCAATTTCTTATCGACTAACTAACTAATCCCCTAAAATACTTTATATCATTCGGTCCAATTACAAAAAAGTTATTCCATTTTAAAAGGTGTAGGAATACTTTTTACACCGACTATACGTATTTACGGCGTCTATTTATAACGTCTTTTATCGGAAATCTAAACTTTCATTTCTTGTATCGTGCACAACATATCGAATAATAAACGATATGGATAAAAATGTGTCCTTAAAAGAGATTTTTTAGCAGAAATTAGAAGAAAAATTTAGTTTCATTATTTCCATAGGGAAAAAATACCGAGAGAGTTCATTGCATTGTTCCTATTTATATCTATCCTACAATTAGGTAATTATCTCCTACTTCCTGTTCCCAAATTGTCCACTTTTGTGCGCATTCTTTTGTGCAAATTAAGTAGAAATTAATAGCTTTTCAACACCTCCAGCGAGATATCCCGGATGTACAGTACAGTGCACGACCTTCGAGTCGGCGATTTCGATCACGCTCGAGATCCTGTAGATCTACTTGTAGATCTAGTTCTCAGGGATCGCCACTTTCAGGAAATCGAGTACCTTTTGGGTCATCCTGTACACCGTCCTTCCGATATCCCCGCGTATAAGGCAGGTTCCGCTAGAAAGTCTTACCGAAGAGTCCTCTAGCGGGACCAGGAGGAAACGCTCCCTTTCTTTTCCTTCACTCTCCCACTACACTCGCACCACACCGTCAAATCGCTACCATTCTATTAAATATCAGCGCATAATTTTATAGGGTTGCATACAGGGTGTCGTACAACCCCGAATAGGGGCTGATTCTTAAACGAAAAAATGTTATCCCTTTTCTTGCGACTTATTTTTTGCCGTAGAATCAGCCCCTATCCGGTTGTGTCACCGGTTACGCGACACCCTGTACACCTAATCAATATTTTACGTTCTCCATTAACGCGCGTCTCCGGTGAAAAGTGGAAATCTCTTTCAAAATCTTTCTCTGTCAATTTGATCAACTGGAATTTTTGCAAAAATTTCCGTAGACATAGCAAACTAGCTTCTACAAGCTCCGAGAATAATTCGAAGGATTTGGTCCAATTCGAAAAAGTTCTCCAGCTTTGAAAGGCGTGCCAATACTTCTTTTTCTCGCGGCGCTGCATATCGAAGCCGACGATAACTACTTTAATAGAATTGATAAAGAGTCGTCAGTAGTAAACAATTTTTTCGCTTCAACTTTCTTGTTCGACACAACAGTTTACCATAATACGATTGGATTTATAATTAACATCCTAAAGTGGAATGTAATCTCCTTATATTCTGACAGTTAAATATTTTCGTTGATAACGAAATGTCGAAACAACGAGACGGATGTTTAGGGGCAATAAAAATATACACACCCATAGAAACGCGCGAGTAACGTTATAAATAATGTTAATTACTCGCGAGATCGCATCGTTTATTATTTAGTAGTTGCTCGTCCGAAGACAGTTTGCAAGATCCTGCTAGTTACGCGATCATTTTTAAATGATGGAATTTGGGGTACATGCTGCGCTTTCGCTTGCTTTAAAACGTCGGCGTACGCCTATCTGTCATGAATAGCACGCATAATCTTACGCGTAAACAAAGAAGATAATTAAAAGTTCTCCGGTTGTAAAAGTTGGATCCGCAATTCGGTTCGGTCGGCGTAAACGGGTGGCTTTTAAAAAATAAATAGGTTAACAAAGAATCGGTTTTCTTAACTTGTTTGCATATTCAAATTGCACGAGAAATAAACAGTTGATGAAACAACTGTCAGGACCACTGTTCAATTAAGTAAAGGATATTTAACGTCGTTTCTGCAGAAGGTGTCGAAAGACGCCTCTCAATCGTTGCTATTCGACACTGTTTTTACCAAAGGGGTTAAAAAACATCCCCAAATAATCTTTAATAAGAATTATTTCCCATCCTCTATGTTTTCTACCTAATCGCTTGTCGCGTGATACAAAATATCGGTAAAAAAACAGCGTCGACATCGGTAAAAACGATCGACGTTCTCCGTAAGAATCGCTATACAGTAATGTCTCCCTTACTGACGCTCGGATTGCGCACAAAAATGAACAATTTGGGAAGAGGAGATACGAGCCTTCCAGCTCGTTTTTATAGTTGTTCACAATTCGTGACTATAAAAATGAACCGCAAGGATCGAATAATCGTGTCTCCTCTTCCCAAATTGTCCATTTTTGTGGAGAATCTGAGCGTCGGTAAGGGAGACATTATACTGTAGATACGGAACGACGAACGTGGAATCGGTGTCGCGTCGCGATCAGATTCGGTCGTTCGTCGAAAGAAAAGGAAAAGACGAGGCACGCGACACAGTTCTCCGGGTCTGTTCCGTCGTGGTTGGTCGCGTCGACTACTGGAAAAATGCGGCTCGCTATGCGCGCGTATTAGACGAACGCACGCGGTCAGGCGCGCGGAGTATTTCTGCTCGGTCGGAGACGCGTGGGCATCGAACGGTGGAAGGGAACAGAGACAAAGGCGGGGCAGGTGTCCGTCGTATTTACCTTGGAAGTTGGCGGTCCTGGGCAGGCTACGTGCGGTTATCTTCGCCACGTGTCCATCGAACCAATTAATTCGTCGCACGAACGCAACCAAGGGCCGATGACTTTTCTCTCGCCGAATGCGAGCGTGTCGCCGCCACCGCCGCCGCCGCCGCCGCTGCTGCCTTCCTTTCTCCGCTTTAAATAATCCAACACTTTCCAATTGGCATTGTTCGATTTTCTTCCCGCTGGCTGCTGCTGATATTTCACAAATAAATCCGGCCGCCGTTGTTCCCCGACGGTTTTTTTTTGTTACAACGCACCACACTTTCCTTCTCGGCCGGCACTTCGGCTTCTTTCACTTCGAGATATTTGTGCAGGAGCTTTCCGTTTACTCCACCCGGACGGATCGATAAGAACGCGCGAGTCTCGGCTGGTGGCTCTCGGTCGAATTCCCCGCTGGAAGCCCGGCATCCGATCAAATTATCTTCGATTCTCGGACGGACCGCCGCACTATCTGTACAACACGTGGAAATTATTCGCGGTCGACGGGGAGAAAGTCGGCCGGACCGTCGTCGTCTCGGACGACTACGGGAACGGCGTTCCCTTGCGCGGGCTTATCGCGACAGATGGAAACGACAGGGACCATTCTTATTTTTATTCCGGCCGTTTATCGAAGCGCGATGCGGAGACCTGTTGCGCGCGTACCGCTCGGGTTCGCGTTGTTTCCTCGATCGCGGACGTTCAGGAATGCGCCGCGGAGGTGAGTGAACGTGCGAGCTTCTATTCCTTTTTTTTTCCTTCGAAAGTGTTTCTCGTGGCAACGATCATATTCGACGATGTTCCCCCGCTGCGGTAAGTTCTCCCCGATTCGCGCTCGATCTGAGAAGAGGAGATTCGAAAAACGAGACGCGAGACTCGAATAATCGGCTAAATATAATATATATAATATAATTTTCCCAAATTGTCAATTTCTATGCGCAATCCGAGCGCGAACTTGAGAAAAATTACTATAGTTCTCTCGAGTCGGAGAACCCGGTCCTCGTCGTTCTTGTATTCGAATTCAGCGAACAGCGTTTTCACTTTGAAATTAGACGCGAGAAATTAGAATCAAGGCGGCGCTTGTAACGAAAGCGACGGACGACACAGGCGATCGTTGCATCGCCGAACGAAATTCAATGTAAAACTCTATGCCTTATGCAACGGAATCCTTGTTTGCGCGCTTCGGAAAAGCGAAATAGCGTTACCGTGATGAACGGTCATGAATAAAAGACAAATTTCGCGTTGCAGCGTCGAAAGATCGCGGCGCGATACGAGGGAACAATTATCCGATACGTCCGCGCCGATCGAACTTTTCCTGGAAAATGTTCGTTGTCGTCCCGCTGCTAGGTACGCTGAATTCAGAGGCTCCCATATTTTTCGGTCGTTATCGCGCGATCTTTTCGAAAGCCGAGCGAGCCCGCAAAACGCGATCGCATCGAGGACGTTTCTCTTCGATTTGCCGAATGGTTCCAACGCGTATTCTTCCCGTTTGCGTTCGCGAGACGATTTTTAGGAACGATGCGATGAGAACGAACGTTATATGTACCTGATCCCGTCGGACGGTCGAGTATCGATCTCCCTGTATCGTCGAGATAAACCGGAGGCGATGTTCCGAACTTCCAATGAAAGTTCCAATGGAACAGTTTCGATCCGACATTAAACTATTAAGCGGAACTATTCGAGAACCACCCTATAACCGAATTGAATTGTTATTATCTTTAGTATGTTTTCATATTATGCGACATCTTCGTTGACAAAGATGTACCAATTTTGTTTAATTTAAAACGCAATCGGTATCGCGACTGGCGCGTTGCAACGACACGTGGCTACGACGCGAGAGAGAAACCGGGTGGTGGAAAGGGGCGAGCAAAAGAACAACCACGGAGAGAAATTTTCTCTTCTCACCGTTCACTTCCTCTGCGAAGTTGGGGAATGTCGTTCGTTCCCGCTGCGATCGCAGGAATTAATTGCTCGCGGATTACTCGAAGCTCGAGGGATCGATCTCGCGATTATTTCGCGGGACGTTTTCGTAGCTCGTCGGAACACAGAAGAGAGGCAGGCGATTAGCTATTGGGGAATTCCTGGCGCTGCGCGGAACGCAACAAGTTGACTCAGCGAGCTGGTCGGCTCGCGAGAACGCGAAAACCGGAGAAGCGGAGAGCTCGCGAGCCCGCCGAGGAGGGAGAGAGAAAAAAGGGGAATCCAGCACGCGACGGAAACGCGTTTCCATTTCCCATTTCCTACGCGATCGTCTCGAAGTTCTCGACGTTACGAGGTCAGATCCGCGTGCGCGGTGCTCGCCTACGTGCGTTCTTACACTGCCGCCGACCGTTGTTATCCTCGCGAACGGCTTCCGACAACTCGGAAGTCGAAGCGAATTTTCCGGCCGAACGTGCACCGACGAGTGCATCCACGGCGGGGGGACGTTAGCAATTTCACGCGACCGGATCGTATTCGCGTCGCTCGATCGTCTTCCCGGTAAATAAAGATAGCGGAGAGTGTGCCCCCTTATCGATTAGATTTCTATTCGCCTCGCGACGAGAACAATGCGAGAACCGCGACCGCGAACCGCTACTACCGGTTCCCCGGCCGGAGAAATTTCAGAGCCCGATAAACGGAGCGGCCACGTCGAATACGCGCGCACCCGACGCGTTTCGATCGATCTTCCGTACGAAACGAATTCGCGAACGTCGCTCGAACGCTCGCGTACACGTCGCACGACGGCCACTGTCGTTCCATCGTGGCGGCCGGCGATTTTGCGTCTGGTTTTCACCAGGATTGTATACCGTTAATTGTGCTCGATTCGATTCGATCGAGCCCCGCAAGAATTCGCAGCTCTCCTCCGGTGATTTAAACTGCCGGCCGTGGAGATCGCGGATAAGGCCATGGGGAGAACGGAGCGGAGAGATTCGGAGAGGGTCGGAGAGGGACGTTGAAAGTAACGAGGAGACACTTCACTGAAAATCCTGGCCGGCGAATACGGCCGCGTGGAAGAAACGACGTCGCGTCGACACCGGCTCGACGAATCGAGATCGGTTACAGATACACTTGGCACAAGCAGTCTCGGCTGACCGAGCGCCCGATCCGGACTGACTATAACTGTAAACGATCACTTGTCGGTGCCAAGCTCGCTCCCACCTTGCCGCGCCGAACGGATCGTTCCCTACTACACTATCTTTGCGCATGTGTCTGTGCCCGTTGCCTGTATTTGTGCTCGTGTCCGTGTCCGTGCCTGTGTCCGTGTCCGTATCTGTATCTGTTCCTGTTTCTGTTCTCTCTGTGTGTCAGATCGCAGCGAGTCGGCCGCGGCCGAGTCATGCTGCACGCCGCGCCGCGTCGCACAGCGTAGCTTATTATGTAGCCTAACGTAGCATAGCATAGCATAGCAAAGCATTGCAAAGCATAGCGTAGCATAGCGCCGCTTCGTGTCGCTCCGAGTCGCTTCGTATCGCTCCGAGCAGCGCCGCGCCGCGCCGCGTCGCACAGTGTAGCCCAACGTAGTATAGCAAAGCAAAGCACAGAAAAGCAAAGCACAGCAAAGCATAGCAAAGCACAGAAAAGCATAGCAAAGCAAAGCACAGAAAAGCACAGCAAAGCAAAGCAAAGCACAGAAAAGCATAGCAAAGCAAAGCAAAGCATAGCAAAAGCACAGCAAAGCATAGCAAAAGCATAGCGCCGCTCCGAGTCGCTCCGAATCGCTCCGAGTCGCTTCGTATCGCTTCGCATCGCTTCGTATCGCTCCGAGCAGCGCCGCGTCTTCGTCACAACGCTACCATGCGTCGTGCTCGTCGCGTCGCGAAACGCGCGAGCTTCTGGCTCGTTGAAACCAGTTCCTCCGATGCGCCCCGTCACTTCCACCTCCGTCGGCTCCGATTCAGAAGTATGTTCCACCTGCTGCCGCGCACCAGTGGGATCCAAAGCGAACAAGTATTGCCACCTTGAACCGCCCAGCTGAAAATCGCACGCGGGTGGGATGCGTTCCGAGGATTACGGACACGGCCAGGTGTGCCACGTAGTCGAATCTTTCGTCGACGCTGTTTTATAATTCGGAATTCTCTTTCACCCTGATTCCGATAGATTACGCGCGCGCGCACCCGCGTTTCACAAGCAACACGGCTATACGTACTTTGACAGTTTTACTGCCACGTCATCCACGTACGTGCCCGACGAATTACACCGGTTCCACAATTTACGTGGCACCTTTCTGCGATAAATTGTTGCGCTATTTGCGCGCGGGTTTTTTTCCTTTTTTTGTCTTCGTAGGCGATCCGAATTTACGCGGTCAGGAAATGTTTGCAAAAGGGTTGACGCGTTGGAACGAGTATCGGAAGATTTATGACAATTTTTTAGAAGGAGATATCGGGAACGAATCGTCCAGGAAAAAGAAATCGAACTTTGGGATATTATGGGATATTATTCGCGTAGAACAAATCGGTATCTTTTGGATTATCGATACGTAACGAATATAATGGGCTTATCGTTCGAGAGCAGAAACGAATCAAGGTTCACAGAAGTGTCCTTTAAACCGAGATAAGAAAGCATGCAACGTGTTAGCGCTTGGTCCGAAGGCTCGGGCAGCAGGACCCAGGGCCTTAAGAACTTTCAGAACTCGTCCCCTCTTGTCTAACCACTGGCCCAACGCGAAGGAAGGAGAAACGGACTAGAAGTGGGGAGTGTCGCGCCGCGTTGCTCTCGGTGGTTCCACTCCTTCTCCCCTCCCTTCGCGGTTGGAAAAGTGGAAGAAAGTTCTAAAAGTTCTTACGGCCCGAGAGTCCCTAGCGGGGCCCAACCGTAACAGTCCGGAGACACGAGGGAGCCACAATTTTCTTTTCAGGGCTCCAAAGTCAGTCGCTGCTAAAGGTTCGTTCTGTAAAGAGCTTCGAGTAGTGCCGTGAAATAAAAAGACATTTCTTTGCTGGAAATGTCGTAGACGAAGCACAGGTTTCATTCTACACCCATATCTATAGCTAATAATGAGCTCAATTCATTGTTTGCGTTGCGATATTAATAAGGAAAGTAAAGAACTAAAGAGCTAGATCAAAAATGTAGAACTAGAATAAAAGTTAACGATGTTTTAATTGTAAAATTATACGGAGGTGAAATTGATAGTTTCGTCGACAGGACAGTTTTAATTTATTTCACTTTCAAACAGCTTTTTACCACCACCCGTATTGAAATTTTAGAAACGAAACTGCATATTACACGCGCTGCCGCTTTCTCCGTCTGAAATTCGTACGTTTACATTTATTCTGGGAGAACCGAGTGACTGTATATCGATCCAAGTGTTACATATCTGTACAAAGTACTTTTTACAAGCATATTTAAAAATTTTTACTCGAAGATAGCACCGCGTTTTTATCTGGGAGCGCGTACGCATGCTTGCGTTAAATCTTTACGGTACATTGTTCGAGAAAGAAAAGAAAAGAAAAGAAAGAAAATTAAAAAATGTATATATATATAAAATATTCATCGATGTGGCTGTATATATTTGGGAATCAAAATAATTTCGATCGATTCTCAACGATTTCATCTTTTATCGCAGGATTTTATCGCGAGCGTCGTTTTCGGGCCCGAGTTGTACACACAACGACACTCGGCTAGCTCAAAGAATTCTGCTTCGACGCGTCGATCGTTTCGGAACATCAGCAATATATGATCAGGTGAAAATCCGGTGCTCACCGATACAGTCAATTGCAGTTGGGCAAACGGCTTCGGCTCGACGGTGAAACGTGATCTGGCGCCTTATCTGGTACTTGATAAAAATGAACGTAATCACAAATATCGTCTCCAATTAGCACCTGTTGCACAGAAATAGTCAAACGATTCGACGCATTTCAGTTCGTAAACGTGCAAGCGCCGATTACAGATGTACTGCAATGTCTCCCTAATTGACGCTCGGATTGTCCACAAAAATGGACAATTTGGGAAGAGGAGCCTTGCGACTTGTTTTTATAGTTATCGATTGTCAACGATAGCTGTAAATGAAGTAGATGATGCAAACAACGGCACAAAGACGTCGTTACGCAAACAAACGAATAAAATATTTCTAAAATATATTTAAAATGTTTCCAAAGTATAACGACTATACGTACAAATAAGAACGGACAGATCGTGCAACGAAAAGAGAAGAAAAATTCCTCCGATGAGATTTCAATGCGCGACAGTTACGTTTACAGGTAGGCGCTCTGAGAAGGAGGCGCCGCAGCTAACCGGTTAAATGGCTTCGAGCGCAAAGGGTTGAAATTTAGCCGTTTGCACTATCACAGTTATTATCATATCGTGCACGCAGCATCGAGATCGCGATGGCTACGCCTCCTGCGGCACCCACCGCGCGTCTCTCTCCCCGTGTTCGCCTAAATGCCATCAGGGCGACGCTCGTATCGATGGATTTCCACATCGGTCGCGCGGCGGTACCATTGTTAACGCGATCTGGCCGGCGAGAAAAGAAATATTTCGAATAGAATGTGCAAAATGGTACCCGGCTGTCGACGAGCGGCTGATAAATGGTTACGCCGACCGTGCAATTATTCGTCCGCGGGAACGATAATGGCGGCGGAATTGAACGATACAGCACGATAAGTAATAAGTTTTCGTTTCGGTTTATCGAACGAAAGCGTGCTCCGCGTACGAGTATTTACGATAAGGGAACGTTTTGCGGCCGGTCGATCGGTCGATCGGCTCCGCTCCGAAGGAATAAGTCCGCCGAAGGACGCGTGAAAGTACTGGCCCGTTGATCTCGGTCTATGTCGTTGTTATCGACTTCGCTATGCCACATTTCACTCGGCCTACCTCGCCTCGGCCGGCATCGGCATCGGCATTCGATGCTTTTTACCGAACGACGTGAACCAGATCTTTTTGTAGCGGCGCGCCGTAAAGTTACTTTTAAATGCCGACCAACGCCTCGACTTTCTGCTCTCTGTGTCCATTTGCGGCGGTTCGCCGTGTCAATGCATACGCTCGTTCCTCTTGACAATGCAACCGCGCCGTGCGCGCAACGAGGAAATGCCTCTCTCTGGGAAAACCGACCGGCCGGATTTCATCTGGGAAAATTATTCACTTTTTTTTCCTAAGCGTTGCAACTTCTTCGACGATGTTCTGCGCGTTTACACGTACTCGCGGGTACCAACGTAAAATGGTCGGGTTACGTGTTTACCATAGTGGCTCGGCCCTAAATCTGCTTATCTTCTTTTTCGGTTCTCTCGTAAAAGGCTGCGCGCTGCAACCTTAAGAAGAAGTACGGATCGGGGCAGGATGGAAAAGCGCCGGGCTCTTGCTACTTTTTCGACAGGAAAAGTGAAATTTAAAGGAACTATGTGGAATGAATTGCGAGAGAAGCACGGTTCGAAGAAACCGTCAGCGATAATTGCCGCTCGGTCTTATTTGGGGCAGGTAGTGCTCGTTTGAAACAGCTTCGCTGCACTTTTGATAATCGCTTTCGATCGTATTTATTCGATGATAATCCGATCTCCTAGTTTCATCGCGAAGCATCCCTCGTTGCTTATTCGCGATGCCATCGATTCCCATCTGTTTCCCCAAAAAGATTGCCCAAATTTACGGTTCACGATCCAGATCGCACCGACGCCTTTAACTGCCGTCGAATCAGTATTGGAGTTTCGTATCGGAGTTCGTGTACTGCATATGCATGCTATTCGATAACTATTACTAAATGTCGTTAACCTCGACGCGTCACGTGGCCAGCCGCATATGTCGGACTTTTTGATTATACGTACCGTATGTATGTATCTTGCTTCATAATGCATTTTCACTGACAGCGGCGGCGCGAGGGAAGGTGACCTTGGATTCGTAAAAGTCCCAGCCCATGGGTGAAACTCTATTTCTTGCCCGCGATAAGAATGTCAGCCGATGACAAACTGTTCGCGCGGACAGGTAGGGGCTGATCTTACGTCGAAAAATAGGTCGACAGAAAAGGATAGCATTTTTTCCATTTAAAGCTGCGTTTTCGGGAAAAAGCAGGCTAAAAAATAATGCTGTCGAATAGGAATTAAAATGGCCATAATGAAGCGTGTTCTTTTTTAGAGCGATAGAACTTTCGATAGGGTTATCTGTCATTTTATATTTGCTAGATGACACATTGTTTCGACGGGACACCCTGTGGTATGGCAACATTATCCTTATTTATTCTATCGGATTCCTTCCAAACGTGCGCCTACGCAGATTCCTTCCAAACCTGCGCCCACTCGAATTTCTTGCGATCGCGAGCGTCTAATGAGATTCCTACCGAATCTCGAATCTACTCGCATCATTAACACGCTCAGAATTCATCGCGAGAATGAGAGGAGTTTAAACTGGAACGAGTCTAAGCTCTCCGATCGGGAAAAGATCCCTGAAACTTTTTTAGAGTGCTTTTCTCTGTATTTCAATTATTCGGTGGTTAAATTATATATAACATATATAATATACAATATTATAATAATCTTAAAAAATAGTATGCTCGGTTGTATTGTCTCGACAACAAAGATCGTCGTCCGGGCGTTGAATAATATGTTGGCAATTATTCGAGGAAACTATCCGAAGGGGGGAGAAGAGAAAGCGAAAGATTTAAAGAGCACAGAAATTGCCGTGCGTCACAGAGGAACGGCACGATGCATCGAAAAAAGTTACAAGACAGGACTACGGTCATTTTTTTGGCCGTTGCACGAATATCGTTCGCTCGGAACTCATTTCGAGGAAAGTAGTAACGAGCCGAACAAAAAGCAGTACTTGTATCGATGGTGCAACACCGTTGTTACGTTTACGACGAGACAGAGTCGCTATCAGCTTCAGAAAAGCATAAACACAATAAGCTGAATACACAGGAAGTGTGATCGCTTTATTGTTCCAGAAATTTTCCTACAATTGTATGTCCAATTACCGTTTCTAAAAGTCCTTGTTCTATTTACAGTAATTTCTCCGTAATTCGCGCTCGGATTGCGCAGAAAAATGGACAATTTGGGGAGAGGAGACACGATTGTTCGAGCCTCGTTTTTATAGCGGTTAGATTTCGAATGTACGCTGAAAAATGTTGATCAATAATGACGGTGCTCTCGTGCGATAGCATGGAACGTATAATAATTAATGAAACGTTTGCCGAGAACGAAAATACAAACTAACCAACTTGATCTATTGTACTAGTCGAAGCGTAAGGTTTGAATATGTAGAAGGAACTATTTACATACGTAATAACGTTTCTATTCCATGCATATGCATCGCATTCTCTGTCATAATTTATTACGGAATTCGTTCTCAACTTCATTAAATGTAGGCGTTTCTTAATATATTTCTCGAAAGCACGAAAATCATATTTATATCGAAACGATTCAGTCGATCGTTTTAACCCAACGATCGAAACGTAGCAGAATATTTTAAATATCGGAAAAACATTATATTTGCAGAAACAACCGCGTGTCTCTGAACGGACCGAGGCAAACAGTGATGTCGAAGGCAACACGTCGAAAGTAACGTCGAAACGACGGAAAATTCGACGGCTACAGTCGTGGAAACGATGAATATTAATTAGCTGCAACGTTAAGAGGTAGAAGTATTGGTAGAAGTGAAATCACGCGTTTTCTATTTTCAGAAATAAAAGCAGCCGGATTTGCTCCGCTTTCCTTTATTTACCAGCAGAGATAAAAATATAACAGTTAATGCCAAAAGGAAAAACATTGATTTTCATTCGCGTAAAAGATAGTCCTCGTTAAATTAAAAAAAAATGCGTTTACCGAACGCCTCAAAAATCGGTGTGGCAGGATGATCACCCTGTATAAGTATACTGCTCAGCGATAATGGTGCACCCTTCACCCATTTGTCTGCTCGCCTCTTCTCGATGCAGAAATAAGGGAGAAAGTTCCCTTGCTGAAACTGTGGAATGAATCGCGCAACTATTATTGTCTGCGTCTGCATACATATAGTTATATGGATGATGCAGGCTGTATACGAATCACTGTTTGCCTTTCTCCTTTCCATGGATGCACTTTGATAGAATGCATTTTCGAATGTAATATGCTTCGATCGATGCTCGACGTATTTTCCTTCAGATTCGCGTTAATTTTACTGCAAATTAAAATTCTAATAGATTTTTAATAGAAATGTAATTCACTTGATTTCAAATAGGAGGGTTGTAATGAATTTTTATCATCGATTTGAACTATATCATAGATTTTTATAGTAATTTAAAGGGAAACTTTCGTAATTATTTAATTTAAAGAAACCTATAACGTTAATTTAATTGATCTTCGATATTTTTCGTTCTTCGTTACTCGATATTTATTACTCTGGAGTTTGTTTTTAAATATTATACGAACCTTTTTACTTTTCATTCTTTTCTCCTTTCTTGCGCTTTATTCTACGAGGTATCATCAGCTTTTTATCGAAAGTAATTGGTGCGTGAACGTGACTACATTCCAGGAATAGCTTCGCGGCTGAAGAAAGTTGCTCGCCGATACGGGAACATATACATTACGCGAGAATCAACGAAAAATCGAAATAAAATCGCCATATTCGGAAAATTCAAAATGTCGATTGCTTAGAGTAGTGAAATATAATTTAGATAAAACTGTATCGTTTATATATATATAGATTGCAACGTTGTAATTTTATTTACTACAGGATATATTTCAGTTCGTATAAATAATTTACTTATTTTATGAATTTTATTAGAGATTTCTTCGATAACTTTTCCAATTATATTGAATTATTATTAAAAAATATACTATTATTTTACTCGAAACTTAATAGTACTACTTAATAACTCGAAAAATATTTGTTGTACGAAAAAGTGTTCCAGATAGAATAGACGGTTTGCCGTACGATCGTAAATTGGAGATAAATGTAAATCATATCATCCGCGGGTTATGTCGAAACGAACGATGCAAGATTTGATTAGTTGCTCTCGGTTATCGTATATCACTAGGTCTCTGCAATGTGTAATGCATAACCCGACGCACGTAGCACACGCAAATTGTAATTCAATCGTTCGGTTTTGATTTGCGGCTTTCTACGAAGATAAGATCGTATTCGTTCAACTTCTCTTACAATGTTGTCAAAGGCGACTCTTAATTAAGTTACACGTATTAACACTGGTCCTCGTTGCAACATTGCTATTCCGATTGTATTTATAAGATTTGCGCAATTTTTATCAAGGGTGCGAGAAAATAAATGAATTTGAAGTGATTGACATTAAACTTCGTTGATTCGCGTCTCATTTTCTGCATAATTAATCGCACGATGTATCATTGATGCCAAAATTAGAAAATTTTATTTATTAAGGGGTTATTCTAGCGTAAATTGCGTTTTTATTTCACTTTCTTTGGGGTCTTTTTTGCGAAGAAGTTGCAATGCCTTTTATAATCATATTTATAAAGTTTATTTGTGCACGTTCAATAATATTATAATTTTTTGTTTGCTCTCAGTAAGAGTTAAAATTTGACTACTTTAAAACATAGTTAATTGCAAACAGATCGTCCTGCGATAACGAGTGATACAATTATATTTGTCCCAAGTGTTTAAAATCCTCGCAAGAGCCGGTAGATGGCAGCACAAGCATGGACGAGTAGCCATTTTGGTACCATAATTCGAATACTCCATATTTTATCGTTGTTCTAACAAGGGTGTCGCATCGTTAATATTTTTCGAGTCATCCGAACGTCAACATCGATTTCTTTATCGGAAAATAACAGAGCAAAATAAGAGGAAAATAAACATCAAAATTCCGACAGCCGTCAGCTTAATTTTCCTTTAATTAATACGTTCAGTGCCGCGCGAGTCACGTAAGGTTGACACTAATTTTTAACTAGGTTTTTAAAATACGAGATAGCTGAACCAATATTTCCTTCAGTTTCGGTATCATTGATTAAATGACTTTGATATCGTGCGAATTTTTCGAGTTAATATTCGGCACTTGATGCGTTAAATAAGAATAAGAAGTCCACTGCATTTTTAGATATAAATAAAATTATAACAAGGGCGCAGCAACCACTGTTATACGTCTATTGCAAAATTAAAGCAACGACACGTTTCGAGTTTTAGGTTTGGTGGCTCACCGTTATACTAGAACACACGTACGTGTAACGTCGAACGGTTAGAAAAATTTCTGCCGTTTCTTTCTTCATGATCGATTGATCGATCAACCTTTTTATTCTTAGAGATACCGAACGCGGCTCAATTTCTCTTTAACCAGTTTCTCCTTTCACCGTTCGTTTTTCGACCGTTACATTAAGAGCGGTTCTCGAAGCCCGGTTCGTACAATCTTACAATCCTCGATATGCGGTAATTATTCGGATTATAGTGCTCGCATTACCTAGGTACTTGAAAACTTGTCTCGATCCTTCGGTGTCTTACGCTTCGTAGGAAATCTAATCGCCTTAGCACGATTAAAACATCTATCTCAGATCTATCATTTTATTAATAGCTTGTCATTTTCAAAATTAATGTTACGCGTTCGTTTAAACATATATGATTACCATCAGCGATCGTAGCTGTTACAATCTACGTAAAACAATCGTCGATCGACAATTAGATATCATTTTCGTTCAAATATCTCAGTTACATGTAATGGTGACTGAAATTTATTTAATAAATTACGCCGTATTACGTATTATACTATAACAATTTTACTAATAATTATACTATAATAATAAACGAAAAAAAACGCCCGCCGCGGATGCGTGCAGTTTATTGTTGGCTGTTTGTTTCAAGCTTGATATGTGACGCAAGAGATAGTGCACGTCAATTACAATTGTGATAATTATTAAGATGTACTACATTGTGTGGTATCTTTTTGTCAGGTACGCGCGTGAACCAATCACGATTATGAAATATTCTTTATCATGTATCGTTAATATTTGAGTAAAATTTTATGTTTCAATAAATATACTCTTTGTTCGATTAAAAGAACGTATAACACATTGTTTGTATCGCAATATTATTTTATCTAGCGCATACGACAGATAAAAAGAAATATAGAAGAATACAAGATTGTAAAAATCATAAAAAAATTTCCAAACATTAAAGGGAAACGGTGGAATTCGAGGAACGAGAAGGATTAGCTAATTCGTGAATAGCGAATTCGCGAATGGTGAACGGCGAACGGCGATTACCGCGTTTTGAAAATAATCGTGGCTTTGATATTTGGCGGGGCAAGACATTCGGATCTCATTTTTCACGTTAACCAAAAACCAGGAAGTGACGCTTCGTTGCGTAATTTAATAGCTTCCGTGAAATGACGAAACAACAGTCGGGACGGTGAGATCGCAGTAGAGGCTGCGGTTATCATTATTACAAACAAATTATTGAGCGTGCACATGTATTGTTCGAAAGCCACGGAGGAGAACAGAGGATAATTCTGGTATTCATGCGTCTGGCTCTCGTTCTCTTTTGTTTGCCCGCAACGGTCTCATAGCGGCGGTGTGAGAAAAACAAATCTATCGAAATTACACCGAAACTTGGTCACGATTAAAAACACTTTCTCTTCTACAGTGCTCGCCCGTCCATTCTACGCGAAAATGCAGAAATCGAGATGGAAAAATATTAGTGGTGGTGATAGAAAAAAATTAGTAGCCTGACAGCATTATCAGATAATAGCATTCTTATCTTTTTTATTACAATAAGTAATCTTTTAATTGTCGAAGGAAATGTCTCTTTAATTCTAATTTTCGTAAAACGACGTATCAAAGTGAGAATTTGCATACAAATCTGCAGTCTAAAAATCTTTCATTGCAACGACGCGTATCGTAGGAATGCACGATGCGAAAATAATTGTCGAAACGATCGTCCATAAACTTCCTGCAGACAGTAAGAAAATACTTGGACATTTCGCAAGACTGTTTTCAGCGTACACCTTCTACGTTTCGTTCGCAAAGACCACGAGTCTTTTCTTCGCGTTCGATATCGTTCTTGCTGTGTCGTTTATCGAATGCCGGAATGTTCTTGGCTGCTGCTGTTTTAATCACGACTGTATCGTAACGAGCACGAGCGAAGGTCCATTTAAGGTCCATTTATACTCACCGACAAGATCGCTCCATCGAAACTATTTTCTCAAATATTTTCGCAAGGGTGATTATAATTTAGATTCAATAATCGGTACCATCCATCTTCCCAGAAATTTGCTAGAAATCAGCCGCGCGGATGAGACGATACAAATTGCAATTTTTTAACGAAAGTAGGAGGGACTTTGTATTTTGTCCGCATGCTCCCATGTTCGACGATAACGCGATCGTTGTTCCAGCAATGCTGTGACAATAGATTTCACGACGAAGACTGGATCGTTCGCAACACGCATCTGTTTATTCATTGATCGGCCTTCACACTGAATCGTCGGTTTTTATCATCGGTAACAGCAAGATCTCGATATAACGGTACGAATAGACATTCCTGGCTGAATGAATCAGTCCCCTTGTCCGATTGTTGTCCATAGCCGATGGTCACGCATCGGTTCGGTCAAGGCCCTTCCTTCCCCTTTTTCTCCATCGCGCTTTCCCTCTCCTCGTTCTCGTCCCACCTCTCGAACACGGCTACACGGCTCCTTCACCTTCCGTTATTTATGCACGTTAATTATGCACTGCCCGACGCCATTTAACCGGGATCCTGTCGATCTTGTCATTTCTGCTTTTTTTCCAAACGTTGCACGATTTAACGGTTGAAAGCGGGGTTAAACGCGCGGAAAGTAACGCGATAAACGGATCGGGTCGCGAACAGGGGCGCCGATTTTGCCGAAGATTTCTGCTGCTTCTCGCGTGTTCAATTTTTTTTATCTAAATATCGGTCATTTATATACACGTTGAATATTTCATTGTAAACGGTTGACGCGTTGTCGAGCGCAGCCATTGTTAAAAAAGTTACCTGTTTTTGGCTGAAATTCTTCGCCTGGAGAAACTGCTGCTTTTACGAACTTCAAATGTTAACGACTCGTAACAACTTTTTAATTTTTTTATCATTTCAACCAATTGCAATGTTTGAAAACAATTGTTGGCTGTACTTCCAAAAGAGACTTATCGCCAATCGAGATGGCATTTGGAGGGTAATATAGGAGAGTAATATAATAGTGATATAATAATATAATAATATTATAATATAGTAATATAGCAATATAGTAATATAGTAATATAGTAATATATAATAATATAATATAATAATATATTAATAATAAATATATTGCATGTATCTTCACGACTACAACGTCGCTCCGCCTGCCATCTCTAGTCCAACGGTCGATAAAGCAGGAGTGACACTGGTTTCGACATCTATAAGGTGCCCAAATCCAACAGTTTTCACATTATATCTTCAAATTTGCTAGCAGTCGCACTTGGTTTCGGTTAAATTATTTTTCGAGCAAGCGAAGCGGCCGATCCACTTTAACAATTTTTTAGAAGTCTTTTTTAGAGGTTCACCCGTTATCGTGGCCAGCAGGAAAAACGGGGGTCTGCTGATCTACACACTTTTACAGACGGCGAGTCTCTTCAGCGAACATTTTCTAGAACCATATTATTTATATGTGATTTTATTAATCTATTAATATTTAATTCTATTAATATTTGTGTTTTCTTCACGCTGTTTGCTTCTTCTGTCTGCATCTAAAAGCTCCGAGAAATTGCAATTAAGCGGCGGACAAATCGTTTCTCGCGGGGAAGGGGATTATTCGGAATCGAATATCCTGTTACAGGAAAATCGTGCGAAATTGAATATGTTACTCTCAGAAAATCTATAAAAGCGACGAGTTAATTAAAACGCGACGCTTCTTTACATTCGCGATACGATACTCGTTAGTGCAAATGGCAGCCAGAACCGCAGATGCTTGCCATATGTGCGCAACGATAAGGTAAACATCTTTTACCGTAGCAAGTTAATTTGTTGCTAGGCGGAAAACGTCGATCGTTTAACAACAGCGGTTCGTAATAATTGTTCGCATCGCGAACGTTACCTAGATAAATTGTAAATTGCAAATTATAAATTGTAAATTAAACGTAATAAACTAGAATTAGTAATATATTACCTTTTCATCTGTATATAGAGTCTTCGAGTCAATTATTTCACTTCCTTGTTCGAAGCAGTATCTGCATTTCTCTTTTTAACGTTACGAGACAAACAATAATTCCATTTATCCTAGTGGCGGCTCTTTGATGAAATAAGTAATAGCTAGTCCACAAATCTGTTTCTTAGTGGCGACCCTTTGATGAAATAAGCATCGGTTGGTCCACGAAATCCTACCCCGTGGCTCCCGGGGGGTGAAACAAGCATTGGCTATCAATCGCAACCATTGCAAAATCCAAGAAAGTCCAAACGAATCTCGGTCATTTATAACTGGCCAGTCCTCGGCTCGTAACAGATTTTAGGCGAAAAAAAGCAGACGTCTTACGGTATTTCCTGGGGGCTATCGAGGAGATCCTGTCGCATATGTCGTGTCTACAAAGTGAAAATGACATGTTAACCGCTATGCTACACGCATTATATAAAAGTGACACGTGAGAGGTGTTTGCATAATGTAGATTTTACGGCTTGCGATATCGGCACACGCGTGGCCGGAGCAGAACGTTCAGAAATGTGACTTAGCTCGCGACAGCAAAAGCCGAAAAACCTTTGACCGCGACCGACGCTGCATATTCACTACCCTTCGCGTTGACGTTAATGCAAATGGACCCTTAATACGGTGCATCGTGCACACGTGCCCGTCTGCACGCCTCCGCGCAACAGCATTATTAGCATGCGCATACGATTAGGGTGCTTTAAAGCTGAACCATCGCGAATAACAGAAAAGGATCGATTAGAAAAATTAAAGTTAATACTTATGGAATATAGAAATGCTACTTCGAAGTGTTGAAAGTTATTTGTGCAAATTATCTTTCTGCACCGTGACGTATAAAGCAAAGTAAAGCATAATAGACACAATATTTATTTGCCGCACGTTATTCTCGCGTTAATCGCCGATAAAAATTCAGGGAAAAGAACCAGCGAAGAAACAACTGGGAGAGATCGTTTCGAGGCGAGACCAGTCACTCCTCGAGCAATTAACGACAGCGGAAAAAATCATTGCAACCAATAAAGTTCAGGTAGCGGAGATCCCACTCGATCATAGTGTGCGTACGCGCTATAATTTATAGTCTTCCCAGTATCGCTAGTTTCTATCGGGCTCTCCGCGTCGAGCTTACTAATTATCGAACGGGTTTCGGACACGTTTACTGCCAGCTGGGATGTTTCACTTTCGTTTTGCTCCTTTTTCCACGCTGACACGCGGTTAAACCGTTCCCCAGCGATACCCTTGGCGCAGATGATAATCGGTTAAGCGATCGCCCCCCGATATTATCGGTCGAGAAAAAGTACTCCGGCGAGAGCCACGTACGCGGAAGAAAGAGGGTTGAAGACAGCAATAAATTACAATAAATTCGGTAGAAACCGAATCCTATTTGATACAGTATTATTATTCGAGCCTCGCGCCTCGTTTTTCTATTTACCGATTGTCATCGACTATAAAATCGAGCCACAAGCCTCGAATAATCGTATCTCCTCTTCCCAAAATGTCCATTCTTGCGCGTACTCTGAGCGCGAAGGGGTGAACACGGGCGTTGCACGATTAACAAGCGATAGCCGGATTTTCTGTTTCAACATTTACAGCGCCTTGAACCAATAATTCGCGCGGCACTGCACACGTGATCGCTTCTGTCGAAACGAACACCGAACCAGTTATTAGATACCTGCGTATCGGTTAACGAACGAAAGAAATTTCCTGTGGCGTTATCTCGATCCTGCGCCGGTCTCCCGTGTTATTTAATTGGCTGCCGGAGTTGTACAATTTTTCGCCGTATTATCGTGCGCCGACGAAGGCTGCTCGACGAAACGGATCCAAGAAATCGAACGTCGGCCGTGCTTTCGGAATCGTTCGCGGTTAATAATGCCATTTTCTTCTATAAAAAGTAACGAACGATTGTCTAAAAGCGTCATTAGCCAAGAGCGATCAGCGAAACCGTGCTGCAAGCGTAAATGAGACCGTTAAAACTGGTACGAGATACCTGTTGACAGTATTTTTAGACCACGCTAGAGGTACGACAGGATACGAGGCAGCCGACTGTGGCAGCCGACCGCTCGACGCGTTTATCTGAATCTGAAATAGGACACGTCGGATCTTTAACAGTTCATTGCAACGTTCATTTGAATCGTCTCCGCGATCGGGGACTCGGCTAATTTTTAACTGGAACTCTATATATTATATACTACATATTATATATAACTCTGTATATTATAATATATTATATATTACTGTATATATTACATATTTATATATTATATATATTATTATATTATATAAGTATGTAAATAATAATCGTACAAAGTTGAATATGCTTTCATTCGCATAATATTGCTGATAATAAAAAGAAAAATGTTACAGTTAATCGATACCGTGAAATTTTTGTTAATTTATTTCTTTTTTATATAAAATTTACAGATACCTTGGTATTTACGATGCGTGTACGCATGCCTGCGGGCCTCGAACGAATATAACCTACTGACCCAATTTTAGCGAGGGTTCACAGTCGACCCGTGAATCCGCGATCCTGTTAAAGCCCGGTATAATCTTACGAATCGCATAATGGACGCGGTCGGGATATAAAAGAAGGTGAAAGGAATTCATTAAAACTCGAACCTCGTGCATATAATAATTACTAGCTTCCAAATTGATCAGATTTATAACATAGTGTATGCGTGTCGTGCCAATTAAGTCAGAAATTCGATCGACTTTAACGAGATTTGGATTTTATTATCGGCCAAATTAAATCTTTTCGAGAGAAATAAATTTCCAATTGATTATTATCCGCGTCAATTAGCGATTAAAAATAAGAATTTAACATAACGATGCATGGTCGGATAATTATCGAACAATTTATTGGCTCTTCCATTTGCATAAGATGAACCAATAACTGAAAAATTTTCGTTGCTATCGCTCTGTCGTCTGTGTACACATATCCGAGATATGTATTATAGATATATGTATATTACACATACACGAGATACTTGAAACGATGTAATTTCAATCATTTAATTATAATGTAATAAATACACTTACCGTCGTAAAAGCTAAAGTAAAATATTAAGAACGACCCATGGTTTACCAAAATCCCTGCAAAAAATACTTTAACGATGTTAATATTAATTGGACATAATAGTCTTAGTATCGTTCTATGTTAAACAATTAAAGAATAGAAAGAATAATGTATAAAAAAAAGAATAATGTAATAATAAAAAGAAAACAGTACATATTTTTAGAATAAATTAATCTGCATTGCTATCGCTAATAAATGTATCCGAGGCTTTTAGCAACCGTAACGCTTCCGATGGAAATGAGTCAGATATCTCATTCTTTTTCTCCGATCTTAATGAGCTTATTAGTGGCTCCGAAGATACCAAAGGAACGCGTAAGTGGTCCACCATACATTTTTTTCTAGAACATTTTCTGTATTAATTTTCTTATATATTCTTTCTATAAATCATTTTCTTCCGTTAACCTTCCCATGGTTAGCAATGTATTTATAATAATGTCAGCACCGTAGATTAATTGCACAGGCAATGTAAAAGTGTCGGGCGTCGTTGGACGGAATTGTGAGATAATAAATACGTACAGCGAAGAAGAATAAATGGGGGATAATTTATCATTTATTTGTCCTACTATTGGTGAACCCTGTGCGTCGCGTCGTGTCGTTTCAGGGCGCCCATGCCTCGAGATTAGGCTAATACAGTAATATCTCCCTAATTGACGCTCGGATTGTGCACAAAATTGGAAAATATGGGAAGTGGAGATACGATTGTTCGAGCCTCGCAGCTCGTTTTTATAGTTGTTGACAATTCGTGACTATAAAAATGAATCGTCTCTCTTCTCCCTAAATTGTCCATTTTCGTGGACAATCCGAGCGTCGATTAGAGAGACATTACCGTACAACAGTTACCTCGATCGTCGCGTCGTCGTCGCATTCAAAGCGAAAGCGAGCATATCATCGCCCTATTGTGCGATTTTCGAGATCGCCGAAAGAAATGCACGAGATCGCGTAGACGCGACACGTGCGTGCCACGGTGCCACAGTCGTGGTAGTACCGCGCGGCAGTTGATCAGACGCGTACGGATATACACCTATGCAGATGCATCGGAACGTTAGAATGCAGAAACGAGGTGTGTACCGACGAGTTAACGTTTCGAGTTAAATTCTTGCCGAGTCAAAGGAACGCTGCGGGCATCAACTGCATTATCTCCGTCTGCGTCGTCTACGACGATCTCCCCGGATACCGCGTGCCATATAGTACACACAGTAAATAACCGCCATGTAAGATCGTTCGCAGTAACATTACTTCGTTTCCAAAGTAACCGCATTTCTTGAATTATTAGCCGAAGCGTTCGTACGAGTTAATCATTTTTACGCGTCCCGTTGCAGTTACAGTAACGTCTCCCTAATTGACGCTGAGATTGTAAAATTAAGATATGAAATTAATAGAATTATAAAAATATAAAACCAGCGAACATATGAGCAATAATCTTTACGATATTTAATCGCGCATAAAAATAGTATAACAACCACATTCTAACATAAGACCGCGGTTAAAACCGCAGACGGATCGTTCACCTTCTCTGAAATCGAATACCAGTGTCTGGTTGCTAATGCATGATCAGTAATTCGTCTTAATTATTGTAAGAATAAGTTTCGATAACTTCCACATCAGAATATTAGTATAAGAACGTTTCTTACGAACAGAACATCTTAACATAATCAATGGAAAACGACGTTTACACGAAACAGTGTTGCGGATACGTACAAATACGTTAAAACTAATACCAAGAAATTTCAAGCTTATGTTCAAGCTCGTGCAATCGGTAACTATAAAAACGAGACGCGAGGCTCGAATAATCGCGTCTTCTCTTCCCAAATCGTCCATTTCTCTGCATAATCCGTGCGTGAATTAGGGAGAATTTACTGTAACGACATCCGCGAAATTAATTAGCTGTTCTTCGAACCCGTTGACGCGATATTTTCGGTATTTCGATACTCTTGGAACGTTGAAATTCAAACATTTAACAGGGTAAATGTACCCGTTACTGGGAGAGTGTACGCTTTACCGCGGTATTTTACTCAATGAGATCAGAGTAATGCCGCAGTAAAGCGTACACCCGCAGTAAAGGATACACCCGCAGTAATAGGTTCGTTTACGCTGCGTACAGTCGGGGACAAAAGGATAAAGACGCCGTGTGCTCGATCGCGTTTCGACGGATCGGCTGACGAAAATGTTCATTTTACAAGATACGGCTACGGTCTGCGCGCCTACGGCCGAGGTAGGCTCGTTTTATCTTTCGTTTGTCGGAGTTTTTCCCATGGCGAACGGCGCGCGAGTAACCATCGAATAATATAAACCACGCTATAACTGCGTGCACGCAGAATGCTATGACAAACCATAATAAGATTGGTGGTTAGACTACCTTCGGCAAGGCCGTACGTGTTCCGCCTTTAAACCGTTAACGGCGAGTCGTGCTCGTCGGGAATCACCGTCGCCCAGAGGACGCGGACGGAGGGTGCTCCGGACGAGGAGGCGTACTCGAACGCGAACGAAACAAAACTCATCGTTCGCGGTTGCATAAACATCTTATATTATTTGCTTCTGACATCATCGCGAGTCAAAATGGTTGTATCGACATCTCGTAAAACGTGCAACTTGTAACTGGGGGTTCTGTTCTACGGACTTACAAAATAAGTTACTCGGACGTACACTCGTGCACGAAAGTATTCGAACGCTGAAACGTAGAAACGCCGTGCGTTTCGAGCGGCCGGAGAGGAACGACAATTGAGTCGACGGTGCGCCGGCCGGTGCCGTGGATTGCAAAATCGAATGAAAGGTAATTAGCTGGTCCAGGCAGAAGCTATATTTAGCCCAGGTTTGGCCAATGATCCGCGGACCGCAGCGACTCCCGTTAATATTCGGACGCTCTTCGAAACGCGATAACTTCGTTAGGGCTGGACCAAGCGACTCGAATTTTGCTTAGACGATAGAGCGACCGATCTACCGGACCATAATAATGGTAACAAAGTATTCCCTTACTGACGCTCGGTAAGGGAGATTAATCGCGCCTTGCAGCTTGTTTTTATAGTCCTTGACACAATTCGTAACTATCGAAAGGAACCGCGAGGCTCGAATAATCGTATCTCCTTCTCCCTAAATTGTCGATTTTTGTGGACAATCCGAGCGTCAATTAGAGAGACGTTACCGCAGTCCTGTCGCTGTCCAATATACGAAATCCCTCTGGCGTCTGAAGATAATTCGAATCGTTTATTCCAGCTTTAATAAAGTTATCGGCGCTTTGAAAAGTATCCGAGCGTTAACGGGAGTCGCTGTATCCGTTTTGCCATAAGCAACGCGCGTTGCTTACGTCGTGGCTCTATCTAAATCTAAATGGTAGCGATCGTAAGTGCTGGCAGGCACGTGTGGGTGCGTGTGCGCTATTGGCATGGAATGCCAGAGTAGGGCGTGGTAGAGCCGGTGGTCAACTTTCCTCGGCAAGGCCGTACGTGTCCTGGCAGCGGGCTGCCAGTGACATGTTTGTCCTTTTCACTCGTGCCGTGCGCGTTGCGAGCAGATCGAGAGAAAGTGGGAAAAGGTCGAACGAGTTACAAAATTGTAACACCATTACCGCGGTGACCAGGAACATTCGCCACGGCGGCTCCTCGGCGCGTTGCATTTTCATCGACCGATCGATTTATATTTCAATCGCAACGTGTTCCGCAATCGTCTCCTTTTTCCTTCTTTTCCATCCCCCTGTTTTCTTTTCTCTTCGGCGATACAGTTTGAATAATTTAAACGTGTAATGAAAATTTCGTCGAAAAAATTGCTACTATCTTTCACGAGAACCGTTGCGTTTTGACCGATGGTTCCTTTGACGCTTTTTATACACGCGCTACTAAAACGCCTTTCGCTCTATCACTTGCCAAATATACTCGGGGAAAATTACAACGCAAAAATGTCGAAAGTAAAGATTGTCCAAACGACGTGTACCATCGTGATAACGTCGTTCGACCGTCGTATCGGAATAAGCAGGAAAATACGCGAATCCTCGCTTCTCCGAACACAAATTCTACATCGTTCTTATGTCACCGATCTCTCGTCGATAGCATACCATTATGTTTCGATCGAAATTATTTTACATAATCGTCGGATCGGATCGTTAAATTAAGAAGAACGCATCGTTCCTCGGACGTGTTCGATGCGGTATTGTTGAAAGTGCCCGGCAAAATTTCTCGAAACGTGTTTCTTCGCCGAACCGGTTCCACGTTTTGCGCGAATATAATTTAAACAGTTCTTTCGAAGGCGAGCTAAAAACCTGTATGTATATCTCGAAAGCTTACATTTTTAAACCCATCGCTTTGTCGCATTGTTGGATTCGATTTCACTTCGCGAATCGATCGTTAACCGAGCAATGTTCGCTAAAAAGTTCGAGACGGATTACGTAAATCCACGAGTCACAATTTAACGAATGTCTTTGGTATTTACAAGTATCGTTTTTATTTTTTTATATTGTTTAAAGAAACGTTTCTTGCAAGAAAAGATATTATTATTAATCGTGTCTATGAGAGGAATTTCCCGAGCATAAATGTACACGATTAATTAAAATTTGGAAGTACAGTAATGTCTCCCTAATTGACGCTCGGATTGACCACAAAAATGGACAATTTGGGAAGAGGAGATACCATTATTCGAGCCTTGCAGCTCGTTTTTATAGTTGTTGACAATTCGTGACTGGAAAAATGAACCGCGGAAGGATCGAATAATCGTCTCTCTTCTCCCTAAATTGTCCATTTTCGTAGACAATCCGAGCGTCAATTAGAGAGACATTGCTGTACGTATAATCTGACGTTTTTTAGTGCCGATAAAAAGCGTTCTATCGTCGACGAAGAAAGTAAACTTCTCCAAGACGTAGCGAACAACGAGACACGTTTTATGCGCGCAAGCATTATCGAGGCAGCGCGAGCATCGAAGTAACAATTTCATAGGAGACTTCGTACTAGAACCAGACTATTAAGTGCACGTTATTTTCAGGTAACTTACGAAGCCGCTGCGCAAGAACACGGCTCGGCCATTATCCGGTTCGTTTTCCTTTGTCAGGTGTTGCGCGCTATCAATCATCCGTTTCGTGCCATTATCACATGGAGCAGTATATAATTTCAGTTAGCATGCAACGGCGAGTAATGCTCGTTATTAATCCGCAGGTGAAGCGAACAGAATTTCTGACATTTTCCGAACGTTTTTTCCGGGGCGATAAATTAGCCGCGCGTTGCCATCGGCTGCCAACGATTTATTTAACAGTTTATTATAGACACGCGGGCCGCGTTCTTCTTTTCCACAAATATGACACGACATTTAGCCACGCATCCATCACGCGGTAATTTACTTACGCTCGCCGCGCCGGTGCATTCTAGGCGCGGTTCGACGCCGCGCCGCTCGCGTAAATCGCGTGTGGCGCAAGGAAACAAGGAAACTATCACCTATTCAAGTTTCACCAAGTATAAATGTTCCACACGTACGACCGGCGTGTGCTTCGAACTGGCGTGCGGTTTCCTATCTTACCGGGCTACTAATATTTCATACGACACCGACAGTTCGGTTAATTGGATCATTTATTCCGAACAGCGACAAGAGCGCTTTTTTACCCCCTCTCGGCCCTACGTTCGTAGAAATTTATTGGCTCGCGGGAAGACCGCGAAAATCTACGCAATATATAATACAATAATAATATATAATATAATACAAAAATATATATATGATATGAGAACGCGTTGGAACCGAAAGTATAAATTATTCTTTGGTTCCTACCGCAATAATTACTTATGCATCCCCCTCCAAAGGAGTCTCCGAGTCCCCCCTTCTTGTTTAGTATAAATTGTAATTTTTTTCCTTCGGTTTAGGCAGTGTCCGTGAGTTTTACGACGTCGGATCATGCACATTGCAAGTATACTCGAACCTACCTTAGTGGTATAGTATGTTAGCGTCACATAGCGTTTCCCTTAAGATCGACCAAGTCTGGTCGAACATTTTCATTCGTACCGCCAAAAGCGACCGAGCTCGTTTCTTTTATACGGCATACCAGATATAAGAAAGCGCGATTACGTTAACGAAATCCATTTCGTTCGTGTATGATATGCGACGCGGCAAACCGGACGCCGTTCCTTGCGGCCTGCACTCGGTGAAACTTTTGCTTTAATTGGATCGCGGAAATAAATAGTTTTCTTCTTTATTCTTCGGGTGGATGCGAGCCGATCGGACAATGCCACTGTTCTCTGGAAAACAGATCTTTTTTTTCTCCAAAATGCTTCCTTTTGCGAGTCGATTGGCCGTCCCTGGGTGTTCGATGGTCCTTGCACTGGAAAAATAATATTTCTATAAGTGTTTCATTCGACGAATGTTCCATAGGGGGACTTGCATTTACTGTAACACGATCATTGATCACGTTTTCTTCATACAGTGACTTCTCACGTTTCCCGGCCTCTTATTCAGAATCCGATCGGTTACACAGAGTTTTGTAGTTAAACTCGAGCGGAATACAAAAAACATGTACAATTACGAAAGACAAATAGCTCTTTAACACAAGGTATTCTGTTTGTCCCGCGAGACACTTTAACCCTTTAGCATTGTGCACGAAGTCTTCTATATTTCACTTACTCTTCTTGACCACTGTTCTTCTAATTATGTATTTTTTATTAATTATTCATTCTTCAAATTCTTCGGTTTCGAGTTTTTGTTGGAAATTACTTGTTTCTATTAGAAATTACAAAATAATAATAAAATACAATGAATAATATTATCCGATAATTTACATCGTAAATAGAAATACAGGCAGAAAAATATAATTATAATCACGCATTAACAAGGTATCGGTGATAATAATATTTGAAAAAGAAAAGAAATACGCGGAAGAACAGAAAAAATTCAGACGAATTACGATCGTTTCGTAGATAGTATCGAATTAATCCTTCCAGTCCTTAAACCAGCGCGTGACAGGCGGACGAAGAAAAACGGGAACACGTAAAAATTGATACCCCGTTTTCATAGCAGACGGCGATCGAAATCAACTGGGTAACCCTAGACAGTGCAAGGTGAGTATTACGTCTCCATTGGTTAAGCAACACTCCGTCTACTGTAATTTCAAGATCTCTAATCGCCTGTAGCCGTCTAGCTCCAGGAAACATTAATCCAGCCGTGTATTAAGGATCTCCTCGGCTGCTACGATTTATTAAGACTTCGGTCACGTGAAAAGAGTACTTTGATCTGCTCGATTTTTACAGTCGCAGAACTTCGCGTGGCGAAACAGCAGCTTCTTCGGGAACAACGACGATGCGAATAATGGATTTTCCTTCCATTTTACAGATTAAAATCTGTCGGCTTTTATTCGATCTTCAAGTCCAATATTGTTACGTTGGGGGTTAAATGAGGGGGTAGAAATGCGAAAAATATATTTTGGTGAAGCGTGTCGCGCGTAAATCAAAATTTCTCTTACACGTCGACAGTTTTCATTTTCTGCGCGTTAAGAGACGCGGTTCTCGCCGCGTGTAAAACGTGCCGGAGATAAAACATAATAAAATAATCCCAGTATGCTGGGAGTGAACCGTAGAGTTGTGATTTTTACGATTTCTGCTTTCCATATCATCGGACCTATCGACATAAGTACGCGCGTCCTTGAATATTTATGATCCTTCGCGTTGCCGTATAGTGATAAAAATATCAAGCGGTCACGATTCGAACCTCCTTGAAATCGTAAAACTAATCTTAAGACGCAGCCGAAATTGATTTCGCTGTTTTATTTACGTCTATACTTCGTTTCTAAAACTTTATCCGACAACTTATCGTGCACGTGTGTGCAATTTCAAAAATCATCGCGGAAGAATCGCCGATAGATCGATCACCGCAGGATCTTCGCAGAAAGAAGCGAAGAGGTTGATTTTAAATATTGTTAACATTCGAACGAAATTGGTTTCGTAATATCATCGAATCGGTGCGTCCAATTGCGCCGTGTATCGTTAATTTCCATTAGAATTATGAAGCACCGGCCGAGGGTTGCGGTTCTATTATGGCAACCGCACACGACTGGATACGATAGAATATTTATTATGTTTGCGAGATGCAATTTTCATCGAGATTTCCGACGTTCGAATATTAATGCGGCTGGGCTAAAAGTCACGGTCGCTTTCAAATCTCTTTCACTCCTTACACCGCGGTACATGCATTCCACCGGCTAGTCATTGTTCCAACATAATGGCAGATAATCGATAACGGCAAGGCTTATAAAACACGTCTGCGTCGTGAATAAATTATTTATAAATGCTTTGCGATAGCGCCATTTCTCTGCACGTGTTATATAACATCGACGAAAAACGCTTCTCTCGCTGTAAATTATTCCATTCTATCAGAATTTTGGACGTTAATTCTAAAATTGCTTTCCACCTCTGCAAATATTTCTTCAAATATTTCCACTCATTTTCTATGATATTTAAGTCCGGCGACTTCGGAGGCTTCGGATTTTTAAAGCAATGTTATCCTCGCTTTCTGTGCAATTTATATGCAACGTCGTCGAGGCGCGACATTCTTGTTGAAATTTCTTGCAGAAATTGTCATTAATAGGTGACTGAGGCATTTTGTCGCAAATCCCCTTGCGCCAGTCCGTTGACCTTGAACAATGGGAAACGAACTGCACAGCTGATCGTAGGTATACGACGGTACGGCAAGGCAAGAGACCTGTGGCCGGGTCAACGTACCTTACGTTCACTTTCACCGCACTGCCACTAAACACTTATTATCCTACGATACAGTACTAGCTCTAACTCCTTCGCGATTCTCGGCCGCAGCTTGCTAAGCAGACGAAGATGAGGACAGAAATTGCTTTGCTCCGATTGGCCGATGATTCGATGCCGAGGCAGGATTCACTGCGAACTGGATGCGCAGTGAAATCGTGGGGAGAGCAAGAAATCAAGAAAAGCAAGAAAAACGTGCAGGAATTATGCTACTTTATACAGGGTGTCCCATGATTGCGTTAACAACTGGAAAGGAGTGATTCCTCGGCCAGTTTTTTCTTCGCGAAAATGCAATCCGCCGCTTCGTTTACGAGTTATTAAGGAAAAACGGTGACCAATGAGAGGCGAGATCGACCGGCGCTAGGCGGCCAATCAGCGGAACTGGGCGTCGACCGTTCGTTGGCTCGGCCGCCTTATTGGCTCGCTTCTCATTGGTCAGAGTTTTTCGTTAATAACTCGAAAACGAAGCCGCGGATTGCATTTTCGCAAAGGAGAAAGTTACTTCGAACGACCTCAGGAATCACCCCTTGCTGTTAACGCAATTATGCCAAGTTGGAACAAACGTATTTGCAACGAATGCGAGCGAAAGGTACGATAAAATTCTACGAATTGGAAATCTTGCCAGTTTCTATCCGACAGCGACGGAGTTTCGGTCCGAAATAAATGCGAATATGCGATAGCGACAGGTGGTTTTCTATGTGTATCTTGAACGTGAAAGCCAGAACCGATTAAGTGGGGAAATGAGTGACTTTAAAAAAAACAAGAGGTCGATAAATCTCTGTAGAAACCTGTCCGGGTGGTCGTACGTAATCGTCGCGCGAACGAAAGGTCTCGTGCAAGACAAGTTCTACGCTGCACCATTTCAATTTCGGAGCTTTCAATCGAGCCGCGTAGGCTACGCTAATCCGGCGACAATGGAGAATGGACCACGGGAGAATGTCTTCGATTTGTCGCAACGCGACGAGACGCTTTACAAAGCGTTCGATCGTGTAAACAGCTACGAAGGATTTTCGGACAAAATTCACGACTTCTGAACTAATCGAATCTAGGATCCCCGATACTTTCTGTTAAAAAGCGTACAAAGATCTATCGATCGATGACCAAAAAGGTACAATCGTGCTTAAACAATTTTAAATTGCCACAGCCTTTTTACTAAATAAATAGTGTCTTATCAATATCGTTATTGCAATTATTAGTAACGCTTGCGTTTCGAATTTTTCACTTTTGTCCGACTGGTCGAACGAGAGACTCGTTTTTGGCGAAAAAGAAACTATCGGCGGGTGAGCATATATTAAAACCGCGTACAGCGATATTTGGAATGTAACGCTGTAAATAGTCCTTGGCGGGGAATATAATTAATAGAGAAAAAATTCGCGGCAACTTTCAATCGCTGCCGGTCGACCGGGCTCGAATCTCGTTCGATTTTTTTCCGTTAGCTGTTCAGTCTGTATCGTGCTGCATAATTTAGAAGCACGTTGATCCAGCGATTGCGCATACGTTGAGCCTTGTCACGCCTTCTCACGCCTTCTCACGTGTCTTTCGCTGCTGTTAAATAACGCGTTTGTTCAACTCTTACTCGCACAAAAATCCTCATAGACCTCCTGTCGCGTAATCGCGACAAACTACGAAACGCAATGTAATTCGGTTATAATTCGATCTCGAGACGTTCGTATCGTTTCACTTTTGTCGCTGAATTTTTGTTACATTGCTGCCAGCATCCACGTGGATGAACAGCAGGGTTCGTCGAGTTTGAAGCAACAAGAGACACTTTTTGATGCACGACTTCGCGATGTCGGATACGAAAAAGATCAATTGCGGCGCTCCAGTGAAAGAGAGAAATTCCAGAGAGGAAAGCTGCGAACGTGCCGGTGATTGCGTACATTTCGCGATATTAAAATTTCACGTCTCCACGTGTTCCAGATATTTCGATCAAAGAGTTTATTTAGCATTCTGTGGCATTTATTTCGCAATTATTCGCATTCATTTCGTTTTTATTATATTCCCGGATTTAGAAATACCGCCCGATGATTTTCGATCGGATACGCTTAAACTTCGTACGATTATATATCAAATAAATCTTTCGCAGAAATATTCTTTTACTACCTTGCGTCAGCAAATCTCGCCTCTCATTGGTCACTGTTTTAATAACTCGTAAACAAAGCCGCGGATTGCATTTTCGCTAAGGAAACAGTTACTTCGAACGGTCTCGGAAAGCCCCTATTTTCGGATTGCGAGACATTATTGGGCCACCCTGTATAGAAACCGTGCCGTCCGTCGGATCGTCCGTGTCTGTTCGACCGTCTCCCGGATAGACCAGCGCCAGGCTATCCTGCGATCAGAATCAGAATACTTTCTACTCGAACCATTGCTTTCTCGCGGTGTTAAAGTCAGGGAATCTCGGAACTGCGCAGGACACCGATCCGATCCAGGCCAGAGCCGGGACTCAAAAATCGTTTTGTAATTGAATTTCAATCGAATCGTGCCCGACGGCATCTCGCACACATCCTGCGTTGCGAAAGTGTGCTACGATGGACAGATAGACGAGCGATCCGCTCGAGAACCGTTCGTTTCGAGCAGAAGTAAGAGTGAGTAACAGTAGTTGGTTACTTTTGCCGTGTACTCGAGACTGTTTCTGACATCGTAATGGCTCTTTCGAGCGAAAGTAAGCGATCGTTCTAAATACCGATAAACACCGCAAAACAAGAAACTGTTACTTTGAAATCATGAAAAACTTTTAATCAGTTTGACAACTCTTTATGGAAAGCAACATTCTTTACGCAGTCGTTAGCATTATATAAAAATATTCGATAGCCGCTACCATGGCTTTCTCTCTTTAAAAATACGGTTATTTAATCGGGAACGTTAATTTAAAAAAAAAAAAGCTCGGCCGACCCACCGCGACCCATAAATTATAGTTGTTTACCGTCTCCGCTGTATGACCCTTGCGAACACTGTAAACCTTGAAGTTAGTATCGCAAAAATTTGAGGAAGAAAATCGCTACTCGGAATCCTCTGTACGCGGACGTAGAAGCAAACGTCTCGGAATACTAATGACTCGTTGTTATTCTTTTATCCGCCGGTGCACGGCGATCCGGGGGGTGGTAATTTATGGCAGAAACTCCATTTTTAGACTGTCGTATTTGTACAAAATTATTTGCATTTATTTTGAAACCTTTTATTTATTTCAAAATCGATTTGAAATTTATTTTAAATTCTAGAATATTATTTTACGTACTAAATATTAGATCTATCTTGCAAATGCTCCGATATTTATGTACCAGAGTATGTTCTACGTTGGCTCGAAACGATCGTAGACAAGCGTAGATCGTCTAGATCTGGTAGATCGGATAGGATACGACAGGATAGGCAGGATACAGCAGATACTTTGCTCCACAATCTACTCTCGATGCTGTTGTGGGTGAGAGCCAGAAAACTAGGACTCGCGTACTCGGCAAGAATGCGAATCTAACGGGTGATCCGCGATCGTCGACAACTATGAAAACGAAGCGGAAGGCTCGAACAATCGTATCTCTATTTCCCAAACTGTCCACTTTTGTTAGTGGAGTGTTAATTAGGGAGAAATTGCCGCATAGACGAAACCGCTCTCGGCACAGCGCGAACAGGACACGTGCCCTGGAACCCGCGCCTAATCGTTACGGCAGCAGAGGTGCGGTTAGTTGTTTTTGATTAGATATCTTTAATATTTTTAATGACAGACACGGTTGTATAATCCGTTGCACCGTAGTCTCGGTGGACAAACCGCTTCGACGTTTCTTTCCGTCGTAGCCACACATTTTCTCTGCACAGATTTTTCCGGATCAAATTTTTGCTCTCGCGGCTATCTACTAGCCGGCCACGCAGTTTGCATAGTTTCCAGCTATTTTTGTTTTTCCGCGCCCATTAGTTCCGTTAGAAAGTGAATGTCAGAGGTTCGCGGTACATTTCGCAGCGCAAGGTGAGATAAGAGACGATGGCCTCGGTTTGTTACACTTCTTTTTTTTCTCTCTCGAACAACTCCGATTAAAACAGTGGTTTATACGAAACTAATGGTCATTAGATTTACGACCGGAGACCGGACTATCGTAATTATACACGTGCAACAGCCGTGTCGAGATCGTTATCGCAACGTTGCGTTTCTTCGGTGATAGCGATCGTCGAAGATAAACGTTTCACCAATTTTAATCGCTCGCTTGTTATCGGACACGCTGACAAAACATTGTCATGCTTATCTTCTAGGTGAAGGCGTACACATGGACGGTAAATTCTCTCCGATTGTCCCCCAATTTGTAAACGAAAATGGACGATATTTAGGGAGAGGAGACACGATACGTTTTTACAGCAACCGATTATCGATAACTATAAAAACGAGGGCTCGAGGCTCGAATAATACCGTCGAATCAGTCTAGGGGTAAAATTGGGGCGGTAAGATGAATCGATTCCGATGAATTATTTCCGTCTCGTTAAAAAGCGAGGAGGAAAAAAAATATTCGCAGCCGGTAGGATTCGAACCTACGCTCCCAGAGGGAATCTGATTTCGAGTCAGACGCCTTAACCACTCGGCCACGGCTGCTCACCCCTTGTCGTCTGCTCGTATACCGTGGGTGACCAATCGAGAGCAACCCCCGACGCGTATCGAATACTTCCGCGCGTAATTTCATCAACCCCTTCGTTTTATTCTTATTCGTCCACGGTACGAAACGAGGATCTTTACTTTGCTATTAAATAATTTATTTACCCGCGAATGCGGTGAATTCTGCATCCACGATTGAACTAAAGAGGACGAGGACGCCCTCGACTAGTTGGCAGTGGAAAAGGTAGACGTAAAAACGATGTACAGTAATATTTCCCTAATTCGCGCTCAGAGTGCGCACAAAAATGGATAATCGTGTCCATTTTGTGCGCGAATTGGGGTGAATTTACTGTAATTGAGAAAACGGCTCCGTGAAATTATTTTTAATTAGAAGATGTGCCGATTCTTAAAGTAACGAAGAGGACTGCAAAAACAGGGCTTCGGTTAGGGGTGGGTCAATATACAGGGTGTCCCAAAAGTTACAAAAAAATCGGGAAATAAGGGTCCCTGAGGTAATTCGAAGTAACTGTTCTCCTTGGCGCAAATGCAAATCGCGACCATGGTAAAGATCCGCATTGAGAGGGGTTGTTATGTACATACATATACATGATAAAAATTAACGTAATCTTTGTCTTGTTCTCCCACAAAAACATTAACATTATAATCGCAATCTCTAAATTAATTCTGCACCGTCTACGAAAGATTATTTCTTCAACGCAATTTATTATGAACATTTACGATTCCATCGATTATCATTGCGCTGCAAAAATTTGCTTCTAGTCCGCGCGTTTGCGATATCGGTCCGCCTTGTGCGACGGTGTCGCTTTATCGTGCAACGTGCAGCGTTTCAGACCCGTTTCAGAGGCTGCTGGTATCGCGACGCTTGTATGACGGATACCGACCGTGCGTGTAAATTCAACGGGACGTTTCGGACGGCGATACAGCGATATTTTTTCGCGCGTTTAACGTTGCATCGCATACGCGTCGCGCGTATCCTCGCGCGAAACGGCTCTCGCCGTCACCGCCGCAGAATCGCGGCAAGGTGGCGCGACGAGGCGACTAGGCGGCGACGCAGCACTGGCGTCGCGTCGCGTCGCCGCCGCATCGCTTGTGTGCATTGGATTGTGCAACGTTCACGAGACGCGATCCCGCTCGCTCGCGAGCGGAGCCGCGTCGACGCCGTTCTCCGACAGCGCGGAGCAGCAGCACAGCGACATCGTGGCCGTGTCGCAGCGGTGTCGCGTCGCGACGCGGCATCGCAGTAGTGCCTTGTCGCTCGTGTGCATCGGTCTAAATCGCTGCTCTCGTGTAAACGTAGAAACTACTGTAGAAAGTATATAGTATAAGCCGCGGAGGATCGCGACGAGACCGCGCGGCAGACTAGATAGCCGCCATGACCGATATCTTTGATATTGAACTTTTCATTGAAGCGATTAAGAAGTACCCTGAAATATGGGATACCTCCTGTGAGAATTACCACGACAAGAACATGAAAATCTTGGCGTGGTTTATTATTTCCAAAGAATTTTATCCCAATATCGAAGGAATGTCCGAGTCCGAGAGAAACGGCATCAGTAAGTTTTTCTTCTCTTCAGAATTTTTAAGTGCAATATCATTTCTTTGCGTTTCATTCGCTTATACGCACGCGATAATTGCATTGCGTTAGCAATACACACAGGGTTCCTGGCCTTGCCAGTGCACGTGCTTTTCCACTTTAACTAACAAAATATCTTCTCTGCGAAATTATCTTCTCGTTTATCTTCGTCGAACTTTTCTTGTCTCGATGCAGACTAGCTTTCCATTTGTACACAGTTCAAATTCCAACTGCGGTAAATTCTCCCTAATCGACCCTCGCAAGTAGCATGTTTCTCGATCTTTGCCGGTAAGCGTACCAATGTATCAGGAGAGGTATCCGATGCTAAGGGCGGTTCTGGTCATGCATAACTAACGATAACAGTCATCCTAATCATCGTGACGTCATCTGGTATAGCTCTGTAAAAATGTGCACTTTAATTCCAGATAAAAGATTGATCCACAAGTGGAAGAATATCAAAGATGCATTTATGAGAAGCATACGAAAAAGAAGTAAATCCGGCCAAGGAGCCGATTGCGCGAAGCAGTATATATATTATAACCAGCTCTCGTTTTTATTGAAACCGAGGAATATAACGAACGCTGGGAACGGTGTGGCATACGGGACTCTGCCGATGTCGCAAACAGAGGGCGACATCTCGGATTCAACGCACAATGACATCATGAAGACGCGCAGCAACAACTATGAAAATACAAACGCCAAAAATTCACTGAACGAAATGCAAAGTAAACGCCGCCGCAAGGAAATGCTCGACCAACGTCTAACCAATTGTATAACCACACCGGGCGCACAACATGCGCAAAACAATTATGAAACACAATTGGACGAAGACAGAGCGTTCTTCGACTCGTTACTGCCGACAGTGCGATCGTTCAATATCCATCACAAATTGGAGTTTAGGACCGAAGTATTGAAATTAGTTAAAAACATGATAAACATCAATCAGCCACAATATGTTCCACAATACACTTCACAACACCCTTCACAACACCCTCATAATTCGTTGAATGCCAACGCTCCTCCGCAGATTCAAGTTCACCAGGCATCGGCACTCGCAAGAAATCCCACGCCGCACAGTTCGTCGAACAGTATCGTATCCATAAACTCGCATAACGAATGTACAGAAAATTTAGACTTGGATGATTTATAATATTGTATTATTCGAGCACGCGAGCGCTCGCGTCACGCACATTGTATACATATTGTATTATACACATCTACGATTATTTTCTTATGTATTCAAAATACAAGGAAATGTTTCAGACGAATGTTGTATAGTTTTGTACGTAATACTATCGTCAAGGGGCACGTCGAGATGACAACTGTTTAAATAAGCTTGGAGAATTGTGTAAAGGTCGCTTATAAATTTTTAAACGAATTTCTATACTTTTAATTACCTGAGACGCAACATCGATAAAAGTTATAAACCCTTTGCACTCGTGTGGCGACTGCAAAGCGCCATTAAAAATTGTTACATGTTAACTGTTACATGATTTACAAAATCCAAATTCTTATGTTATGACTCCGGCCGATGTATTGTCCGCCCACGAGAAGATGGCACAGAGGAACTTCTAGGGAGCTAACCCCCGCCCCACGGTGTCCCATATACCTGCTATGGCAGAAGAGTAGGGTCGCACAGGTCCCTCCACACCCCATTGTCGAAATTTGTGCCACCTTTTCGTGAACGAGCAGATGCAAGATGCAATTTCCGAAGATCCAAACACCGAAGAACGCGCGAACAGCGGAGGACAACTCTTATGGCAAAGCGGATCTCGCGGAATGAAAGAACGGCTCGCTAGCAGGCTCTGGATTATGTTTAATCGTGTCGAGATTTGTTACAAAGGGCCACGTGGCCGCGGCCGAGAGCACTCGTTCTTTGTGCAATTTTCAGCGAGAGGTTCGCGACGCGAACTTGTGTCAAAATGCACGAGCTGCGACGGTGCAGCAACACGCGATACCTTGCAAGAAATCGTCATAAGACGGAAGATCGCAAGACGCAGGTGTGCGGCGAAATTGCAATCGGACTGTCGAGCAGCGCTGACAGACAGAATACAAAAAGATGGAGGAGCATTGCGAGTTGGCTTGGGAAGGGGTTTGCTTAGAAACGCAACCAACGAGACGCACTTTGTGTCGCGTCGGTTCCCCTTCCCGTTGGATGCATTGCTAAACAAACCCCCTCCCGAGCCAACTCGCGATACGACCTCACCTTTTTGTCTTTTTTTTTCCTGTCAGCGCTGCCGTCGAGTTCATTATCGGCGCGAGTGTAGTTGCACTGTCTGTACAGTGCGCTTCACAACCCGCCAATCAGAAAAGTACGATAAAACGTTAATATTTTGAACGGATTCACGTTTAACAGATACATGGGAGAATGGACCGTTTTTATCAGAAATAAAAAACCTTCGATAAGCTAATAATATTCTCTCCCCTTTGATCTTCGATATTCTGCCGACCAATACCTTGATACATACGTTATGATATTAAACCTTATTTTAAAAGATTTATCGTCTAAAATTGAAATCGCTCTTTTAGAGATTTCCTCGTGTCATCTGGGTCCGTAAAAAATGCTCGCGCGACGTTAGCTTTTGTACACGACATATCGTCGCCTGGGCCACCCTTCCAATAATCCCAATATAAAATCCATTACCAATTTTCCATTGTCTCTCATGCATTGTCCTCGTTCGCTGTAACGAACGTTCGGCGCTGCCTAGTTCTACCAATATTCAAAAATCCCACCCCTTTCCTTTTCCTAACCGATGGCCCACGCCGATATAAATAGGCTCTTGTAACATTTTACTGTCTCTTTTGTGGATTAATATTTTACTTTTGTATTTGAAAGCATTTTTAGGAGGATGGATGGGTTAATATATTTGTTGGAAATTTTTTTTGGAAACCAGAGTCCAAGTCGAACTCAACTACTTGCAAATATTTTTTGGGGGGTAGTAAATATGTACCGTGAGGTAGACTGCATGCATAGCTGCAGTAATTCTTGCATTCTCGCCTTCGATTTAGTATACCTAGTCTACGAACTCACGCCGAGTTACCAAAAGCGTATCGCTCGACTGCCGACGGTGCGGCGCTGAGATAGAATATCTGTGGCTTATAAATATGAAAACTGGCGTTGTTCCCTTATAGTTGAGTCTTATATTTCATGGCTAATATTTAAACTAGTGTACATTTCATGTTTGTTGCTATTAGATTGTCGGTGTACATTGTTTGTGTTACAAAAAGATATTATTTCGTGTGTCGATATACATAAATCTTCAAATCGTATATTACTGGTTCTTATGAGTATATGTGTGTACAGAGCATATAATTTCTGACACTCTTAACCTAAAGTATGTTTATGTTTTCACTTTTATTGAATACATATTAATTTTTACAGTGCCTAGAATAAAGACTGCACAAAAGTTCATAGAACAAGACGGAGGTATAATTTTATTACTTATTTTTGAAGATAATATTTGCAGAATTGAACAGACAATATTAGGTTCGCAACAATGGTAGTAGCAATTTAAATATAATGATTAAAAACAGCAGTAAACACAATTTGTACATCATAGTTTTCATAGTATTTCTCTAAATCTATTTCTTTCTTTATTCTTGGTTGTATGTTTTCTATCAAGAATATTATTTTATTTATGTACTATATTGCTACAATTGCACTTAATGCTGCTTCATTTAATGTTTTATGTATTAGAAGAAAGGCTAATAAGTCTGCAAGAAATATCTTCAAAAATATGTTTTGAAAAATTGCCGAATAAAGCTCAGAATTGCTGTAATCATTGTCAATAATCTAATTGTGAATCAAGGTATTATTGTACCTTTGTGTAGTTCAGAAGAATGTATCAGGAAAATTTTTATCACTTCAGCACTAATAATATCTTTAACTTATGCTTGAATGCGATTCGATATATTAGGTACCAATTTATATTCTATATTTTAACAGGAATGTTTAAAGACTGCAGCTTGGAAAATTCAATCGAAGACAGTACATGGTTGACGTTTAAACGTAGTCCATGTAATATTGTATTGGAAAATAAGTCAAATAGAATATTGACAATGGGAGTGAAAAAGCAAACTTCCCAAATATTACACGCAAAAGATACAGAAAATCTGTCTCTACTAGGAAATTACCTGACAATTTTGCCCAACAGATTTTCTCAATGTTTAACAAATTTAGTTCATCTTGACTTATCCAACAGCAGATTAAATGACCTACCAAACGCTCTAAATGTTCTACGGCAACTAGTTTACTTAAACATTGATTCTAATCGATTTTGCTTTATTCCAAACATCGTTAGTGAATTAACTAGTTTAAAAACTTTAACAGCTTGCAATAATTATATAAAAGATGTCCCAAATAATTTAGAGAATTTAACGAATTTAGGAAAGTTGGATCTCAGTTCTAATAAATTAAGAGACTTGCCATGTTCATATTTGCATTTAAATCAGCTGAAAAGTCTTTCTCTTGCAAATAATCGATTTAAAATAATTCCAAGCAGCGTCGAAAGTGGAATGCATAATTTGCAAGAGTTTACATTCTCTCGGAATTCTTGCTCAGAGATAAATGTTTCTCCAAAGAGCATTAAGTTGACTACATTTTATGCTGAGCAAAATGGCACTTGTCCATCGTTCCCTAGGTGGATATTAAATTCTAGGTACAAGAATCTGGACACGGTGTCCTTGAATAATACAGTCTTTCAAACGTTCGATTTGCCAGAAGAACAAGCTACATTGAACATCAAAGTGCTTTCTATGAAACAATGCCAATTATTCGAGACAAACGTAGAAAAATTAGTTGCTAGAATGATACATCTTGAACGATTAATAATCGGAAATAGTAGCTTCCATAATGGAAATGGTTTTTGGTTTATGCCAATAAACTCGTTGAAAGAGCCATCCAATCTGAAAGAAATCGATGTGAGCGGAACACAGATTCCACAAGTACCTAAAGAAATGATTAATTTCGTTAATTTAACTGTACTAAATATTAGTTCTAATAATATTAGTTACATACCAGAAGAAATTTGTTCCTTGATCAAATTGAAATGTTTGATAATAGATAAGAATAATTTGACCACGCTTCCAAAGAATATTGAAAGACTAATATCGTTAAACGAATTGAAAGCATGTCAGAATCATTTATGCGAGTTGCCAGATACTTTGGAAACTCTGAACAGTTTACAATATATTGATCTCTACGACAATGAATTTGAAACTGTACCAGAAGTTTTAAAGAAATTGCCAGGCTTGATAGGGCTGGATCTTGAACAAAACTATTTTCTGACCAACGATTTATTGGTAAGAACATAAATAAGATACTTTCATAATTAAAAAAAAATGTGTACAATAAAAAATTAATAATGAAATCAATAGTGTGGTCGATACGAAATTATGAGAGCCAATTTGAGGGATCATTGGAAAACCAGCTACAGAATACTCAATGGAATCAAGATAAAGCCACCTGAAGCATTAGAAGAAGTATTATCTGAAAGGACATGGCCAATTTCATCATTGTCATCATCATTGACAGACCTCTCGCTAGATAATTCCTGCAAGGAGGGAGGCTCGTGTTCATCGTAAGTTATTTAACTTTACAACATTAAAAATAAAATGAGGCAATATTAATATCGGACGTTAAAAGTGACTCGTCTGTTTTTATATTAATATATGTTGGAATATACGTCTTTATAATTTCAATAATTGTTGAATAAGAATCGTCGAATCAGGCATTTGACCGGCGATCGTATGATTAGTGTTAAATCATGCAAGGGGACAGTGAAAGATCTATTCGACGTCCTCTTGGACGAAATAAGAGTTTTTTAAATTACTCACCGTCCTCCAGCAGCAAATATGTCGTCAATTGACTTCACACTCTCCCTGCTATGTATCTTAATCGGCGCGTTCTTCCAAATAGTGTCCATAGCCGATCGAAATGAAATTGGAGTTGAATTCATCCGCGTTGAAATGCTCATCCAAAGTTACTCCATGTTGTGGAAATATTACTTCCGAAGCCGCAAATATCGCCTTGGCTCTAAAAACAAACGTCGGGGCCACAAAATGTTAAAACTGCGAACAACGTCGCTTCCGATCGCGCGCAACCAAACATGTTAAAATAGTTACTTACCTCTTCGTGAATGCTCCAATTTCACTTTATTCGCTTCATGAGCTCGTAAGATGTGAAAATTAAACGGCACTTGTGACTGAATATAATTGGAGACGAATAAAAACGGCGACCAACAAAGCGCTTTCCGCAACTGCCACTAACTGCCGCCGCAAGCTGCTGCCCTCTGCCGCGCGGAAATGGAGTAGTTCAACATGGCGCAGGAGCTGTCGGAGGATCCTGCCGCATCCTCCCGAATTATAAGAAGATGGACAAGGATAACTTCGTTTAGGACATCGCCGAGGACCGTCAATGTTATTTGTGGGCCCAGTGGGAGCAGCGTCGACGTTTTCATCCGCAGCTGGAGCCGAAGGCCGACGTTCAGAGAAAAGAGCATACTTCCTGAAGGGCTACTTCGCGCCGAGACTGAGTTCGAGCAGGCGAGTGATTTATTTTGCGAACTCGTTAATTGCCTGCGATGATAGGACTCGATTTTTAATTGCCTGCGTGGATTCGTGTCGCTCCGCGTCTCGTTGCGTCTCCGTCAGGATCACAATTCGAACTCGAGGTTCATTAAGCTCGTCTTTGCGTCGCCGTGACCGACGCTCCCGCGAACGAGAAATGGGCTATTCCGCTCGCGTAGGTGACGACGCGCGGCGGAGGGTAACGGAATTAACAGGCACTGTTGGGCCAGGGGTTCAGGCCCTACGGTTACCCAAAAGACGAACGGCGATTACTGTGACGGGCGCCCAAGTCGAACATTAATTCCTGCGATTATCTCCACCTGCAAGATCTGACCTTGGCGGACCCTGATCGGTCCCGTGGTCTCCCGGTTGATATATTAATCGGGGTCAAACTGATACGACGATCTGATCGTTCCTGGCCTGAGTCAAGAAAAGGACGGAGAACCGATCGCAAAGGAGATGTTTAGTTGGGTCTTAGTTGGAATCATTGGGACAGCAGCAACGTTCATTCTGGGAACTCGAGGAGGCGAGTCCCAAATTCGTCCTCTTTCGAGTCGAGGTGCAAGGACCATTTTATGAGCACAGTCGTGCGACAGATTTTTCCCTAAAACTTGAAATCTAGAAAATCAAGATACTGTATAAAATTGTATAAAATATTGTATAAAAAAGCATGTATTGTACAAAATTGTAATATACATTAAGGCGGCATGAAATTATTTGAACTGTAAATCTCATAAGGCAACCGAAACCCCAATTGCGGTTACAGTTATGGTCCCGATTCTAGAGCTTTCCAGTTATAACCCGCATTTACCGGGCTAACCGGGTTACCGTTGGGCCTCTAGTAACCGGTTGCCGAAGCTACGTGGGTTATAGCCCACGGACGATGCTCGTAGAGGCATCGTAAATGCTGTATTATGCGAATAACAGAAACAGGCGTAGATTAATTGATCTTACGAAAATGAAAAAAATCAAAGAAATTAAACGGATGGGATAACATTTTTCGTCCGAGGCTACGTTGTTGAAAACTATTGCCAAATGCATTACACCGTAGACGCGGTTGATCGACGAACTCCTTTTATTTTTGTCGTTTAAGCGTTGCGCAAACGGAAAGAGTACAATTAGTGTACGGCGCGGATATAGAACGGTCGTCGGGTTACTCGCGTTTGGCGACGTTTTTACCTCGAACGAGTTACCAGAGATAATGAAGAGATTGGAAACGAGATGGGAGAACGGAATGTTGCAGGAGATGGGAAAGAGAAAGTGCCCTGTGTGGCCCGCGAAGGAGACGTTTTCTTTCGTACTTCAGAGTTGACAAGGCCCCGTGCCAATCAACGAACGTCTCGATCCGTGCGCCTGGGTCTTTTACGACTCTTGCCTGCGGAGGCACGCCGGCCTCGCAACCCCATATTTTGCTAGGCGTACCATGCGTCCTTAAAATTACTCGTAACGCTACAACAGAATGAAAAATTCTAGCGTTGGAGGTGCGATTGTTTTAACTTGGAAATGTTTCAGAATAATTCCCCCGTAATATATCGTACAATTTTTTAAGCGTTATACTTCCAGAATATGTTAAAATCGTTTCAGATCGATTTAACAATTTTTTTCTTGAAATTTATCTTTGTTTTAGAGCCGATTCTGGACATATGCATTGGGATACCTCGGAGGATTCCGCCGATGACTTTGATCCTAATGGTAAGATACAGTAATTAATACAGTTTATATTTTTTTTTTGGATTCGTGTACATCGAGTTGTATCGAATTAGTATTACGGTAATAGCGAATTGTTAAGACTGTTGTCGCACTTTTATACGAACAAACCACCACCCAGTGGCACAAGGCACCCTTGTATTTTTCTTCTTCGCACATGTATACAGTAAATTCTCCCTAATCGATGCTCAGATTGTACACAAAAATGGACAGTTTGGGAATTGCATATGAATATGCAAATGCATAAAATCGGCAGATTTACGATAAACGAAATAAAGAACAAACATGGGCGCATTTTGTTTTCAGAAGGAAGAGAACCAAAGATTCGTACCTACCCGCCATTTACATTTTACCGTCCATTCCAACGGATCTACTGTCCCGCGGATCGTCACCCAAAGCGAGTGAAATTGAAAATTTTAAAGATGTTACAGGAAGGGACTCTAGTGTGGCCAACGAATTACGCGGAAGGCCAGTTCGACGACCCTTAAGTACTTATTACAGTTTATCGTTTACAATATTATCATAATATTTCAATTGAAGATTCTCCATTTACGACTTAATCTTTCCGAGAAGGATATGCATATTTGACAAAATATTATTATTATAATAATATTATTTTTCATATTATTTATTTATCACTCATCTGGGAGTAATTTGATTAACTTAAGTGTTTGCTTAAGAGTGATTTTTTTCTACTTTCATCGAGCAGTGATATTACACTATAGATATACATAGATATACACTATATATATATATATATATATATATATATATATATATATAACAACTTTAAGCAACTTATATATATATATATATATATATATATATATATATATATATTGACCGCAATAATTGCACTTCGGTCAATCGAATAGACTGAATGGTTCAATGCCGTATCCAGTTCCTAAAACTTCAATTTATTTTGATCGTTTGTAATGTTTTACCCATTGTCATCGACGATGCGAAACATTAATCTCTTTACTGCTTAAAGTTGTTCAAAAATTAACTAGGTATTAAAAAGAGGAATTAAACTGCCAAAGATTAGAATAAAAATTACTCGTTTTATCAATTCCCGTTCATAAAAAAAAAACTCACTCAGCGTTCGTCGTAGGTCGTTCATCGTTTCAATGTCGCATCGATCGCAGCATCGTTACTAGATAATTAGGGTAACTGTAAGAAGAGAGGTTGTAGTATATTTAGAAATCAGCATTTTATTGTTGTACAGTGAAATTTACAAAGGTGGTTAATCTAATCTACTATTGAAATTTCACTGTTCCGTGCTTGATACCCCGTTCACACAATCAACGAACAGTCACAACGTGTTAGCGATTTAAACCATTCGCGGACAATAGTCGGCAGCTGTCGTTACTCTTCGTTTGCCTTTTTCGCGCGACGATGCGGTTGAAAATGATCGAAATCGACGGTACAATTACGCGACACCGTGCACATTATGCTACCTAAGTAAAACTTTACGTTCTTAATGGTACCGATACGCTTTCGTTAATTCCGTGTGGCTCGGTGAACGAATACAGTCGATTAGTGAATTCATGCTCCCTTAATAATTTCATTCGTTCGAACGATCAATTCGATTAAATAATTTCATGCGAATTTCAATAGCGCCGAGACGGGACGATCTCCGTCCCGTTAGGTAATTCGAACCGGTGCGTTCGCGTAACGAAGAAGTTAAGACGTGAGAAAGGAAGGTCGATCGTAGAACAGATTTACGTCAGCGCGGATCCCGTCTCTCGGTCGGTTGTCTTAAAAATCGCTCGTCCTACCTCTACCGGAACACGTGGATCGTTTAAGCGTGTGGCGCGATAATCCGTGTCCTTAGATTACTTGGTCGAAGGGGAAATCATCGATCCGAACGAAATTGTCTCCCGTTTAGCGATCACATTTTGAGCACACGTTGCGACCAGAAAACTCTTTCTTTCCTCTTTGAAACAGACTCTTTCGGACTTTTCAACTCGATCAACACTCGCGCATATATTAGTTTCCAGTGGCCTCGATCTCCTTTTGAGCTTGCACAGAACACTCGTGTAAACTGTCCTATATACGCACACGAGCTTTTATCGGTGAACGATGATATCACGATGACGATATTATTATGAGAGCTTGATGGAGTTTATGACGATGACTATACAGGCCGAGTAATGGTAACGTGTACAATATTTCCTGCGACAACAAATACAATTCAATATCCTCGGTGATCGTTACGCGAAACAAATCATACGAAGTATAAAAATATCAGACGTAAAGAACGTGTATTAATTTAACATACGATAACATTCTATACATTATCATTGTTCAATTATCTTCGATACTGGTGTGTTAACTCGTGTGTGTGTGTGTGTGTGTGTGTGTGTGTGTGTGTATTCACCTGTCTGTTTGTCGTGTGCGCCGTTATATATATGCATGTATGTACGCGTATACGTGTTTTGCGTGTCGTTGCGCGCGCGCATTACACGGAGTTACGAAAAATTTCTTTGGTATCGGTGATCAATTATACAGAGTACGAGAAGTCGCGTATAGATCGTCGCACTCGCAGGACACTACGACGCGGATCGCAAGGACATTACCATGTAATTTTAGAAGTGATTCTCGCGCAACGAATCGTTCTTTACAATGCTCGCCCCCTACGGACCGTGTAGCATAAACATTACCTATTTATTGATTATCTGTGCGAATTCGTGCACGACTTTCAGTTAATTGGGATAGAAGAGACACACAGAGGTGACCCAGGAGTCTAGCGCGTCACTGGAAGTTTAGGAGTACCTCAGGATATTGGACTAATACCGTATCTCCGTCGATCGAGCACCCTCGATCCCGGATACAAGCTACGAGAAGAACACTTGAAGAACACTGATCGTTTCACAGTGGAGGAGCTTCGATACTTCGGTCCTTGGAGTTCCTGCCTAGCCAGGTAGTGTGTCGACACCTAATTAGAGTACGAAGTCCGACGACGACGAATTTGCTCACATTTAACACGTTCTCGCAACCGACAGGACCCTCGAGTATCTCGGCGAAGAAGTCACGCTTCGAGAACGGCTGTGGAAAAAAATGGCAGTGGCTACAGAGAACGATGGAGATTCTCTTAGACAGTTTCTCGCGTTACGGAGGAACATATTTATCCTTCGATCGAACGGCAGAGTCGGCGTTCTATCGTAGTATTCCGTGCTACCGAACGACTCGGATCAACGTCCGTTCGCTTTGCTACGGCGATTCACTTTCGGCACTATAGTCTTCTTGCTCGTTCGAGCAGCTTTCTCCAGCGAAATGATTTCTCATCGGATATTTCGTGCACTCGTTCTTCGATAGTTCCGTCCCGGTTTCGAGCCATCCGTCCGCTCGACGCGACGACGACTCGAAAGCACCCTGGTCGTCGTTTCAGAACTTTGATTCGCTAATTGCCTCGAAATCGACGAAAGTTACCTTCTTAGCCTTTGAGTTGCCCTCGTGGGGCAACCCCTAATGCTATACGGATATCTCCTGTATCTGCACGCGTTTCTTGATCGTGTTGGTGCCGGTGTTGGTGCTCAGCGAACTGGTCGTCCTTGTCGGCGGCTTCGGCGGTATCGGATCCTTGTGAACAGCGTTGCTGGTCCCGTGGCCAGATTTCGACTCGTTTCTCACCGGCTCGTCCGTGTCCAGCGACTGGCTTTGAAGGACTTGTTGGTGCTCCTGAATCGAGGGACTCCTGGCGAGAGTCGTGTAAGAGGGTGGCGGCTCTTGGGTCGATCTGGGACTGTCCGGTCCCTTCATCGACGATCTCGTGGTCATCGGCAGGGATTCCTGGCCGTTCGGCGTGCAGTCCATGGCTGCTCTCTTCTTGTCCCTGTCTCTTTGGTAGTAGATCCCGGCGAATATTAACATGTTCAGCACCAGGAGAATGCAACCGACTCCTACGGTGATCGCTAGGGCAGTGGTGGTGCTGTAGTAGTGGCGGGAGGCCAATCTTTGCAACAGTTCAGCGTCGTCTTCCGAATCGTCCAGGATCGGCGTGATGTCTTCCGTGATTCCGTCTTCGCTCGACGGCGTGCTACACGCCGTTGTCGAGGACGCGCTGGTCTTGGTCGTTCCTACCAGAGGCAGTGGAGTGTACCATTCATCCCTGACCGGTCCTGAAAGCGAGTTAAAAAATTCATTTCGTCGATCTAGCGAGAATTGCGGCGTTGCGATCTTACGATCCGATGTCGTCGCGATAATTGAACGATGTTTATTGAAAAATCGATATACTATGTGTATGTTTATATCTCAGAAACGGTTGATCTTTCGACCCGTTTACCGAGACTTTTTTCACTCGATAATCGACACAAGTAGACAGCTTGTTCGTATGATAAATCGAAGGCGGATGATCCGGCCGATAATTTTATTTAAAATATAAGATTGCAATTTACCCGCATAAAAGTGGTCGCCCCGCTCCCGGAAATGATGATGCCGCATGGAGACGTCGTCGTCGCCGGGTCGGTGAAGTTGCGGGATCAGGTTGAGCCAGACCGCCATTTTATGGCCACGGTAGTGACTCTTCATTTTCGGTTTCATGGCTAACGAGAAACAAGGTGGTTAAAGGCCAGTCTATCCCATCGGAGTATATAGAGTTAAGTCTGGGACTCACCGATGGTTAGATACTGTTGTGTACCAGTTTCGTATTGCTCCCACGTGAGACCGCGGTACCGCGTTTTCTCCTTCGGCGTGCCATAGTCCACGGATTCAATTTTGTGGGGTTCGTTCGGGTTGCCGGTTTTCGCGAAATTCGTGAAGAAGGTGATAACCGCCTCGGCCACGCCTTGGTCTTGGCGGGAGTAATTCCGTGGGAAGAAAGTTCCCCCGGCCACCAACGGTAATCCAAAAATGTAAGGGATGTCTTCGCCGCGGATGCTTCCGAGACGCTGGAACAATTACCGAATTACTTCGTTTTTCGAGATAGAAGAACATGTGAATTTCTGTGCATTATTTTTTATAACGTGCTTCATATTTTTAAATAAATACTTGTATATAAATTCTATAAACACTGCATTTTTGTCGATCGCGTCGCTATTATCCGAGGGCGCGCGATCGCGAAGTGCGATCGAGCAGAGGCACCGTTAATTATTCAGGACAATTTAGCATCGCACAGTGTTAAATGACTTCATGAATAATTTCGAAACGTTTAATTCGCACTTAGCGACGGTATCGAATAACGTCGATTAACAAGTACAATTTTGTTTCATGCGAGCAACGATGAATTAATTTTAATCGACGCGTCTGCATAATTTTAGACCCGTTTGTCACGCGGGGCAACGAATTAACGTCTACTTAGCCTCTTGACATACAAATAAAACGGAATTTGGATGGGACTTTGTTATCGATACTCTCGAGAATGTGCACAGGAAACGAACGACGACCGCGACTGGTCCTTGTGCGTCAAAGGGTTGTCTGGTCGAACGAGAGCCTTTCTTTCCGCGAGAGCTACAAATTCATCGGAAACGCGTTGATCGCACGGACGAGCGGATTTACGAAGATTGCGAGAGCGACACCGGAACTTATTAAACGCGCCACCTTTCCGCGCGCGACACGCTTTCGGTTTAATTAAATTTCGCTTCGCGTGTACACAGCTGGCACGCGTGGCGGGCGAACGCAGTAAATCGCTATTAACCGTGGGCCCTGGGCGAAACTTATTAACTTTCGGCCATGCTGTGATTCATGTTGGCCCTTCGGAAACTCGGAGGTTTACGACGTGTCCGCTTACTGCCAGAGAACAGGAGCTGCGACAATTTCGAACTACTGCAGTAAACCCTAACTTTCCCTGTCAAGATGTTGCTATTCCCGACGAGCATGCTCCGATTAATTATGAACTGGATTTCCCGAGAAGTAACCGAAGATTAGCGCAGCCGGCTCTCTAGAATTATCCAGTCTCCGTATCTGGATTTACGACGCGAACCAGCGGGGCATTGTTATCTTTTTTTAAGTACAGCAGCGCGCAGTTGACGAGATAATAGCTGATTAAAAAGGTCGAAGCTTTGTTCTTTGGCCGATTTGAACGAGGAGGAAGAGCCCCCGAAATTTCGCGCGATTAAATTTTAATATTCCTTGTTAAACCGAGCGAGCGGTTCTAAAAGCTCCGAAAAGAAAAAACGTGCCGCTTTTACCACAGCGAAATCGTTACCCTTGAATCATCTTTGCGGGCTACCGACACGGACGACGCGGTTCTACATTATTTTCCAGTGACCCGGATTCAAGGAATCTGATTAAATTTTGGCAATCTGGCACGGTAGTCTGCGGTGAATAACCGCGGGGGCTGATCCCGGTTCAAAAACCAGCAGCATTCGGTTTCCACGGGCAACGGCAGACGCGGAAAAGCGTCGTAATAACGCGAACACCCCGAGATTCCAGCGGCGAGCAAGTTCGAGGGATAACGTCGCGCTTAATTTACATCGGGCGACGGAGAGACCTCGGCGATAATGCGAGCGTCGTCCACGAGGCTCTCGGGGCGTCTGATTAAATCAGTAGCTTCATCGTGGAATCATGGGCAGCGGTTAAGCGGAGGAAACGAGAGCTCGAAACGAACGAGCGAGGAGGAATCGATGCCGAGGAAACACCGAGATCGGAGCACCATCGGACAATCTTCGGCGCGAGAGCACGATTGCGTTCTCCGGATTCGATTAAGCCGATACGACGAGTGTCTTTCCTCTGTCTCGCGTCTCTTGTTTAACTTGATTTTCGTCGGGAGAAAGCGCGGCTCGCGTTTTTCATACGGCTACACCGAGAGAAAGAGTACAGGAATTTTGCTCTAATTCGCGCACGGATTGCGCGCAAAGAGTGGACAAGCCGAGGGTCAATTGGGGAGACTTTTTAATCGATCGTAGAAGCGCCGTTTTCAATAAACAAAAGTGATCGAACAGGATCGTAACGCAACCGCGCGCGCATCACGTTCCAAGCCGTCTAAATTAAACTAAATTTATCTCGACGCAGCTTATTAGAACCAATTACGTCACATTGCCGATTTACCGAACGTATTACCGAGCCCCTATTATGTGAACTCGGGTCCCGCGTCGTGCCGCTTATGCGAACTCACGTTTCGCGTCGCACGTGATCAAACAATAGCTACGTAATTCCTATGATATGAAATTCGTTGACGCGACATTCAACTTTAGTCGCTATCCTGGAAGTCGTGCGAGCCGTTCGTGTGCTCATCGTTCGTTACGTCCTCTCATAATTCAGACGGGGAACGAAAAAGCGTGGTTCTTACCGTCGACGACAAGACTGAGATCCTGGAGTGTTTGAAAAACGATGGAAAAAGCAATTCCTTTTTCATCTACGATATGCGATGCGAAAAATAACGAACGACGAAATATTAAAACAGCAAAGCGAAGAGGTCGGCGAATAAAGTGTCCGATAAAAAGCAAAGAGTCGCGTCTTCGGCGAAATTTAGACGACGCAACGTGCTCCTGGTTTTTGCAACGATAAAAGGATAATTAGATTTCCTTCTAGTTTCACGGCTTTCCCGAAGAGAACATCCATCGAGCTATCGGTTCAGGAAAATGTTGCAACTCTGCAAGCAAACTCATCAAATCGAAATAATGAACCGTACGTCGGACTTATCGCTGCTCTGTAGCTTGCCGCTGTCCTTGGTCTGTGGCTTGCCGGTGTCCTTGGTCTGATGGCTGAAGTGATAGAAATAGGTCCTCGCCCCTCTTCTGGCATGATAGAAAGCGATCCTCATGAGCGGGGCCACCGTGTGCCCGTCGCTCAGAGCTTCCATGGTCGAGTCCCTGAGGTTGATCGGATGGAGGACAGGCTTGTCCCAATCCGTGTACTCGTTCCTCACCGCGGAGAAGATCTCGTTCAGATGATAAACGTACGTGTTCCTGATGAACGTTCTCAGGATGCGATTCCGATGATCCTCCTCGAACCCGTACTGGATGTCTTCGGCGTTGAAGTCGAGATTCGATTCCGTCGACGAGACCCCCAATATCAACGGCACCTTGATGAACGTGTCGCTGGCTCTCTCCATGTCGAGGCCCGGGTCTGGATTATTTTGGTCCACCGGCAGGCCGGGTCCTACTCGCGGCACGAATCTGGATCATGAAAGGCAGTTTTTCGGTCATTTCTCCCGGAAATGCTGGGGGGAATCGAAACCGGCAGATACGAGAAGAATATTAAGTCGATCGAGTCTCGCGGCTCTTTTTATAGAAACTCGGGGCAATTGGAAAAAAAGGCGGCGGCTATGTTTCTAATTTTTTGCCGCGATTCGAAGGCGATTCGGAGGCCACGCGACACGATTCGGCGGAAATTCGCCGCGTACTTTAGCTCCGCGATGTTTCTTACTTGGCTCGCGCTCGAACAGACGCAGTCAGAAATTACACGGGCGCAGGACCGGCGCGGAGAAATTCACAGCAACCCGAAATTCGGCATTTCCGGGAGGAATTATCGTATTCCGCTGATTCGACGCGACTAATTGCCACGCGGGAAGCGACCATTGATCGGCCGCTGCTGCGACAACGACGACGCTCGTGCTCGTTAATTAACTCGAATGTTCGTCGCTTCGATTCCCGTCCATCGAATTTCATTCTGGCCGCGGTCGCGATATCTTCTTTTACTTTGGCGCGAGCATCCGCTGGCAGCGTATCCGCGTCGTCGGATATTGAAAAGCGGCGCGACGGTTCGGAAATACGTTCGGATTGAATAATACGGGACGCCGAGGGCTCGCAATTTTCCGTCGTTCCCGCGAAAATGTCTCCCGGAGGTAATTTCATTGTCTCATATGTAGTTTCCCGTGGTTTATGGAACTTGTTTATGCGAAAATGACGCCGAATACGCCCGAGTATCCATGGATGTTAAGCGGAGAGCCCGGGATAAGATCGTAAACGGTTAGTATCTTACCGGATTTCCGGGAGTTCGACCGCCATAAGATCGTAGAGTGGCACACCGCGCAGACAGTCGGCGATATCTTCGTCGTTTCCCGTGGAACATCCTATTTGCTCCGCTACTTTTAAGCGCAGGTCGTTTGGATCGTGAACGGAGGCCCATGGGCTTAGCGCGGAACCGCTTGATAATACCACGCGATGGAACAGACCTGGAAAAACCATTAAACCGTTAGTAACCGAGATAATCGAATCACTCGGCGCCGTTACAATTTTTCCGTCCGAATTGTTATTAATATTACGCGATTACAAAATGCGAAAGGACCGTTTTCCTCCCACTCGATAACGCAGCGCGATGGAACAAGCCTGGAGAAGTCGTTGCCGATCGAAACGATCGAATCGGACCGCGTCGTTGCAATTCTTCCGTCCGAATTGTTATTAAAGTTACACGATGCCGGAATGCGCGAAAGAACTTTTTCATCATGGTTGTTATAGAAAATAACCTTGGTTGGGCGATTTCACGGGCAAATATTTGTCACGATGATATTGTTGTTCGAGTGCAAAAGTGACATCGATCCGTTTGAAATAATGGCAATTTCAAATAAACAATTATTCCGCTATTTCTTTATCTTGGATACGATGAAAGGGATTTTATTTTAATAGGAATTTGCTTGAAATAATTCGAATAACATCGAATATTTGAAATAATGTTATCTCAAACACATTTCTCGACACTGCACCTAAATTCTTGAAATCTGAGAAAAAAACCGCATAATCGGTTTAGCGACAGCAAGGTAGCTGCTTCGCAGTCCCGCGAAGATATCGTCTAATTTTTATTCGTCGGTGCAAGTAGCAAATTAACTCGGATCAGGCGAGATCGTCCGACTAATTTTCTGCGTTTCCGTCGCCGTCGATTCCACCACTTTCTTGCTCGCATATTACGCTCGCTGTTTAAGTACTTTTCACGGCGACTCGCGAGACGATAACAACGAATTGCATTTTTTCACGGCCGTCTCGAGTCGCGTCGAAGAAGGAAGAACCCGTTAAACTCCTGCGAACGCGGGACGCGTCGAAGTTATTACGGCATCAACACGGGGTCGTTATCCGCGATAGCTCAACGAGATTTACGCGATAATAAAAAATATTCAAGGAGACTGAAACGGCACCGGCGACGAATTATGGCATAGCGCGACGCACAGGTAACGCCGCCATTTAGGTACAGTGAATAGAATGCCGACTTATCGCGTGAATTCCCCGTGAAAAATGGCACTGCGACTGCCCGTTAGTCTGCACGGTTAAACCAGATATTTCACGCCACTTGTCGTATGCTGCGAATAATGTTTGATGGGCGATGCTTCCGTCGTGCAAATTCGATCGAATTTTATATCCAATGAGCAAATCGTTGAACTTATTGGAACAAGACCAAACACTACAGAAAATGCCTAGAAAACGCAAGCTCCGATTCAATTTTCTGCGGATAAAAACTTGCTTTACAATTCCTCAAAATGTGAACCCTTAAATTTACAATGCTAATTTTAACCGCCCACTTAAATTCACCCGAGACAGGTCATCCGAATTACTCGGTTCTTATCGTCGACAGGAATTCGCTTTACGTCGAGAGTCGCGTGATCCGACGTTTAATGGTTATCCGCGTAGGTGGACGCATAGAGAAAACATAAAGGTTCGATTTTAACCAGTATCCGAGAAAGTTTCGGAACTGTTTCACGAGCTATATTGGAATTTATTACCTGCGCGAAAAGTTTTCGCGTTACCGGTTCCAATGAGAATAGCTATAAAAAAATTCCCGAGACTGGAACTTTAGGATTAATGAAATTGAAAAATATAAATTTTTGTCTGCGACAGGAACAGATGAATATAAAAGAAGTTCTCAAGTATTATGAATATTATTTAACGAATGATATTGTAACAAAATTAGATGACACGAGTCTAGCGATTATATTTATCCGAGTTTCCAACAATTTTCCACGCGAAGAAGTTTTACCGATCCGTCGTGTCCCGTCGTATTTCTCGATTCTTTCTGCAAGACATGGTCGATGCCGATCCAACAAAATCCGGCGGCACATCGACGGAAGCGCTCCTTATTACCGCGGCGATTCCCTGTTTGCCCTCTAATCTTCTCCAGTTTCGCTAACGAAAAGTATACGATATCCAAGCTTTTCCCTCCTTGATACCGAATCTTCTTCCAGTCAAAAAGATAGAAATCCCTAAGGGAGAGATCAGCCAATTTTGTTCAGGATTCCGAGATACAGTAACGTCTTCCTAACTGATGCTCGGATTACCCACGAAACTAGACAATTTGGGGAGAAGGAGATACGATTATTCGAGCCTTGCGATTCGTTTTTATAGTTACGAATTGTCAACAATTATAAAAAGCTCGAATAATCGTATCTGCTCTTCCCAAATTGTCCATTTTTGTGCGCAACTGGGCGTCAGTTAGGGAGACATTACTGTATTACGGGCGGGGATTTAATTAAGGCCGACCGATCGGAGAAGTTCGTCGACTTTCGGACGAATGTTAACCCACGAACCCACCGCAGGCTACCTAATATTTACACAGCGAAGTTTTCGTACTTGTAATTGATAATAAAATATTAAGCACGAAGCGATCTACCCTCGTAATCGACTCGGATACCGGTTTGTAATCGATACGCGCGTGCCGGGCTCGCGAATTTTCCGTCCGGCGCGTCGCGTCGGCTCGACTGGAAAAAGGAGAACACGCTCCTCGCGCGAGACAAACGGCCATCGATCTCGAAATACGATCAAACGTGGATCCACGGTCGTCTGATGGGCAAATATCGCTTTCCGAAAATTACACCGGCTCGCACGAGACTGTAAAAGGCAAATATTTGTCCCCCACGGATCGGAGGACATTTACATTGGACACGGATTGTACCGTATTTTCCTTCGCCATCCTGTCGGATTAATCTGAATACGTTGCAACGTTTCTACGCGAAATCATCCACGTTTAATCCTTCGGCAACGATATCTCCGCGCTGCTCTGAACTGACTTTTGACGAATATTTCAGTGTCGGATTATTAAGCACGATACGGTTTTACGGGGCCACCGTAACCGTTGCAATCGATACGAATAAGGCCGTTGCATGCTAATTTGACTCGAACGATTTCATTTATAAATAATAGCTAAAGTTAAAAGAGTTAAAAAAAGTTCGGATCCCTTCGCTTCGTTTAAGGGTAATATAGGGTTGAAGAGCCTAAACTTCACCCTCTATTTACCGAGTTATTACTTAAGGTGTACAGACGGAACAAAAGCGATAATGAAGCTGCAAATTAGCTTCCCTTGGGATATTTTTCTCAGAATTTTAAATCAGTTTGCAAGGCTTGAAAAAGATAATCTATTTCTCTGGATATTTTGAACAACTTTGTCGAGATCTACGATATATTTAAATGTCATCGAAATTGGAGAAATACTTTTGGAACGCAAAATGAAATTTGTTGGGCAATATAATCGCATTCGTCGGGGTATTCCAGATATTCCAGCGCTGTCCGGAACAGCGTCGCGCGGCTTCGCGGTTTCAAGGGTCTCGCAGCTTCTTATCGTTTCGTCGACGCGATTAAACGTCGCATCCTGCATGCAAATCGCTTCATTCGTTTCGTGGAAATTTTACAACGCGGCCATCGGAAGCGTTCCATCCTGAACGCTGAATCGTCGTTACACCTTGGAAATGTGGATTCGGAAAGTTTCGGCCGCGAGAACGCGCGCCTGAAATACAAATCATGAACTCGTACGATCTGCTCCTCCGGTGCCATTATGATTCCCGAGATTTCGCGACCACTGTTGCCAGGAAATTGACGGAGCGAGGGGAATCTCTTTTGCCCGCCCCTTGCCCCGCGCCGCGAAATCGTCGACAAACTGGGAAGCTGGAGCATCGAGGGGATACGTGGCATCGCTGCTTTAAGCGGCGATAATATATTTTTCATTATATAAATTATGCAACTTTTTGCGAGCAGGTTGCGTTATCAGGCACGCAACTTTCATTTATAGCATTTCTTGGTAAAGTTATTAAACTTATTGTCAGCCCCGAGTTCTTCGCATCCAAGCGCACAGATCTCTAATTAAAACCATCTTGCGTGACTAATTTCATTTTCCCCAATTACCGCCGACTCGATTCTTCTTCTTCTTCTTCTTCTTCTTCTTCTTCCGGAAGCTGTTTTCAGAGCGATGCGTACAGCTCGTTTAACCAATCTTAAGGATTTCCACTGCGGTAGCTTCTGGGTCCCATTCCTTTCCACGTAATACAGGGTGCCCCGAAATTATGTTACTTCCGGCAAGCGAGAGATTCCTCGGATCATTCGAAGTAACTTTTTCCTTTGCGCAAATGCGATCCATGGCTTCGTTTACGAGTTATTAACGAAAAACGGCCGAGCCAATCAGCGAAACTGGGCGTCGACCGCTCGTTGTCTCGACCGCCTCGCGCCAGCCGAGCTCGTCTCGCATTGGTCGGTGTTTTTCGTCGATAACTCGTAAACGAAGCCGCGGATCGCATTTTCGCTAAGGAAAAAGTTACTTCGAATGATCTCAGGAATCAGCCTGAATCACCAAATTGTGGGACACGCTGTACGATATTTTCATTGTCGACGATTCTTGTTATAACGATGAGACAATGGTCGGCAAGATAACAGGTGCCACGTGCGCCATGTATTTCCCAAAGAGAACGCGAGGAATAAAGCGGAGCGAGGTTCCAGGGAATCCGCGGCCGTCCGAATCTGTCCCTCCGCCTAGCCATTTCCCGTCGCTTCCGGTTGCAACGGAAACGCGGCAAACAGTTTACATCTTGATGGATAGGGTCCGTCTCGGCTGGCACACGCTGTCTCCGTCTTCGAGAGCAGCCGCAGGAAGCGTCGGCGGAACAGCTTCCAGTCTCGGTCAGGGGCTGCGGCTTTTTCCGTTTCGCTCTTCGCTTCTTTTTGATCCCGATACCGTGGTACGCCAGCGGACGACTAACTTCCGGTGAATAAGGGGCCACGAGAGCTTTCCGATCCATCCGCGCGGCCAAGCGCCGTCAGAATGCACTTGAGTGCTACCGAAGAGCGCCGGGAGGAAGTTGATGCTTCGACCGGACAACTTTTACCCGGGTTTCCTCTTTTTACCCGCCCCTTCCTGCCTCCCTTTTTCTCTTATCGTCGCTCTCTTTTCTACGCCCCGGGCATATGTAGGGTACGTCCGGCTGGCCGCGAATCACCGGCCGAGCCGTTGAATTCGTTGAAACTTTCGGGAATTCACTCTGCTGCTTCTCGGCCGAACTTTCGGAGTCGAAGAAACTGGCGCGATGTTTTGATGGCGCATTAAAAATAATGATAGCAGCGGGAATTCTCTGAGACTTTCGAAATTCTAATGTCCAAGTTGTCTCCGGAGTTCCGACGATCGATCGTCGATTCAATTATTCGTATTCTCGATGAAAGCGACGGTGTGCGTTGTTTTTCTTTTTTTAGACATTTTTCTTAGGAGATGTAAGAGATTGTACATACAGAGTGTTAGGAAATTATATGTCGCGATTGTTACAGTGCGATCCTACGCCTTTGAATCGGTAGAGATATTTTATATAAAGAAAGGTGGCCGAAGAATTCTCCCTAGAAGTCTCGGAGCTTGAGATTGAAAAGGGTAATCGCGCCGGACGCTCGGACACGATTCTTCGAGCCTCGCGGCTCGTTTTTGTAGAAACTCGGGGCAGTCGGTAAAAAATACATAGCAATGCTGGAATAAAAAACGATGACTCAACTTTTTTATTTCTAATTTTTTGCCACGATTCGAAGGCAATTCGGAGGCCACTTGATACGATTCAAAGGCAATTCAGAGGCAACTTGACACGATTCGAAGGCAATTCAGAGGCAACTTGACACGATTCGAAGGCAATTCGGAGGCCACATGACACGATTCGAAGGAAATTCGATGATCGTCGATATTTTTTGCAAATTATCGAGAACCATCGATGGTTTTCCGGCCTGTGGCGCGTATCGTTTGTTCGATCAATTTTTCGGAAGGTTGCTATTCGGTAACGGTTTTCAATTTCGCGAATGTAGCTACTGTCCGATATCAGGCGCGGTCCGATAATAGGGGGAGCTCATCCGGTAATAGGGGAATATCAACAAAGAGACGTCGAACATCGGCAAACAAGTCATCGGGCCATCAAATTAGCCCTAATTATTCGCCGACTTCCCGTCGAATTCAGGTTCGTACTTCCGGGCGGCGTGTGACGCGCGACAAGCAGGAAGTCCGACGACAATATTAGGCCGAGAGATGGTCTATTTACGCTGCTCTCGTCGCGACGGGCCGCGACGCGTCCGCATATTTTCCTCGACGAATTTTCGCGTCGGCGTTGTCGCGCGCGGTTCCGTTTCCGTCGACGGGCATCCCGACTCGAAACGATCCGGAAACTCCAATCTGCTCGGACACGTACGATGCCAATAAAAAATACATTCTCGGTTCTCGAGGTATAAAACGAACCTACGCAATTTGTCACCATCCGCATCCACGCGAGATCGATACGCGCAATTTTTCCTCCTCCTCCTCCTCCTCCTCCTCCTCCTCTTCCCGATTCCTCTTTTTGCTCTCTGTGCGTGCGCGTATACGTACGCGAGCGTGAGTGCGCGCGCGCGCGCAGGTGTGTGTTTTTTTTTGCATGAGATCTCCCGCTATCTCGATTGTCGGCTCGCTGGTTTCGCCGGACTAATCTCTCGCCGATTAATCTATCGAGTGTCGGCCGCGCTGAATCCCTCTAATCGTGCCCGACAGCGATATTTCTGCTCTATTCCGAATCGATTTTCATTCGATGCCGCTCGTTATTGTACGGTCCTTCGTCATCGGTTGAATCGGGGCCGACTACGATCGTTCCTCTTAGGCGCCCGCGATTCGTCACGGTTATCTAATTTCGCGGATCTATTTTCGGCGTCGGTTTCAGAACTTTGTCGCTGCTCCATTTCGATCGGTCGGAAGGTCCGTGCGCGATTAACGAGTAAATACGAAGCGATCTTTTTATGCGATCTTTTTATTATTCCTCGTTCGATCGTGCATCGACTGTTTTTCCATCTTCCGCGTAACTCCACGATTCCTTGTTTTCTCGTAAAGAAAACTGCTCCAACCGCTGCTTCGGATTCAAAATTCTGTCCTTTAAGGGAGATAGAAGTCCGTAGGGACGAGGTCCGGTTGAGTGTGGGGGATGGGACAGGATATCCCAGCGATGGAGGACGACTCCTTTACGATCGATCGATCCTGGACGCTTCTCTTGAAGTATTTTAAAGAAAAAGTTATTGAAAATGTCAAGCTCTGTCGCATATTCGAGTTTCATCAGGATCAGAGTGGAGAAACACGTGGATACAGTAATTTCTCCCGGAAATGCCATATTTCGGGTTGCTGTGAATTTGTCTGTGCTAGTTCTACGCCTATGTAATTTATTGTTACATCTGTTGGGCGTGAGTCAAGCAAGAAGAACCGCGGAGCTACAATTCCTTGACATTACAAGGAATTGCCTTCGAATCGTGGCACGTGGCCTCCAAATTGCCCTCGAATCGTGGCAAAAAATTACAAACTAAAAAGTTAAGTCATCATTTTTATTCCAGCATTGCTATGTATTTTTTGCCGACTGTTCCGGGTTTCTATAAAAACGAGTCGCGAGGCTCGAAGAATCGCGTCTTAGTATTCTCGGATCTGCCGCTTTCAATTCCGACCTCCGAACATTTCCGGGAGAAACGACTGTAATCGCTGATATCCGCAGTCCGGTGATAAATAATTTGCCGTCGAGTGCCCCCGACATTTCCCATAGAACATAGAACATGCGTAGGCAAGTAAAATTGGGGGAGGGGGGCCAAGGGGGTGACTTACCCTTGCCGTAGGGAGCGAGCAACAGGAAATTCACCAGCGCGGCGCCGGTGTCGTGGCCAATAAGCGTGATTTTGGTCGGATCGCCGCCGAAAGCTGCGATGTTCTCTCGCACCCACCGCAGCCCCATGGCAATATCCTTCAAGGCCAGATTCCCGCCGGATCCCGGGATCCTGTCTGGATACGGTCGAGTCCTTAGGAAGCCTGGAACACCGCCAAGAGTTAGCGAGTCGGCGATTCCGCCGGCGGAATCGGATACGGCAAATATTTCGGACGTCGTTATTATCCTATCGCGATTCTTTCTCGATTTCGTCCGCCGGCCTCCCTTGTCGCGCGGCCTTGTTTTCCATTTCCAGTTTAAAGAATCGATGCGGAAGTCCTCTGTGCCCGAGCAAGGAGACACGGCCGGCTAGAATTTATATCGCAAATGGAATCCAGTTTTTTTTTCGCGTTATTTTGTTTCTTTTTTATCGGAGCCAGCGCCGCAATAAAATTGTTTACGTATCGGATGGCTATAGCTCGATTACAGGAAACGGGGTCGTGGTATCGGTTATTCCGGATATTGTAATTGAATACGGTTACGGAACCATGAAATATTAATTCTCCCCGCGGATTTATGACTCGGCCGGGGAGTGTGTAATTATTAGGTTGCCGTATACGAAATGTACATCTTCTTTTTGCGCCATTTTGTTCGCGATCGAACCGCCTGCCATCTGCGCGTCAGCGAACGGATAACCTTCTTCGGGGTAATGGAAACTTTTAAGGGGACACGTTCCACGATATTTTAAGCCTTTTTAAGCCCCGTTTTGTCTTTGAAGCCATTTTAATTAATCATTTTGACCGATTTGGTGGATCTATCGTTAAAGAATTCCGCTGTTCCTTCGCCACGCTTTTTCCTTGCTTCATAGAGCACACACCTAAGATTCCTAGACGGTAATTAAGCGTCATCACTATAACGTGGCCAGCACTGGCTAACACAGATCCATCGTAGACGTTCCCGGTTCCCCATTCGTAGCTTTCGCCGTGAACGTAAACCATAACTGCATACGGTGCTTCTAATCCTCGCGAGCCTGCAACAATCGACAGTGCATGTTAATAGATCAACGCCTTTTACAGCGTGTGGAATTTTTATGCGACCATAAATCGCCGTCAATCGTCGGTGTAAAAGATTCAAGAAACGATCGAGCATCGTCGAAACATCGATGGCCACAAATTCTTCGAACGCGGCGACTCGAAAAATGATTCGCGCGCGGATCTATCGTCGCTGGGACGAAACGTTGCGATCGATTACGATACCAATTCGTTCGCGGCTCTTATCTAAACAAGCCATTGGCGTTTCGTTTCGTCCACTCGTCCCGATTTACCGTGCACTCTCCGCTGTACCGCGCGGCCGTGGAAATTAATTTTGCCAGCAACGTCGAATCTAATATCGCTAATGGTAACAATACGAGTGGATATCCTAGTTTGAAGAGTGTGTCCTCGAAACTGGCGGCGGAACGGTTCCCCGGCATTAGCATTAGCAATTTAGTTGGCAGACATTCGCGGTCTGTTTAATTGTAGAGACACTTCGCGCGCGCTTCAGTAGAAGCGGTCGCTGCTTAGGCAGACACGACGTCGCACCGCGATTTAATTAGCTGTTCCGGTTGAACAAGACGAGGGCTACAAAACTGCGGAGCCGTCCAATTGGCCTGATTAAAACGCTTCGTTATTCGGCGCAGGGCACCGCGGATATAATTTCGTCCGGCGGGCAAGGTCGCGAATTGTATTATATATTCTCGTAGAACGTCGCGGTAACTTCGTTCTCTCTCCTCTCTCTCTCTCTCTCTCTCTCTCCTCCCGTGTAACAATAACTCGAAAATATTATTACGAGCAGCGTAACTCGGGACGAAGAACGATTTCGAAAAAGGGCACGCCGTTTTCGGGCCGGAAATTTAATTACGCGAGATCGAGATCACCGCGAGCCGCGCACAAGTTTCATCCGCGCGAACGAAAAACGCCGAGGACTGTAAAAACAGGGCTGCAGTTAGGGATGGAAGTAGGTTCGATGTACAGGGTGTCCCGGAAGTTGCTCCAAACCGGAAAGGTTGCTCGAGAGCGCGAATTAGGGAGAATTTACTGTTATCTCGAAAAATTATGAAGGTCCGCCGTTGAAATTCGATATTCGGGGCACTGTCCCCTTTCCTCCCTTTCCTCAACCCTTCCTCAAAATTTTATCTCTCGATTTTGCTCGCGAAAATACAGTAATGTCTCTCTAATCGACGCTCGGATTGTCCAGAAAAGTGGACAATTTGGGAAGAGGAGACGCGATTATTCGAGTCTTGGAGTTCGTTTTCGTAGCTACGAAATCGCATCTCCTCTTCCCAAATTGTCCATTTTTCTGCGCAATCCGAGCGTCAGTTCGGGAGACATTGCCGTACTTTGTAACCTCGGCCGAGAACAGTCGAGGCACGCAATTATCGAGAGCGATTTTTCGGCCAATTAGCCCGCGGCGTCCTGCAGTCGAATCGTCGCCGTAATATCTCTCTGAAGTGTCGTTAATCGCGCCGCTATCGCGGCTAAATATCGCTCTTTAATCGGCGGCAAAGCGGAAACGAGGGGCCGTACGATTAGCACGCGACGTCGCTTTTATTGGTTTCGTCGAAAATTGAATTTCTCTATCGCGTTACAATCCGGTCGGCCGATTTAATTGGTAGCGGACCACGTTTGTCGCCCGTGGCGTCGGCACCAGCAAATAACAACGCGAGACACGCTCCCGATTTCGTCGATTTCGTCGATTTCGTCGATTTCGGGGATTTCGTGGACGTGCGAGACCCGAATGAAAAACAGCGCCGACACGTCGCTGTTCGACTCCGAGTCAAACGAAAATTATTTTTTCTACGGGAAAGGAGGGTACGGTTGCTGAAAGTTGGCAGACAATTGTCACAAGGCCCGGATTCGCTTTGACACCTGAAACGTTGCCACCTTTGCAGCGCACAGTGGCAGGTTTTCGAATACCTTTGAAAAATAACAGTTCTCGAATCGACTAGGCTAGTTTACTAGATTTATTAGTTAGCTAGACGTTACTATTACTCGAAATGACAACAAAGAAATAGAAAAATCAGACTTGACTTGTCAGCGTGCATTACAATATTACATTGCATGTGTCAATGACGCCCAGATTGCGCACAGAAATGGACAATTTCGGAAGAGGAGATACGATTATTCGAGCCTTGCGGTTTATTGTTATAGTTCTAAATTGTCCACAATTATAAAAACGAGGCTCGAATAATCGTATCTCCTCTTCCCAAATTGTCCATTGTAGTGAACAAACTTAGCGTCGGTAAGGGAGACATTACTGTACACGCTGATGGTGCCCGAATATTAACGTCACTTGTAAGAACGTGAAAACGAGCACCCGGTATGCTGGAAGCGCGCGCGATCGATGCGCTGGATGTAACATATTATGAATTAAAGTTCCGACGCTCGAATATTGATTGTTAAAGTATGTGTGCCAAGCGCGCGAGTATCATTAACTACGTTGTCGCGCTTTGGTATCCCGTTTCAAAGAAAATCTTCTTGATCTGCGACGCGTGCAACACTCGTAATTAATTAACTCGCGTTAATAACATACCGCCTGGAAATTTTGTACCGATATCTATCACCTGTTTATGGAGGGAGCGCACTGTTACGAAGCAACTTACTTCCCGAAGTAATTAGTTCCGGAGTAATTAGTACCTTTATACCCGGTATATTATCACCAAAGTAAGAGCGCGAGCGCTCGTACATCATCCGGCGACCGTTAAAGTCGCGACCGTGTCACAGGCTCCGTCGAATTGTCATTAAAAAGCTCTGAACTAATTTAACCTTAGCGGATAATTGCAAAACCAACATCCACGGGCATAAAAGGAGATCCGTCGAGTGCGCGTTTATCGGAGCGACGAGGGAAATCGAACGATTTTGTGCGATCGATTTCGGAATTAAATAACGTCCGAAATACATCGATACGTGCATTTTTTAATTAAAAATAATTCCACGGAAATTTGATCGTAAATGTAATTCGGTCGACAGATCGTTAAACGTTTCCTTCGTTAAATAGAATACATTTGCGTGTATTTTGTGTCGACGTAGAATTTGGACAGACATTCTATGAAACTCGGTTTTCACTCCGTTTCTATGCAACTTCCAAGTACATAAATGGCATAGAATATTGCACACATGCAATACACGCCTTCTACGGCATAGAATATGGGCGAACGATAAATATTCGATGGAAAATATTTTGCTACGAACGAGAAGCGCTCTCGCGTGTTACGATTAACTTGAAAGTAAGTTCCTGGGACTCGTACATTTATTAAATCACTATCCATTTCCATTAAACGCGTTCCACGTTTTTCGTTAACAACTCGCGAACGAAAAAGTTACGTCGAACGACCCGAGGAATCGGCCCTTTTTGCGAGCGTTAACATAATTATGGGACACCCTGTGCGCGCGTCTACAAATTTTCGGAGATCTCTCGTTTCTGTCCGTTCAACGGATCGTCTAATGGCCCGATCCATTAATCCCTGACAATGTTACTTGGTCCGGCGGAAGTTTCGGCCAACAAAATAGTTCGTGATTTCAAGTATGGTCAAAGATCGTTATCCTCACCGCTTCCGGGTATGTACAGGTTCAGGAAGAGGCAGTCTTCGCTCTCATTGGTCAGGAACATGTGCAAATGTTTCAGCTGCTGATACCTGCCCAGAGGCATTTGCGAAAGGGCGACCGTGTCATTGCCGATGTCCGGTAAGTGCTGCGGGCAGACCGCGCCGAACGTGTCCGCCAGTTTGATACCGTCCCAAGGAATCGGAGAGATTGGCGGTCGAAATCGTAGATCTCCTATGGGCGAGGCCGCGTACGGAATACCCCGGAACACTTCCACCGGGTCCAAGTGTCTGCTGTTTAACTCCTGCGGCAAGAAAGTTCAGCGCTTCCGTTAGTGGAACTCTCGCTTCGGGAACAACGAAAAACTTTGTCTTATTCGTTGGTCTGCAACAGAAACTGCTACGAATTACGATAAGGTGTAAAACTGTGTCCAATGATTTCCGTAGAAAATGATAATTCGTTCATAGAGGGTGTCTCATTGTCAGCTGAAAGAGCTCAATTAAAATCTCCAGTATTTTCAATGCTATCGAATAACTTTTTATTAATATTACAAGTCTTGTGATTTCTTAATTTTGTTATCGTTTTAAACAACTGCAATTATCGCAAAGTTTTTGCAATAACAATGTACCCAATGTTTTTGTAGCCCACTATCTCTCTCTCTCTCTCTTTCTTCAAAAGTTGCGCGTTTCGCAAATATTTTCTACAACTTTAAATCGTGAATCACCGTCGATGGTTGCACGCATGTGAAATTGGTATCATTAATGTATCGATGCTCGTACCTATATATACGCGAAACTGGTATCGTTACGCGCGTTATCGATGATCGTTCACGTATGAAATTGGAACGACCATCAACGGCATTCCATATTCCGTACCTGTTTAAAGTTATCGAGTATATTTGTAGACATCATTCGGTGAGAGTAATTTGACTGCAAAACTTCATTATATTGAAAAACTTTATTCATATAACGCATGAAATCTTTAAAAGGGTCAATTTCAAAACGCGCTATGCTAACAACGAAAGCAATAAAAAAGAATTTCTCTGCCCTCCCGTTGCCCTGCGTCCTGCAATCGCCAACGCACCGAAATTGAAGCAATGGAAGGGGTACATAAGGGATGCCATATTAGTAATATTATTATTATATATTATATGTTAATTATTTAATAATTTATTTAAGACGCGACGATGCGTAAGTCAGCCTTTTGGCCACGACGACGCATTCCCCCCACTTCGGTGTCCTCCCATCCGAGACTCTCCGGTAGGAGTGGGGGAAAAGGAGCTCGCGGTCGATCGCCGGCAGGAGGGGGGAGACGCGTAATTTTGGAACACCTTGTATGCAACAGCCTCTTCGATCCGGAGCAGGGCGAACTTAATTCGTACAATAGAGCCGTCGGAGCGTCGCGTGCAAATTTATTTGTTAATAGGACGCTCGAGAGATATCTCTGTCGCGGATTAGCGAGTCGTTTCACCTTAACTCGATGAATTTCGCAACTGAAATAACAACGAGAATACCTCGTTACTCGAATCGGCGTGCAGCGGGTAGATAGGGAAGATCTCTGACGCTAATATCGCGAACGACAACAATGCTGAGTTAAATGTAAATCCTCTGTTTTATGTTGCATAAACCTGGTCGGGCACGCGCCCGCTTTTCCAGAAACTAATTACCTAATTACCTCCTGTGTTTCGATTATCCGTGGTTTACGAGGGCTGCGACAATCCGCAGATGCCGCGCCGCCTCGACACGGTCGCGCGAACGTACCTCCAGTTTCCGCGGTTCTTTCCGTTGCGAACAGATTTTGACGATTATGTTATTTCCCGCCGCGTTCTCCGAGGCTAATAACGTCCCGTTAAGCTCGCATTACGTCCTTGCAAATCTAACGAAATCCTCCGCGGTGGAAATAAAGTTCTGCCTAAATCCTGATTATGCGAAGCAGGGTCCGAAACGGTATTTACAGTGGCGGTATACTCGAGACCCCTCGGAGAACGGTGTAACTTTTTCAAAACTCGACCGAACGACTTGAATTTTATTTTCCGGATATTTTAATTTCAACCTAATTCTTCTCGAAATCGAAGGAATAAATATTCTACAATTTGTCTTCTTGCTGCGCCGTGCCCCCGGTTACTGGCCGGCCTGTACACTTTCATCCCCCGTGTTTTTATTTACTTCCGGTCGCAAACTGCTCGAAGTTGCTGTCCAAAGGAGCTCAGAATTAGGGCGACTACGAAACTACGGAACTCGATAATTGCTTTCGTTAGACGTAATTGTACAGGGGGGGAAAAAAAGGTTGCAGTTCGCCGGCTTTCTTGGAAGCAATTATACCAGAAGAGCTAATAAATCTCGTTTGGTACGCGTCGACGTTAATTGCGCCTCCGGGTGCCGCGAGGAAAAGATCGTTCCTTCGAACTCGCTTCCCTCTTTCTCCGTTCCCCATTCGGAACGCGGACGGGGTCGCATCGGGTTTAAAATCACGAATTCCCATTAACGCGAGGATCGCCGGTGTTACCGGAGGAATAATAAAAAGGGCGGGGGTGAAGGGGATGGACGGTCGTGAAAAAATTTTTGCCCTCCTTATTCTCAACCCCTGTCCTCGTAATTATGCCGCCTCTTGCTTCGGATGCCGATCGTGTACCACCGGGAGGAATTCCTCTACGAAATATTCCTCCTCTGTCTCGACGAGTCCTCGGATCGATCGTTTGCTAAGCAAGCATCGGCGATGTCGTCGATCGCGTAAACTATCCCGCCGGAAGTATTCGTCGAATTATAATAAAGTTATTCCGCTTTGAAAGGCGCTCGCAACGCTTTCGCGGCTCGCCGTGTCCCGTTCGATGGTCGACGAAAATCGTCGCGTTCGGAATAAAATATTTGTCAGTTTACGGACGGAAATAACGCTCGCGAATCTCCGCTTCCGCGTTAATATCGAAATCACCGCTTCAATATTTTTCGGAAAGAGAAGAATAATTGTGACAAGGACGCGCTGCGCCGCGCTGGCGGCAATCGGGCACGAGGGCGAGGGCGGAAAATGGGGGGAATATTTAAAAATTGCATTCCCCAGCGATTCGACCTCGTTCACGCGTGTATTTTCGAGCGTGTTAAAAATTAACGACTTTCACTCGTCGCTCGCTCGCTCCCTCGCGCGCACGCTCGCGCAAAACACCCATGGCGTTGACGAGTTATTTATCCTTGCGGGACCGCCGATTTCGCCTGTCGCCGCGATTGATTTCTGATAGTTCGCGGTTGCCCGTACGCGTTCCTACGATTATCGTTTTTTTCTCTCCCTCTCTCTCTAATTTAAAATAGTATAATTTATATATATATATTTAAATTTATATATTAATATTAAATTATTTTATATTATATTATACGTTACGACACCGAAAGCCTGTAAAACAGTCCATTTCATAATGGACCGCGCATAAATAACAATGACACAAGTTTAGTCAGCGTTTCGACGATTTTAATCTACCGTGGGCCGCGCCGCGCCGGTATGCTTACGGCTCGGAGAGATCGCGCGAGCAATCTTGCCGCTAATGCTTCCGTGAGAGTAGAATCGCGCTCGTACCATACCGTGAAATTACGCGACGCTTCCACGAAATATATTTCGACTGCATTATCCCGCGTCCGGCAAAGGGACCGCGAACTTTCGAAATTTAAAATCGCGAAACTTCGGAACTTTGGAAACGGTGTACGAGAACCGCTACAAGACTCGTGTCGTTAAAACTTGCTGGCCGCTGTAGGTGCGATTCCTGTTGCACCGGGTGAATTAGGGGATGTTCGCATTAACCCTAAAACTACCGGACGAGTCGAGGGACTTGTTTCCGATTTTTTCTTTCTCGCGGAGAAAATCTCGTTTCCGACGGAAACATCTTCGAAGCGTGACAACGCTTTTTGTCGCATGCGTGTGTCGCATACATACATATAAAGGGTGCCCCCCCCCCAACGGTTAAGAAACGCGGGGAGCGAAGGGTTCGGCTGTTTACACCGAATAAATATTAAATAAATATAATATAATATAATAAAATGTTATAATATATTATAACATTGTGCAACGATACAGCGTTAACCAGCTTAAAAGACCCGAGCGATATTCCTTCGTTTCATATATTTTTTTGCAACGACGAGCGCACGATAATCGCGAGCCGTTATTTTATAAATAAGCCTACGATAAAATAGGGAATATAATCCAGGTCGAAATAATTGCAGAATAATACAGCGGATTACGATTTTAATTTTCGGCGAGCCATCGGGGCTCCGATAAAATTGCAAATTCCCGTTTAATTTTCCGCCGGTCCAACATCCCCGGCAACATTCGCCCAAAGTTTCGCGCGCATCCACCTGCGGGGGATGGGGGCGAGGGGCGTTCGTTTAACGTATTTCGCCATCACTGGAGGCTTTCAGGAAATAACGATTGACGCGTAATCATTGGAAGCCCCGACGCGACGCGGCTCGTCGCGCGTCGGCCGCCGTTCGCTGAAAGGGCCCCCGTTTTCCTCGGGGCGGACACGTTTTTCCATAACCGGCCTACGCCTCCGGCCCTGTGCTTTTTCATCCCTCGATCGTGTTACCTTGATCACGGCGTAATTATGGTTACGTTAGTCGGGCCGGCCAAACAGCCGGCCCCTATACGCGCTCTCCATAGCAATCTGGCAATAATAATAGCCGGCTGGTAATGCCGACATAATTACGGAACGATGACATTACATCGGCCGGCCGGGCTCCCGCAGTGAGCCGGACGTTGTGTACGGTCCTGGTGGTCGCGCGTTTAGCGACGCTCCGCCGACACATTGCCCGTGTAATAAAATATTTGGCAGTTTACATGCCGATTGTACGTACGCGACCCGCCCTACCCCCGAAACAGCTGCCGCGTGTTAGAGATTTTATGGGCACTAAACGCGCCGGAAATGAAAATATCCGTGAATTTGCCGTGGCGCCGCGCCGCGCCGGCTGCCCCGGGGCTGCTTCCTCTCGACCGGAAACGGGGCACGCGTGAATTTTTACCAACCGCTCCGCGGGATTTCACGGGCAAATTGTTGCGCGACTAATGACTGCCCGCGGAGAAAGAATTCCTGGAAATTCCACCGGACGCTATTCCTCCGATCTATGTAGAACCGCGCGCCGAAATGTAAGCTACTCGATGTCTCTAAATTGTCCGCCGGCAAATTCCGATATTATCTGCTTCTTTTTAATCTATAGCGAGCAAGATGCTACCGACGATAATTATTATGATTATCGCATCGACGATAATAAGATAGAAACGAGCAAAGATAGAACGAAACGATCGGTGCTGATGTGAAAATTAAATAATACTGATACTAATAATACGAGCAATAACGGATATTAATAATCTGTAGTCGACCAAAGACTAATTAATCTTTTACTCAGATCGTCGGAAGTGCTCGAGAAATCGTGGCGACGCATGGGACCCCCTTATATATCGTATTCGATTGAATCTCTGAGCCCGGTAAAAAATTATCGTCGTTCGTACGTGTTAAGCGGTGATTTTTTTCTTTCGATATCAAGGATTCTTCGACGCAGATGCTAAATTCGCGAAGAAACGATTCAGCGATCGAACGAGATTCCTCTTTCGCACACTTTCTCGGCGCAGATATTATACTCTTCGGCATTCCTGGTCAGCATACGAGAAGCGAAATATCAACTGCGCGATACGTGACGCGACTGTATGACACGTGGGTCATTATAATCCTTTGTGGAGCACCGATTCTACCCCGAAATCGGTCGGCCAGAGACGTGATCGTAATTCTCATTATCGTAGAGAGCGCTGGAACTTTCAGCCCTGCGAGGGGGTGGAACGAAATATTCCGACCGAGTGAAATGCAAGGAAAAAAATCACTCGACCATTCGTTCCGACTCGCGATAAATTCGAGGGAAAAGAAGGAGACATTTAAACGAGGGTCGAACAGCTCGAGGAAAAAAATGCCTAACGACGCTGTTCCGGAGTATCCGGCGTGTACAATGGCTCGAAATAAAGCGGGTGGTCGCAGTCGGTCAATTTTTAATCTCGATTCGATCCGGTCTATTGATAAATTAGAAAATTGATTTTTTTCTTTATCGTTTATCGCTACGAGAATACGAAGTTAACAGGAAAGTTGTGTCGTTTCGTTTCAAGAAGAAATCAAAATGATCTTCGAAAGATCTCGACGCTCTTTTTACACAGCCAAGCGTTTATAAAAAAATAACAAGAATTTAGAGTAACTTAATTTCCATTTAAGAATTTATTGATTTAGTATGCAAGAATTTAATGCGCTCGCTGCTCTGATAAATCGAACGCTTTTATGCGCTCTACAAACCGCGTCGTTTCATACAGACGCATGAAAGCCATAATTTAGTTGTCAATAATTAATAAAGCCATAATTTATTTTGCAAAAATGCTTTCACACATTGTTCGATGAACCGGTGAAGCTCGCAGCAACGGAAACAGGTTCAAGTTTTTCAGGACGAATTTCAGGTAAACCGGCCGCTTAGTTTCGCGGCTCTCTTTATGGTGCGCCCGTTGATCGAAACGTTCCGATTCATTCGAGAACCGCGCCACAAGTAACCGTTTCAACGGAATCTTCGTTGGCGCGGTAGCAGGAATCGATCTAGCGAAACGATCGACGGAACAACAATTTTCCCTTCCGTCGAGCCTGTTTAGCACTCGATCGCGGGAAATGGACCGAGCGAAGCGGACGAGAAACGAGGGACGCGCGTTACAACGTAATGTAAAGTCCGCCGGACGTCCTGGACGAAAAACTTTTCTCGTTATCCATCCATCCGCCGCGGGGACTGCGCGGCGGTCGGGTCTAAAAACGGCCTGCGAATTACGGAACCGCGGTGCACCGAAAATGGACGCGTGTTCGCCCTTCCCGGACGCGCGCGACGCGCGCCTTTATTCCGCTATTCGCAGCTTTCCCGCTCCTCCTCGAAACACTCGCGCGACGCGAGGGGTCGTTAAAAGCTTCGCGGACACGCGCGAGGGTCGTTTAATACGCAAGTTACACCTCTCGAACTTTTGTTTCAAAGCATCGCGGTACGGTAATTTCTCCCGGAAATGTCCGCGGATCGAAATCGAAGATCCGAACAGATCCGTGCTGAAAAAAATAACGATGGATCGTTCGATGATCGACGAACCGGAAGCGAAAAGAATTTTTTGGGTTACCGTCCAAGCGATTTCGGACCCACGCTTGCAATGAATTCGATAGTTGAACTCCATCCAACGACCGTTTCGCTCTCGAAAATTCCCCTTCCTCGGTTCGCCGCGTCGCGTCGCGTCGCGCCGGGCAAAACGGTGGAAATCGATATACTCAAATATTCCATGAATACCGGGCCGAAGATTTCCGAGTGTAATGCGACGACACTTATCCTATCTGGAATTATTTATTTCATCGGATACGTGCTTTACGATCGTAGCACGGTCGATTTCCTTTCGCCCTCCGCGCGGCCCACATTTTCGTACCGTTCGCCGTCCAGCTTTTTAACGCTCGCTCGCGTGCGAATTTTATTCGCTGTTTGATCCGGTTCCCGCGACACAATCTGCTTCTCGCTGCGGACCCTTTGAGATTCAGCGCGTGCACGCATTATGCATGCAGTATGCAAACGAGCCCCGGAGTGTATGATGGATGCTTGTCTATTTCGGATTCTTTTTAAAAAAGATATCGCGCGCGCGTCTGGCGCCGTGAAATCTTTCCTTTCCTTTTGCAAAGCGAGCCATCGGAAATACGCTTACGAAATGCAACGCGAGGCTTACCTAATCGACGCTCGGATTGTCCACGGAAATGCAGAATTTCGGAAGGAAAGATGCGATTATCCGAGCCTTGGAACTCGTTTTTATAATTGACGACAATTTATAATCGTATCCCCTCTTCCCAAATTGTCCATTTTTCTGCAGAATCTGAGCGTCAGTAAGGGAGACATTACTGTATCCATTTTCTCGCGTCGCATCTCGATGACAGCGTTCTTACTAACGCGGATGGAACAAGTTTTCGCACTTTTTAATAATAGCTGCCGTCTGTAACGGCAGTTGTGCAACTTTATTAATAACAATGTTTATCAATAACAAATGTTAACTAACGAGAAGAGGGGAATGATAAAGGAGAAGATCGTTAATGAAAATTTTTCTTTGGAATTCTCTTTCGCTTTATCTTCCGCTCCGACTCTTCCCTCGAATTTACTCTCGAAAAGGTGCCCGCCTAAATACACATTTCTACCCTCTATTAAGCTTGTGTAAGTAACGCAAGCATAAACTAATTAAAGTCCACCGGGGAAGGCGCTTCTTCTTAGTGGGCAGCGAAATTCTCAAAGTACAGCAATGTCTCTCTAATTGACGCTCAGATTGTCCTAAAAAATGGACAATTTAGGGAGAGGAGATACGATTATTCGATCCTTGCGGTTCATTTTTATAGTTCTAAATTGTCGACAACCATAAAAACGAGCTGCAAGGCTCGAATAATCGTATCTCCTCTTCCCAAATTATCCATTTTAGTGGACAATCTGAGCGTCAGTAAGGGAGACATTACCGTGCGTCAATTAGGAAGACATTACTGTACGCTTTTTACGCTGTTCTCATATTTTCTCGTTGCGGAACAACGACACAGCGGCTTTTTCGTTTTCCCGTTTCTCGGACACCGATGTTGTCAAGAGGTAAATACACGGTGTGTCGAATAATCGTGGCGCACGCCGAGATGCGATCGATCTTAGCGTAAAAACACATCGGAATTACAAAATGAAGATCGTTCGCGGGAAGCTAAAGGGAGGAGAAGTTTCGATGCACGTACCTGAAGGATCCCTCGAATTTGTCCGCTCTTGGTCTCGACGATGCGCGATGCGTAGCGGATTTGCGAGGCCGCGAGCGATCCCTCGCTGCCGATCAGAACGAGGACAGCTATCAGGAGGAGGCAGCGGTCTGTCGTGAACGCGGGGCTCGTCGAGCTGCTCAAGGACCTCGTGGCCAGCGGCCTCTTCTTGGCCGCCGGCTGGCATGACAAGAGCATGACAGCATTTGCTGGCGGCCACCCGAAGCGACGCCACCAGCATAACCGTGGAACGCGACTTTAGTCACAGCCGAAGATCAGCCTCGAGATCGCCGAGATGATCGCTGCAACCACCGCTGCATCGAAGAAAAAAGAAAGCAAAAATTTCATTTTTTTTTTATTTAGTTTATCGTGCAATCTGTGCCGGGCATTGTTTCATAAGTACGAATAACTCCAAGAATATTTCTAATAATTTACGTTGCGCGTAAAATGATTTCGAAACGTAATATTCGGATTGCCGGTGACAGTATTTGCCAGTACCGCGTCAGAAATCAAACTCATTAAATATAAAATCGATGTACCGTGTTAATCGCGTACGCGTACGATTATTTACGGAATTTTGGAAATAGTTTCACGCGTAAATGACTTTTAATGAATTTTATCCGGGACACGAAATCGAAGATGGATATTGCTTTATTTTACAGACATTTTAATATTACGTTCGGAAATGATTTTATAAACGAATACCGAAACGTTAACGTTAAAACGAGCTATAAATTGAGCGATCGGAGTTTAATTCGCGCGCATAAACGATACGAAACTTTCGGATAACAGGTTTATGCGTGTACGTATAGACTTTGTGCGCGTAAATTCGCGAACGCCGATGACCGAAATTTTTAAGGTCGATGGCAGCAGAATCGTGTTAAACGGCACGAATTTTCCACAAATTGGTTTCTATAGAAAATTGCGAAGCGCTCCGTATCGGAGATAGCTAAACAGACTCGAGCAACGTTGGAATTAAACTGAAAAGAAGCGAAAGAAGCTGATAACGAAGATTGATGGACAGCTGTACAACGCAGACACGGCGAACTAAAAGTTAATTAAACGCATTCTTATTTTATGTAGAAAATATCGTCGAGTCGACGCTTTGGGCGTGCAATGTATCTTCTTCAATTTTATAGTAATCGCGTCGTAACTTTCACAGAATCTTGCTTACAAAATACTTTTAAAAAAGCGCACGAAGATCGTGCAATACGTAAAACGCTTGCCCGTTAATTAAAATCTGTTCGATCGAAATTATTCGAACGAGAATAATGTTTGTCCTTGGTTTACATAATTAATAATAATAATAATAATAATAAATAATGATAATTATAAGCAATAATTTGTCTCGTCAAATTGTCCATTTTAGTACACAATCGAGGGTTAATTAGGAAGCATTTTCGTGAACTTTTAGACAGGGGCGCGTCGCGATGCTGCAGCGAATTTTCAATTAATTTCACGACCCTTCGAAAGAACGATCATGGGTGACGGTTTTCTCTTTGGGATTCGAAGCGACGCAATCCCGTAATGGTCGTATCAATTTTTGAGACGGCAAACTAACGGCATTCGGAGGCGTTCGAAGATTCCGCAGCCGGAATGTGTAACAGCTTGCAGCCCCTTATTCAGCACGTTTGCGTCGCGGTTCGCACACACGCTCGATAACATCGGAAGATTGCGGCGTGTACCTGAGGCGTGCCCGTCACCGGAAGGGATGGAAAAATATTTCCAATCGGGGCGCAGGAACAGCTTCCACGGTATTTCGTAGGCCATCCAAGGCGCCGCCGACAAATCACTCGGTGACTTCGTTATGCAAAACGATGCGGCCGTGCCTCTCCCCGGCTCGAGGCGTTCTCGCCGCGCCCTCTTGTTTCCTCCGCCCCTATCGAATCCTCGGACCGTTCCCCCGTGCAACTTAAATTACGCTCAAAACATTCCGTGAATGACAAAATACGGACGCGGTCGAGCGCCGTCCCGTCTCCGACGTCGTCGTTCCGGCGAGCCCCGACGGTCGCCCGTTCTCGAAAGCCGACGCAGCTATTCTTTGCCCCATCTGAAACCAACAGAGGGAGGAAAAGGGGGGCATTAGATTGAAGTATTAGCAGCGAGAGGCGTGCGGAGGATACCGTAGAGAACGGGACCTGGGATCCGCGGAAAGGGTTCCGGTCCGATCTACGGGGATGACCTGCGACCAATCCGGCCTTTTTTCGACCGATCAGTGTCCCGTGTCACGTTCCTGCTTCGGCCACCCGCTATCCGTTACGTCTAAACCAACTCGCATACGGCGGCTCGTCCTCGACAATCGGAAACGCGGTTACTTCAAGTTTCAGTTGTGAAATGACAAATTACAAATTATTATTATTATATTTGTATATTATATTGATTATTATTATTATTATCGTTATTATTATTATTATTTGCATAGACGGGTATTTAATTTTATATACTAAAAGTTCTAGGATTTTTCTTGGGGGGTTGCTGTGAATTTCCCTGTGCCGCTCCTGCGCCTATGTAATTTATTGTTAAAATCGCTATAATACTGTACGATTTAAATTTAATTTCGGAGTGCAATTGATTGTACGAGGGTCTGATTAACGATTAACGAGTATCAGAACTCGGATAAATCATGCTGGAAAAGCAGGGCTCCCGATTTCATAGTACTCGCGTGCTTATTGAAAGTTTCAGATAAGAGGGCACCGGTTAGGGGCGCATTTGATATTAATAAAGGGAGAACGAGCGAACGCGCGTGTACACGATTCGCAACCGTAACTCACACCGCTAACGAAACAATTTGTCAACTTTATCGTTAACATAACTCCAGTGCAAGTCCAGCGTTCTAACAAACGTTGTTCCGTGATAAAAATGTTGCGTGATTCCATAACGTTACTCGCAACGAATCGCGTATCTGCCGACGCGCGGTATTGCGACAGAACTGCAACGCATTCGCGGTTATCAATGATTCGAACGGCCGAATATCTCCGAACACGAAGGTTATTCGTTAAAAAAAGGGTTCAGCCGGATTCCTTCCGCAGGGAAGGAAAGTCGAACCTCGGATCGGAGACGCCGCTATCGATCGTCGACTCGATTATCGATGTTATCGATATCTCACGACGATATCGGATATCTTAACGATACATCGGTGGCATCGTTGAGATATCGTTAAGGCAAATCGGAGGGCCGAGCTGACTGCGCGTTGTATCAACGCATGCGGTATCGGAATTGATTTTCTCGAAAAAGAACAGACCGTTTATTTAAACGAAATGGCAGTATTATCTGTAATGAAATAGATTAAATTCATCGATAACATCTACTCGAAATCAAATCAATTGTATCAATTGTATTGCATCACGTGTTAACAAATAAATCGGTCGGCTCATTTCCGAGACTATTTTTAGCCGAAACATTTTTAACGTTCTATCTACACGCAATTAGTTTGTAATCGACCGTTGTGTATTATAAAATTTCGTATCCGCGAACGAAGAATAAATAAACGACGTTGCATCGATATTATCGGTACATCGAGTCACCGGTAACATATCGACGTTCCGAGTTCAGCGTGGAAATTAAAACGGCATAAAATGAATTCGTTCGAACGGAACGATTGCCCGAGTTACCGCGCGCTCGAATTTCGCCGGCGCACACGGGCGCATCCACGGTTTCCTCAGGCGATTAGGCGCTGGGAAAACACCGAGGCAAGGCAACGCGTTTATAACTACGTCGCACGGGGGACGCTCAAGGAATCGAAGTTCCGCTAATTTAATTCCGAGTCTCAATTATCGGTCGCGTCGGATTCCCCGGGCGGCTCTAACTTTCAACCCTCCGCGCGCACCCCCCGCACGAAGAAGGATCCGCTCGACCGACAAACGTGGAGCACGGCCGAGATCCGGCTCCCGTATTCCGCCACTTTATCTTGAGATTGACGTTTCATCCGGCGAAATCGACAGACCGAGAACCGAGAGGATTGCTCTGCGCCAGTGGGTTCGTATCTGACGCCGGGGAATAAAACGGTGAACCGAAAGAAACAGCGACAAAACCAGCGCCGAGGAAACAACCGATGAAAGAAACGGACGCGACACTGGTCGATGAAGTCGCGACAAAAGCGAGCCAAATTTCGGACACCCCGATCGCTTATTTCCTTTCGGTTTGTTCGATTCCATTTTTTGGGGGCTGAAATGTTATATAAAAATTAGCATTTTAAATTTATATTTCCTTGACAACAAGTTACAGTAATGTCTCTCTAATTGACGCTCAGATTGTCCACGAAAATGGACAATTTGGGAAGAGGAGATACGATTATTCGGAGGTTAAATTTCATATAAAAATTAGCACTTGAATAGAAATACGCGCACAGTCTAAACTTCGATTAAATTTATATTTCCTCGACAACAAGTTACCTCAAGACACAGTTTAAATGAGAATTCAACTTGTTAAATCGAAACTCGGCGAATGGGGTGTGTACAGATTGCACGTTCACGCGCACTTTACCAGCAATTTTCTGCGAACTATTCCACAGAATAATTACGGCAGCATTATGCGGAAAATTGAAAATCGAGTTGCTCGGAAAATGAAATTTGTTCATTCTCTTCCTAGTTCAAATACGTACCTTCCGAATCGGTCTAAGGTGCCGGAAAAAAGGAGCAGAGAGAATCGCGGTGGCGAAGGAAGAATAAGGTGGCGGAGAGAGAGAGATAGAGAGAGAGAGGGGGGGAGACGGAAGAAAGAAAATGCATTCCCTTCTTGACGGAGGAACAGCCACTCCTTACCATCGATAATTTGACTTTATAATAGAGCCGGCCTCGTTCAATTACAATGGAATTTCTCGTGGAATTTCGCGCAAACAGTGCCGCGTTTCGAGAGCAGTTTTCGAACTTGTAAGAAATTTCTCGGAACTGTGTACCAGACTGTACACGATATCGCGATCTCCCGATCAATAATTCATTATTAAGAAAATGTCTCCGACATTTTTATCGACTAAAAGTTTATCCGGATAAAAATGTATCCGAAGAAGATTTTATTCGAACAAGGATTCGCTCGAATAAGTTGATCACGTTTTAATTAAATTCGAACGGCTCGACCGATCTTCGCGTAGCTTCCGGCGGAAGGCGCATCACAGCCGATGGTAGTTAGCTCGAACGCTAAATTCGCCTTTTCGTTCTCCTCGCGAAGCCGACAGCCAAACGGGGTTCGATCACGCTCGCCGTTCTTTTATACACTTTATAGGTGACGCGGTGCACAGCGCACAGCCTGCCTTCGAACGCGCTTTTGTGCCGAACAATTGCCTACTTTGGTGCACTACACTTTTATTACGTAACACCGGGAGCCATTGTGCTGCCACGGGTCACATTGAAATGTGCTCGCCGTCACCGGAAACGCGACACCGTACGACATTGTTCTTTTTGACCAGTGAAACGCGTCGCCGACTCCGAAACGCCACATACAGCCACCACTCAAGATCGTTCGAACAATGAAAAGTTATGTGCGACGGAAGAGAGCTAATCGCCAGCAACAATGACCAAGTTCGCTTCAAGAATCGGTTTTTATCAGGGACCATAACTCTTATAAACACAATATGAACAAAATCGTTGCACAATGACAATTATCTTGGTTCAAATGTTTTAGCATGAAAAAGTGGACCAAATTACATTAATTTCTTTTCATTTATTTAAAAATGATTTTATTATTTCCCTATCGCTAATTACCAGCCACCCTGTATAAGGGTGGCTTACGTAGCATATAATGAAATACGTAAATGAATTGTGTAGACAATTTGATGAATGCACGAGATAAGAATAAAAAAATCACATAAATTGATGGGAACGGGAATATTAATTTTATACTGTGCGTAGTCGCGCGCTATTGTACAATGAAAATAAAAATTTACGATTCGCCAATTCGAACGTACATCGCACTCGGTATTTCCAATCGAGCCCGAACTAATAAATTATCTTTTTTTATCGTGGCAATAATACTCCGTTATAAAATTTTAAAAAAACCTGTTCCAGTAAATACTGCCGCATATAAACCATTCGAATGGCACGAAGAAGAGGCGGGTCGATATCAGGCGAGAAGTTGGCAACGCATGCGCTTCGATTGTGCGCACGGCCCGTGGCAACTTCAAGGCAGTCCACAGTGGCAGTCGCGCAGTCGAGAGGGGAAGCCGTATCATCACTAAAAATCTCTTTTATATTTTCCCAAAGAGAAATTCTCATCGATGTAAATAACCGGAGAACCGTTATTCCTCGAGGAATTGAAAGGGCACGTAAGTATTTCATATATTCGACCGGTTTATTCTCGCACCTTATGTTCGTACGTCTTGACGTACGGTCTAGTGTCAACTTAAATCTTCTACGTATTCGCTTATCGATTCTGCTTGAAATTTCTATCTGCTATCCGTCGATATTGATTTTGACAAGTTTTTTCCTCAATTTTCCATTGTAATTCGTTGCTTTGCTTCTGTTACTATTCCGTTCGATAACATAACCTCAACTAGATTCTACCAGTACACTCGTCCATCAAGTATTACGCCCCGACTTCCGATCCGTCCATTTTCCACCACTTTGTGTCATTTATAAAAAATATACATGGAACGGTTCACTCTTTTTGTTGCAGTGTAACGCGTCGCAAAGATGTCGACGTCTGCGATATACATCTTGGATGTGAAAGGGAAGGTGTTGATCTCGCGGAATTATCGCGGGGATATAGAGACCGGTGTTATAGAGAAATTCATGCCTCTAGTGATGGAGCGCGAGGAGGAAGGTAATCTGACTCCTATTATTCAAACGCCGGAATGTACGTACGCGTACATAAAATATAACAATCTTTACATCGTATCGACTACGAAAAAGAATGCCAATATCTCCCTGGTATTTGTATTCCTGCATAAACTGGTTCAGGTCATGCAGGAATATTTTAAAGAATTAGAAGAAGAGAGTATAAGAGACAATTTTGTCGTCATTTACGAGCTGTTAGACGAGCTCATAGATTTCGGTTATCCTCAAACCACGGACAGTAAAATCTTGCAAGAATACATCACTCAAGAGGGCCATAAGCTTGAGATTCAACCGCGTATTCCTATGGCTGTGACCAATGCCGTGTCTTGGAGATCGGAGGGTATCAAGTATCGCAAGAACGAGGTGTTCCTCGATGTGATAGAGTCTGTGAATCTCTTGGCGAATGCCAATGGAAATGTATTGAGTTCGGAAATAGTGGGTGCGATAAAGATGAGAGTTTATTTGTCGGGAATGCCGGAATTAAGACTCGGACTGAACGACAAGGTTTTATTCGAGTCGACAGGACGCGGAAAGTCCAAATCCGTGGAATTGGAAGACGTGAAGTTTCACCAGTGCGTCAGACTTTCCAGATTCGAGAACGACAGAACAATTTCTTTCATTCCACCGGACGGCGAGTTCGAATTAATGTCGTACAGACTGAACACCCACGTGAAGCCGCTCATATGGATCGAGTCTGTGATCGAACGGCATGCCCACAGCAGAGTGGAATACATGATAAAGGCAAGGTCGCAGTTTAAGAGGCGATCTACCGCCAACAATGTAGAAATAGTGATTCCGGTACCGAACGACGCCGATTCCCCGAAATTCAAGACCACCATCGGTAGCGTGAAATATTCGCCGGAGCAGAGCGCCATAACTTGGTTCATAAAATCGTTCCCTGGAGGAAAGGAATACCTGATGAGAGCACACTTCGGCCTCCCGTCTGTCGTTGGCGAAGACGTGGAGGGCAAGCCGCCGATTCAAGTGAAATTCGAGATCCCTTATTTCACGACTTCCGGTATCCAGGTGCGCTACTTGAAGATCATCGAGAAGAGCGGGTATCAGGCGTTACCGTGGGTGCGATATATCACGCAGAACGGGGATTACCAGTTGAGAACGAATTAAAAACGAGAGAACAGTCGCAGAAGTGGAAACTAGTCGGTTAGTACGCTTCCGAACGTTTGAAACCATCATTTTAGCTATTTTACCTTCACAGCCGATTGTGATCCGTATCGAAACGATTTGAACGAATACAACACGAGACTGGCGCGTCTCTCGAATGATTTGATTTTTCAGCACACGGTTTTAATACTCCTCTACAACGTTGTATAAATTCATTAACCGAGTTCTTTCTAGAAGATTTTAGGAATACGATGTACTTAATTCCTCGAGCGTGCACGGGCTCCGCTCGACGCTCCGTTACTGTTGTACGATACGATTAGTATTCTTCTTTGTACAAGGATTCGTACTCTAACCCTCCGTCGAATATTATTACTCCGAATGTGAAAATGTTGTAAATAATTGGATCGAGTACCGTAACCCAACGTTTTCACGGAGCTGTTAACGATTTCGTCGTTCCAATAGACGTCCTTTATGCTAATTTAAGCTCTGATAGTATTACGTCAGAATTAATCTTGTATATCAGTATGACAATAGGTATAATTCTGTTATTATTGTATATCAGTGTATTAGTAATTTAAAGTATAAAAGAGATGTATTAAATTTTTAATAGAAATTATACTCGCCTTCTTCAATCGTCTGCAAGATACTCCTCCTTTAACAATAATAGATCGTCTCCAAAGTTTCTTTAGTTTCCAATTCATCCACACAATTCCGAATAGTTTCCTCGGCTGGTAAATAGCGAAATAATAAATCAAGGAAAAAATAGTCACGCTATTTGCGTATGTTTATATTGCCCAACACCGTTATGTTATCTAATAAGTTGCTTCGTTAAATCCTGTTGAGAATAATAAAGTCGATCTTAGTGCACGCGATATCTATAGTTCAAAACAAGAATACGGTAGAATCTAGGTTATCCGATGCTCCATTATCCGAATTCTTCCTTGTCCAAACATGCCGCGCGTGCTATCAGCACAAGGTGTGAATCCATCTGAGATTAAAACTCTCGGTAGTATCTTTCGAGAATAAACACACACGGTCTTGAGAGTAAACGTTAGTATTCTGGAGAGCAATAAACTTTTTCAGGAAAGATTTTTGCTTGTTATTTCATTCGTTTAACCCACAGATTTCTTTAAATAAAATCCTCACGTTGCACACTATTTTGAGAATCTTTTCTTTCGTCTTATTCGAGGTAAAATAGTAACAAAATAATCGAGTACTCGAAATTGCTACGATTTCCAATGTATATTATTTTTATTTTCATCTTCAAAAATATCAAGTCGTTCGATTCAGTTTTCTTCATCCTCTTATTTTCATTTTTCAACCGAATTAAAATTGGTCTAGGTTAAAAGCGCGAGGTTTCACTGTATTCGATTTTCTTTTTCAAGTCTCCAGAAGCTATAATTATAGAAATATCTCTGTAACTGTTGCGTGTTATCCCTACCACCTGTTGGGAGCAGCTGGTCTCTCGCGACGCACCCCAAGAAAAGTATACAGAATACACCCTCTGCGACACATCCCTTGGCCCTCGACTCTCTCAACGTTTCCCACTCCATCCCCCAAGTCCTCGAAAGGTGTGAAAAACTGTATCCCGCGGCAATGTCGTATCGTGGCGAGCCCCCGGAGCTGGGACAGTTATCGAGGCATTACTGCATATCGTATCTGCGGGGTGTCTCGAGCGACGAATTCAATTTGATCCGACAATAGTCGGCTCGAAACAGCTACGGGAAAGGACAGGATGCGGATTTATCGGGAAGATCGGAAACGTGGACGCCGCTGGAGAGACGGAACGGTAAATATTCTACGATTTACAAGACGTTGGAGCACGAAGGGGCGAAGATTCGTCGGCTAGTTGAGATCGAATCGCTGCGGCGCGGAAACTTTTTATTCGTCGGGATTGCGAGTCGGTCACGGTATGCAAATTTCCGGAGGGCGGACACCAGCCGGTAATAATTTTATGGAAATTGGCGGTCCTGCAAAGAATTTCGAACGGCCACGCGAAACGCCTATCGACCGAAGAACGTGCAAGCGTATCGGAAAAGAATGGAAGCATAGCTCGGCCGAAACGCGATAAAGCCAGCCAAGAGTCGATATTTCGAAGCACCGCATGCGGTTCAAGTGAGTTACAATATCAATACAGTACACTTCGAAGTACAAAGTTAGCAGGACGAAATAATTATAAAAATACTAAATCGTGGTTTCGTTTTGATCTTTCTTTATTAGGACGATTTCGAACACGATGCGCTTGTGTTACGATCGTGTCTAATCTTTATCGCTTGCGGCAGCTTCGATCATTGAAAATGGCACTTCTACAATTAACTGAAAAGCTATTCGCGTCGATTATCATTCTTACGATCGTATACGAGCACGCGCACAGCTTGAAATATACGAAAACACCGATCCAATATTAAATTCGGCGATTTCAGAAAAGCGCAACATAAAGCATCTTTAGAAAGATTCTTACCGTTTTTCCGACGACTTTATCGCTCGGTCGGCTTTCTCGCGTCCTGGCCCACTGCGCGGATAACCCATTTTTATTCATAGCGGTAGGAGTGCCAGATTCTTTATTCGGCGACCCCCCTTTTTTTTCATCGTGTTTCCCTTTTATTTTGCCAATGCTGTGACTGCAATACGAAACTAGTTAGGCGCGCGGCGGCGCATTACGAATTAGATACGCGACCGGGTGCTGATAACGGAGTCCGGTTCGAAGAAGCGGTTACAGCGGTCGTAGATAAAACACTTTGGAATAATTTTCTTGGTTTATTGCGACCATAAGTGCGGTAAATGAGCAACAAATTGCCTTTTGTTGCACGCGAAGAAATTGTTCTCCCTTTTCGACCGTTTTCGGGTCAGATAATTAATTTTATCTATTATCGAATAGAAGCTTTTTGTTCTTTTTTCATACATTTGCGAAGCAAGAATGTTCCTTCAACGGCACATCTCTCCTGTGTGCTCGCTTAGCCGCGTCTATCTATCTTTAAAATCAATTTTGTACGCTCTAAAATGTAATTTTGTTCGTTATCAGTCCCACTGGGCGCACTTTCTTTCGGCAAGTTGTTCTAGAATTATTCTAAAATTTGCCAAATTCATGGCCATTTCCTTGCGACGCGTATACACGTCGTCCACAGGCTAAGAGATCGATAGAGACGCGTTAATCTAGCGGACGTTAAACGGATTCGAAAGAAATTTTAGCGCGAAAGGAGCATCCGAAGTTCCCGGGGTCGCAAAATTCCGGCATGAGACGGCAAACTTTGGATACCATTTTCCAGGGTATATTTTAAGTTGCATTTTTATTCGAGACTCTCTCTCGCGTCTCCGAACGTATCCAGTCGAGTTGACAGCCGCTATATATCTCCCAGCCAAGTTTTAATATCCTGCGGCAAAGACGGCGAGATGTCTGCCGCGGATTTCGCGACAGGATCTTGGGCGCGACTTTAAATCGGCCTCGCCAGAATTTCTCGAATCCCCGCGCGCGCGATTCCGGTCGATCGAACGCGTGGAACGGACTCGTAAAACCGCCGAGGGCCTCCGTCGGCTACCCTTTTTCGAATCAAATTCTCCCGGCGCGCCGGTTACTGCCGGTATAAATTTGCTTTTTCGATTAGTAGAACGCGTTAGGGCGAAGGCAGATTCCGCGGAATCGCGGCAGAGAATCTTGGAATCATTGGGCGGCGATTCCGCGGAACCTTGTTCTCCGCGTACCTTGTTTCTTCAATTGGAAACGGAACGTGCTAGTACGTAGGGACTGATAAGATAATTACAATTTTCGCGCGTTTATGCCGCCCGACAATTTAAATATATTAGTCCAAGCGATCTATGAAACATGCGTATGCTTTTAAATATTTGTAGATTATAAATGATATTTCGCTAATATAATTGTAAGCGTCGGTTACCGTATTTACGTAGGTTTTCGACTTATAGATATTTAAATCGCGTGCGGGACAGGGATCGAGAAGCAACGCGGTCGGGACTTCGTCGAGGAGAAACCGACGTTGGTGTAATCTTTATCGGCAACATCTGGAGACTGCGTGGATGTTCCAAGACTTTAACGAAGCTATCTCCCCCCTCCCCCATCAAGTAGTGAGTGAATATTTAAAATTACTAATTTTTTTTATTACGTAGAAATTGTAGAATATTTTAACGAGTACAGTGATCAAGGGGTTGCCCGGCAATCCTTTGAGTGGTAACCTGTTTCCTAGTTAGGTAGGGTCTTTTTGCACGCCGCGATTTCCTACCATTGTTTCAAGTTTTAATAATGTTACTTCGAAGCTGCCGAAAGATTAATCTTTTACGACACGCGATTATCAGAACACGATTGTCACGAAAATTATATTGGTGCGTTTACTGTAACAATATATCGAATAACTTTATTCCGTTTAATCGCGTTAGAGATCACGCGCAAAAAGACGTTTCGCGATAGGTTAAACATATTTTATTAAAGTGCAAGGTAGACTTTCTTTCTTGTTATGAAATTATTATCAAACATAATTAAACGAGCCATCTCGCTTAGAGAGGGTTTCGATTAATCTTTTCGATCGCGATTGTCTTTAATCGAAGAAAATCTTTTCGAACTGATAGAATCATTTTTCAAAAATCGACGAATCTTAGCTCGAGAGACTAACGACTCTTTTTAGATAGGATTTTCAGAGATCCGAGGTTCCGTGTTCGTTGCTCGAATCCTTTCGAGTGCCCAAGCGTTACTCGGAGGGTGCGAGCAACGGCGCATGGAACGGTATTTAATACTAATGGCGATCGACAATGGCTAGTGCATCGTGCACGACGTAATTTCTACTTGTGTGCGTGTGCGTGGTTAGGTGGTGGATTTTGCGTCGGTTGTTTGAAATCGAAACTAGCTCGAATCGGACATATTCCGTACGATCTATGTCCTGCAACGTGGATCTTTATGGAATACGTATGCACGGAATGTTCATTTTCTATTCTTGTCGGTTGAAACGATTTAATAAAAGCTCGGAAGAGTCTTGAAAAATGCAACTCTACCGAAATGGTATTTATTCTAGAACAACCGGCATTACTATTCAATCAGAATCTCGTCCGAGAAAGTAACTTTCGATTAGAATTCGATGAAATCGCAATGATCGCTACCATTGTCGGTCGATTTCAGGAACTAACATGTGCCTTAGAATGGAACGAATGGGTCATGTTGGGGTGTCAGAGGCGTCCCGGGACGTTCTTCGCAGGGTACAGCACCTCAACGTATGAGTGACAATCGTGGAATGAATGTGTTGGTGCGACTGCTTTGCCATTTTTTAAATATAGCATCAGGCAGGATAGGTAACTTGCCTTAACGGAGTGTGCGAATGGTTAGGTAGGGCCGGGGCCGGCTATCGTCTCTTTACGGGCAGGCCGCGAATTCGAACGACAGTCGGCCACCGGTAGGGCTCGAAGGACTCGATTCGAGGTCGATTCGAACGGTGCACGACGTTCGATACACGGCTCGAGATCGATCCTTCGAGAATTCTCTTAGCTTCCGCGGTCGCGGACGCGAACGCGCGGGATCAGGGCTCTCGAAACGAAACGATACCGGCTCCATCGCACCAGCAGGATTATCGACTTTTTTCGAGACTTTGTTATTTCGTCTCGGAATTCGTTGATCTTCTACTAGCTGCGGAGCACGTGTAAGGTTCTAGGTTCAGCGGGCGAATCGCCGAAGAAAAGAAGAGGCTATGCACGCCGAAGAGGCCTCTCCGACAAACCGTCGAGAGAGGCCAATTTATCGTCGTTGCCACTTTGTCACTGTACTCGTTCATAGAAGCAGTAGTTGTAGCAGTAGTATAGTAGTCGTTTTGAACATGGGCAGGCCACGCCGCCCCAACGATCGGCGCTTTAATCGATAGCACTGTTGGGCACGTCCGCGATTTTCCATAGCGTTGCGAATAAATAATAAAATAGCCGCGATTTTTCTTTGAATCGTCGAGAGTACAGTAGTGTGAAAAATAGCGTTGCGAACTAATCGCGTTTCGATTTAGCAATTCTCTTAGATTTTCTTTCTTTTTAGAAATCTTTAATTAATTTAATTTTAATTTAATCTTTTGGATCTCCGTTCGTTGCATTAGCGTCGCGACGACATTATCGCGTTGCAGTAGTTTACCTTCCGACATTTCAGACGCCCGTGCTGCAGCTGCAACAATGGACAAGGTCCCAACGAACAGCACCACTCCGCATCAGCGCGTGAAGTATGGATCCTTCAAGGTACCAATTTTCTGTTCTTCAAGCATTTTTATGGCTCCAGCAATTTTTGCTCGATCCCATAAATTTTGCCGACGCTTCGTCGCATTGGACGAGGACATAGTAATAAATAAACTACAAAAAAGGTATAATCCATGGTGGAATATTCCATAATGGGAGCATTACCGAGTGTATTGAGCATTTCGCAAAGTTAAACACATGCTATTCCGTTTTTAAAAAAACACGGGGGTACTCTAGCGCGAATCTTTGAAAAAATCCTTCTTTTTGTACATTTTCTTAAAGAATATAATTTCAAGAATACGTCCACAGAACCTTGCGTGTCCGATTATTTAAAATTTGTCAGTATCGGTATATGAAACCTTAATTGTGTTTTTACACAATTACATTACCTCGCAAATGTGTCGAAGAAGAAATTGAAACACACACAAAAACGCGATTTACCCTAGAGTACCCCTTGATATAGTTTTCCTCGATTAATTAATACAAACAAAGGAAAATCCTGGATCTCTGACGTAGCCCCCCCCCAAAATAAGAAAAAGAAAACTGACAAAATTTTCAGCACGTAGCCAGCGATGGCTGCGCACCATGATAAAGGCTCGGAACTATAAATTACCCTCGTGGGTAATAAAGAATTTCCTCTCTCTATATATATATATGTATACGTACACATATGGATTTACACGAACGTGGCGGTGCCACCCACCCCTCTCGCTCCCCACCTGCGACTCGATAAGCTGAAAATTGCTCTTGGACGCGGAGAAGTTTCACGGGGATACATTGACCTTTATCGATCAGATCTCAGCTCCGAAGACTGTAATACACGTATGCGCGTAGTGGCATAAACTCGTCTCATCGCTGGAAATTTTCGGATAAATGCATTATCGTAAATATCGGCCGACGTCGTGGAATTGATACGTATAAATTGTACGGGCTCGAGCACGCGGAGGAAAAGGAGTAAAAGGAAATGGGCATCGCGCCCCCGGAATATTTATTATTCGGCCGTGAAAATTATATGTTAGGCGAACGGGCTCGATACGCGTGGCCCACAGAGGACACCGGTTAGCTTTGTAAATCATCGGACACGAAATATGTATTCCACCGCGTTCGTCGGCCAAGTACGTCTCCGTTCGAACGAATCGAAATTTCGGTACAGTCCGCGAGCGTATTATGTAACGGGGCATGATGCAACACCCATAAATAAAACCGTGAATGCGAAGCAAGCGAGTTTAATCGAGTAAATCGCTTCTCGTTCCGTTCGAAAGATTGCGCAACCTTAAAAGAGTAGACATTTCATCGGGTTTCCATTCATTAGCATGATTACGGTAATTATAAATTTTAGCTACTTCGTCCGTCTCGCAATTTTAACGAAACGGCTTCGCGAAATGCCTGACTGTTTATCTTTCCATAAATTGGTTGGTTATCCTGATTTTATGCGATGATCGCGGTGCGAAACGTTCAATTTTAATTTTACAATTTCGTAGAATTTATTATTCGCTTATCCGATCGATAAAGGTCAACGTATTCAACGTAAACGTGACAAATTTAACTTTTGAGACGGAAAGTGCGTCGATGCAAGGCTGAATTCCGATAAGAAAGAGCAGAAAGAAATTTCAATTTTCAGTAGGATAAACGTCAATTTTCCTCGCCAGGAATTCCTTAACGACGAGAAAGTCGTGCAAGGGATCGAGGGGACGAATCGTGGATAAAATTTCGCTCGCGCGAGGATAAATCGAGCAGGGGCGTCGTTAAACGATGTCGCTAATTCGCGACGCTTCGTTGAACCGCCGAAATATGAATCGTAAAACGCGGGCCAACTTCGGGCCCGTCTGGTGTACATATTCGCGGGAATACATTCCGGCGGAGTTTGCCATTCGTAATTCAACTCGAGTTTATGTTCCTTGTGTACAAAGTGTTACCGTAAAGTTATACCGTAGAAATACTCTGTTATGAATCTCGAAAGTTATCCGTTCCCCGCGACCGGAAGTCGGCGGCCATACGTTCGCCGATCGTATGCGACGCGTCTCGCGAATCTAAAATTGTTAAACTTCGGTTACATCGAATGTTTATTTTTCTACTGCCGCATCTCGTCGGCAGAGAACTGGACTTTGCCTTCGCTTCTCGCATCGGCTTCCTGGGAAAGTTCGAACGTCGCGCAGCGGAGAATTTGGCCCGAGAAGCTGGCCAAAGATAAATATCTTGCGTAAAATATTCGTCTTTTTATTTCCGAAGCTCGCGATTGGAGCAGGATTTATGAGAACAGTATCCGCGATTGCTTCGCATCGAACGATGCAAAATTAGTGGACCCGATTTAGAACGTTAATCGGGTAGCAAAAATTCAAGCAAAATTCCAACGAGCTCGCGCTCGGCTGCGACGTCTTTTGAAACGGAACCTGTGTTCGGAGGGAGCATTTGATAAACTAGGACAGCCAAGGGTGGCAAAGGCGTCGGATAGCGAGCAAATTAAGGGACGCGCGCGTGTACGAATCACAAGGCCGCGTTCTCGAGAGACACCTCGTTCGCGAAAATATGCCGCGCTCGCGATAAATAAATGTATACGTTTAAGTTTCAAATATAGCGGTTGGCAGTCGCGGGGGATGAAAGGAGTTTATGCACGCGTGCTCGGCCGTGTAAAATCGGAGAAAAGCCAGCTCGCTCGCGTTCCTAGATCCTGAATTACGGGGAGTTCCTCCTGAAAAAAGCCGGCCTTTGCAACGAAACGAGATCGTCTTGAAAATCTCTCGAAAAAATACGTCCGTTCCTGCTCGCCTTAAACGCTGCCAAAGATACGAATTCTCCAATTTTCTGCTACTCGATTACGAGAAAATTCCAACCCTCGTTTCAAAGCATAATTGATAATAAATTGATAGTTTCGCTTCGCCGCACGGCGTAATTTAATTCTGTTCTAGCCACTTAATTACGAAATATATTGCAAAATTTGATAAATTCGCCGAGCTGCCATTTTTCCTGAATTATATTAGTATAACCTAATATTAATTCTGCTGTATATGAAATTGAGGAGCTTATAAATATCGTTGGCAAAGTTTAGGCTGCATTCGAAGTTGAAGATTTCGAGTATCCATTTTTGTCGAAAATTTTCGCGATAACGGCGCCTCGACTGACAACATTTATTCTTTATTTTCGCCTTATTTTCTTTTATATAAGATCACCCCCTCTTCGCAATTTTATAATATAGCTGAACTTCTCGCTGCTCGATTCTATATTTTCCTCCAACGACGCCGAGTTCTCTGTTAACGAAACAATATTATTGTTTCAGACTGTAGATTGCATTGTCCGATTAATAACATACAGACACCGGTATAGATAGAACTTGCGCTCGGCGAGCGACAGTCGAAGGACAAAGCAGGGAATGATTTACTGACGTCTGCGTCTAAAGCGGGTTAGACATAGATGCTTAATAATATTGCAGTGCATTATTGATCGCGCGGAAGAAGCGCGAGACGTTTGTGCAACGCGTTGCGTCAATGAAATCTTATTTTGCAGTGTCCGAGACGCGTTGGAGCGTCTGTAGATAACTGATAAATTATCGCGGATAAACTGTTGCTATATTTAAAATGGCTTCTCGTGCAGTTTCTCGATTTCTTTTCTAACGTCTACAGAAACGATATAGTAAGTGTAGTAGGCATTATCGCATTGTTTTACTTTTCGTATTAAGCTTCTGCAAGAGCCTGATTCCAGATCTTCTCGTTGTCAGAATTGAATTTACATTTCCAGACAGAGTTTATTTAATTTCGGATGAAAAAGCTTCCCGGGGACGGGAGTACCCTAAAGTATCCCTATCCCGCGATACGTTTGCATAATATTATCGTAGGTTTGCGGCGATCTTACGTTTCGATAGCTTATCGCGCGCGTGACACGCGAAGAGGAACGAACCGGCCCTCGCGCCATCGATCTCCTAAGAGGATATCAGAAGCGATCGGTTGGTCGCGCTGCCTCCTCGAATGTAATTTGCAATCAGATGTCGAAGCTCGGCGAGCGAAAACAAGAAAGTCCGATTGGCTCGAAGCCAGTGACTGATCCCGCGGTGTTCCCGAAGGAGCGGCGTTTTGTCACTCTTGTCAGCCTCGTGGCCAGACGCGACCCGCGCCAGGGAAAGCTTAGCACCCGGCAACGGGTATTTCTCTGCTTTCGGAACCGAATCAATGGGTTTCGCCGTTCCGCGGCCCCTCTCATTTTTTCTCGCGAACGATTCCGACAACGGCCGCCTTATCCGATTCGCCGGAAACTCGAAATCCGACCGAAACTCGGTCGCTCTTTGCGTGTTCCGATCGTCGGGACAGGATCGCGTCAACGTCACCTGGATTCCCGATAAACGGTGAACAAAAAGCTCCCCGCGAATTCTTTTCGACCGAACTTTTTACCCCGTTTACGCGGATGACGCGGGATCGTTTCGTAGCTCCGGCGGAGCCTTTTTTCGCGCATCGGTGATCGAGTAGATTACTTGTTATTCCACCGAAGATCGATCTCCATCCGAGCCCCGCTTCTTGTTTCGCTATACGTCCGGCCTTTCCTTTGACGCGCCGTTAATTACTTCGTGCCGGTCGAAAACGTGCTTCTTTTTCCTTGCTCCGCGACGTCAGAAGGACTTATTGACGTGATTAATTAGGGAATTAAATTAGTCGCACTGCTGGCAACCCCCGGAGGACCGTCGCCGGAGGAAATGGAATTAAACATTAGGAAAATGAACGAGAGTCTCCCGAGTGTACACCGTTTGTTACTTGTACGCCAACCTGTACATTCAGCGGCTCCCGCGATCTTCGCTTAATACAGGCTGTGCCGGAACACGCGTTACATCTTTTTAAAGTTGTTACATATTACACCCCGGCGAGTCAATTAAAGGCGCAGCCGCGAGCACAGCTCAAAGTCGATTTAAATTTCAAATTCATATTCATCGAAACATACGGGGGCCAAAATGGCGGCCGGCCGGACGAGCTCGTTCCGAGTCGGAACGCCGCAACGACCAAGACCGTGAAATGCAAATTCCACGAGCATCTTCGTCCTCCGTCACGCCTGCGACATTTTCGAAAAAGTCGACGACGCGTTTCAAGGAACTTTTCCGTGTGAAATTCTTTATTCTCTCTTCCATCTTCAAGATTCCTACTACAGTACAAACTGTCCCAAAATGTTAAGCGAAAATATACGACTGAAAAACGTGCCGAAGAAAATGCCATCGAAGCCGAAAATGTAAGCCGAAAAATGGCTTACCGTTGGAGACGGTTAAATCGTCCTGTTATCGGTGCAACATTGTCGCGCGGAGACAAAAGGATCCGTCGTCCGATTCGGATTTTTCGAAACACGGAGATAAAAGGGTGCTCGACGCGAGGTCGTGTTCTCCCGCCTCGGCTGAGCCACGGACATCGGGAAATGCAAATGCGGGGTAGTTTGGCGACGCAGGCGTCCCCGTCGACGTTAAGCTCGACGGGTTAATGCATTCGAGTATCGCGGACCGTCGACGTACTACGCGAATGCAAATAGGCGGCGCGGAGCAGAGCGGAGCGGCGAAGAGGCCGAGCGAGAACCGCGGGACACCGGGAAAATCGGGACGCGGCTGCGTCAATCCCATGATCGTCGACGAGCCGACGCGCGACGTCCGTTACAAGGATAAATACGTCGAAACGATGCCGCACCGTGATCCTGTGAATTACGTCGCGATCATAATCCCTTTCGACGCGGGTCCGGCAAACAGGCGCCCAGCCGACACTCTTCGAAAGCTTTCCGAGCTTTTCGAGTCCAATGGACAAGCCTCGCGGCTCGTTTTTATATAGATAATAATTTATACAAATATATAAATAGTAATGATTCGTTCACCGTTGGATCGATCGAAGAAATCTGCGCGTTCACGATATTTTTATTACGTCGCAAATGCTCGCACAATTCGATAAAGCGACGAGTTATAACTCGTAAGTAATAACTCGACGGTGCATCGAATTTATGCGAAATTGATTGTAACGAAAAGTTTAATAGCGAACATTTATTAAACAATATACCCTTCGAGATGCCGCGTCGACAGTTCTCGGGCTCTAAATACTTCCGTTTCGTTCTTCTGTTCGGCGAGCGACGAAAATTTAATTAGAATTTCAATATCCGGACGTCGGCAAGTATCCATAAATACTAATATTATGCTCGAAAGTTAAAGTTGTCTCGGTAAATTCGTGCTCGGGGGTTGCCGATGGAATATTCGATGGAAAGCGACGGGTTAACGAAACATTTTTAGACACGGCACCGTACTCACCGGGTCTAATAAAGGTGGGAAACGCGGACGCGGGAGAGGGGATTCATTTATTTCCATTACCGTCACGGTCGATTAGTGGAAATTCCATCCTGGGGAGGGTTAGTTATTACAGGAACGCTGTCAGATAATCGAACTTCAGATAAATGCAGCCGACCCGCCGTGTACGTCCCCCTCCTGTATATTTGCCTGTGTGTAAACGCCGACAAATTACCTGCGCCCGAATAATGTGTCGGTCCACGTTAAACATGGGAATTGTGGCGGGATTCTAGCTTCCACTAAATTTCCTAATAACGTTCACAATTCTATTGACATTTCGATTTATCGATTGCCTCGCTTCTTGTTTCTCCGTGGGAAAAGAATTCGATAACCCGCGCGGCGCTAAAAATTCCTGTTCCCTAAGTACGGTAATGTCTCTCTAATTGACGCCCAGACTGACCACAAAAATGGACAAGTTGGGAAGAGGAGATACGATTATTCGAGCCTTGCGGTTTATTTTTATAATTATAAATTGTCCACAACTATAAAAACGAGCCGCAAGGCTCGAATAATCGTCCATATTTGTGCGCAATCTGGGCGTCAAATTTAGTGGACAATCCGAGCGTCAGTAACGGAGACATTACAGTACCCTCCGTTCAAAAATAAAAATAAAATGCAAACAGCGAGCCGAAAATTTGGGACACGGTGCGCTATAATTTCGTTAATTTTCGCCAGTTATTAACACGTTTACACGACCTCCAAGAAGCTCGCCTCAGAATTACTGGAACATACAATTATTATTTACAGCGCTTTCTAGGGCTTTCCCGAGGGTAAATAAACTATTTATCGGACTTAGCCAACAATATATCCGTCTTTTCGAACGATGCAACGTTTCACGCGATACGACCTGTCTTACGGTTACATCGGCGCAGGAAGCTTGCACGTATTTTTGCAATGGATTACACCCATCGCACCGGAATCGAAAGAATCAATAGCAGCGTTCGATGACTCGCGCAAGCGTTATCGGCGATTCAACGTAGCCGTATCCCCGAAAGTGATTTATACAGGAATTTCTTGAAATTCTGCTAGCAGAAATTCCGTCGATACGAGGATCATCTTGGTTTTGTCAAAAATTCCAAGGAATTTAATCGTCTCAAATTCGAGATCGCAGCTTCACTCTTCGACGCCGAAGCGACGTTCTCGCGTTCGCTCGTTCTCGTTAGTATCTCGTTACACGCGAATAGTGCACGCGCGCAGAGGATGAGCCTACATATTCAAAGCTTATTTAAAGCTTTCGTTATCTACCGATACCCTCGGATTTACGAAAAGGACTCGCGAACCCGTGCGTGCGACAAACTTTCTACCGCGAACGTACCGAACGTAACCGCCTTAATTTCTGGGGCGAACCGTGGCATCGGGAACGCGAACTTCGGGACAATTGGGTTCCATTGTGTTTCGCTCGCAAACGACGGATTAGAAGACGTCGCGCTCGTGATTGACATCCGGTAACAGGTTTCCGTGGTGTTCGGCCGAGTTCCAGGAGAAAACGTTCACCCTCGGAACGCATTATCAGAGACACTCGGAAGCGGCGGTAATTAAATAGAGTGACGTAGCCGGGACTTTGCACGAAGGTTGTAGCTCGGAGTCACCGGGGCGCAGGGCGGCTCGGGGGCGCGCTTCGCGGAGGGCACGGCGCGGGGGGAGGGAGGGGTGGGTCGACGAACCGCGTTGCTTTCGTTGCACTTGAATGCATTAGCTCGGCTTAAAGTTGAGACGCCGCCGCCGACGGCGACGTCTCTTTGCATTTGCATTTACTGCGGTGCCCACACGCATTTGCATTTACTTACGAATCATTGCCCCGACCTAACCGCCCGAGATCTCGCAGCTTTCGACAAAGGCGAGAAACGCGCGCGCGCGCGTGCGCTGTGAAAAGAACGAAACCACCTCCGAGAATTATCCCTTGGATACAGGAACGAAACAGAATCGGGAACAGGGAAAACAATTTCTCTTCGAATTAATTATTCGATGAACGGTCAGAGAGAAACAGCTGGACGAGCTTCGCTGGTTTTATTCGCCGGGTTCGGTCGAAGAATTTCACGCGGCGGTTCATTTGTGGGACGTAGACAATTATATTCGGTAACGGAATTATTTAATCAGGTTCGAAACGTAAATTTTACGATGATCCATTCGCAGACAGCGCAAGGACGTCTTTAAGATGTCGTGGACCATAATTCCAGGACTAAGCAAGAAATACAATTGAATCCACTTATCCGAATTCCAGGCATTCGAACGCAAAGTTGCGAGTTGCAAGTAGCGAGCAAAGTCTGCGGACTTCCATTATGCGAGCTACCTGTTGAGAGTGTGTAATTTCTGTGTTGGCGCGAATGAGCGGAAAGATGCGGAAAGGTGCGAGTAAGAGTTGTTACGACTGAGCCGTGAATGCTCGAGAGAAGGAAGGAAAAGCACGGCGTTTGGAAAGCGGTAGAGGGAACAGGTGCGAGAGTATAGGAAATCGAGTTAGGATATAGTCATTGTTGCATCATAATTAACACAGTTTTGTTCATTCGTCGCTGTCCAGTTTAAATATGTATTCAATATTGTCGGATACATATCGAGGATCCTATAATTATATTAAGGCACCCCTTGGGGTACTCTTTAGGGTGACGCGCGGCTACGCGGAGAAACTCGGTAATTACCTACTTAATTGTAATTTTCGCAAACAATTTTTCACGCGTTGTCCATCAAACTGGCCCTTCTATCGCCTCGAAAAATTCGAGTCATTTTTAAAAATATATTTCTCCACGATTTTTGCTGTACGGCGCGCGTTGCAGCTGCGAACGTTCGATTCCGTTTTCAAGGACAAAGGAGGAGCACGGCGGAAGACGTTTTAAAAAAAGATGCGGCGAGAAAGCTCGTCGCTTTCATCCGGTTACCGGAGCTCGTAACAGCTGTTTTGTAATCGAACGACAGATATTGGCGACGTGACGCCGAGGGAGCAGCGGCCTCCTCGGTCTCGCGAACGAGACGTTATTAATGTGCTGTCGCGTTCGAAAAGTCTTGGAAGCATTCAGTTTTCTGGTTCGCGAATGCGGAGTGGCAAGCCCGTGGATATTAAAGGGCGCCGTGCCCATAGAAAATCATTGCAAATTGAAACGAGCGAGGAAGACGCGGAACGAAACCTGGGTGATACTTTCAATCGTCGCAGCAAAATTACGCTGCCTAAATTAAGCTTCGTCGTTTCGAGCTCGTCGTACAATCGACGGTGCAACAAATATTTGCATCGGATATGGGAAATTGTCGAGGAAAACTGCTTCGTTAATATTAATTTTGACGCGCGTCGACGCGCGATTACGTCGAGCAGAGAATGATTTCGCGACGGACGACGACGTTCCGCGCTTCGCTTCGTCGAGTTTCGATAGAAATTTTCTGCGCTGACGCGACCACCTTCGACTCTCGCCTGTTCTTATCGTTTTCTCTTCGCCTTCTGAATACATCGAGTCATTTCGACCGAGCGAGATTAATAGACGGATCTTTTTCTTGCCCCGCTCTCGCATAAACAGTCACGTGAGATTCGTATTAGCAGGCTGCGGATATAATGAAAAAACATCCGCATTAGCATACCGCGGAACAGCGACGAGATACGTATCTCGAGCAGTGTACATCGTCATCGCGTGAAATATTTTAGTTGCAATTGGAACTTCGTGCAAGCGTTTCCCACGAAAGTACAGTAATGTCTCTCTAATCAACGCTCGGATTGTCCACGAAAATGGACGATTTAGGGAGAGGAGATACGATTGTTCGAGCCTTGCGGTTCATATTTATAGTCACGAATTATCAACAGTTATAAAAACGAGCTGCAAGGCTCGAAGAATAATCGTATCTCCTCTTCCCAAATTATCCAATTTAGTGGACAATCCGAGCGTCAATTAGGGAGACATTACCGTAGTTGCGTAGTCTTCTGGAAACCGGTGTATGGCGACAAAGTTTTTATTCCGTCGCAAAAGTTTAACGAAGGGCAACTTTATACTGTTTTTCTTAAATACCATGCTGTACTTGATTTATTTGCGCACGGTGGTCATTGCGGAGGTATATTCGACTACTAAATTTTTCGATGTCAGCTACGTAAAGTTTTCTGTTTATCTTGCGTCGCTGTGCTACGAAGTAATCTCTGCTTAATCTCCGGTTTCCGGGAACGCTCGCTTCACTTGTTCATTACGAGTTAAGTCGTTGCTCACAGTTATTGTAAAACGACCGTGTTCGGAATGGTTAAAGTATAATTAAAACGAAACAAAATAACGAAAACTCTTGAAACATTTCTACAGCGAATGCAGTTGTAACGCATTCTAAGTTAAACTTATAAACGTTGTGCTATAGGCTCAGACAAAAAGAAGTTAAAAATGAGAAATTTTTTTTATTTTCTTTCGTCATTTTAAGCAAAATGCAAAGAAACACTCTATAGTCTAGTACATCGCACATTTTATGCGATCCTTGATTCATTAGTTGTTCAATTCGTTTCAATCCACAGATTAACGTGTTTATACGGTGTGGCCGACATTAATTCTTGTCGGAAATTATGTTTCAAAACGAGCGATTATCGAAGATGAACGAGTTACGGATAATGCGAATAAAACGGTAATTTTAGCTGAATTAATAATTTTAGTTGCACTCGCTATTAAATTATGGCAATTGTACAAATCACATTATAAAACTAAATATACAGTTCTCTGAATTTCACGCGTGTTTGCTTTTGCTCTTAATTGTACCATTATTCGTCAAAATAATTCCCAATTTAACGCAAATCTTTCCGAATCGAGGATTCATGAATCCACGATGAAAAAGGTCCTGTGTATTTTGCTACGGTGTATCTTGCAATTGGAAATTTAGGTTGAATCGGACGAAGCAGGATGATAATGTACTACCAGGGGAAGAGGGGGGGGGTGGGCACTGATTGCTTGATACTTTAAAGGTCCACCTCCACGACCGCGCGCCGATTCAACCGGATGTCTTAATAAGGCAATTCCTTCTCTTCTAAAACGACTGCGACGCGGAAACTCCTCGTCCGTGGAAGTCTTCGTTGAAAGCATACAAATTTAATGAAAGAAAAACACGGTTAGCGAGTCGTGGAAATGGTCTCGTCGAAACGGCGATCGCGTTCTTTGTCCGTCCGCGGAATTAAATTCGTCTTGTTTCTCGCAGAATTGATTGCGGTTAATGTTGTTTTTCGATCGACCAGGATTTCGAGGAACAATGGAACCGGACAATTTACTGTATCAGCGAACAAAAAGATTCGGTGCTGACGATTTCATCGAAATAGTTGACGCGGAGTTAATTATACAGAAAATTACCAGATTTCGTACGATTTAAAATCGCGAAAAACTGGAAATTTCGCGCACCCATTTCCCGATTTTGAGTAACGTTTGGGACACCCTGTGCAGCGCTTTGATAAAAATCTATACGTTTTATCGTGGACATCTCTTATAAAACTTATTTATTTCATGGATGTACAAAAGAGACTTTCATTTTAAAATGACAACAATCCGTCAAAGAAGAAGAGAATCCTCTCCGGAAGAAAAACTCTTTCACATGTTTTAATCCTCTTTAATCAGAAGTTCATCGCTGACAAAGCAGCGCCCCGTCCATTGTTAATAATAATTGAGCTTGTCCTTTACTCGAAATCCGCTTGTTTTTTTATACGCATATGGAACAAAGATACAGTTCGCATCGCCTCGACGGCTTTCGCTGAAATTAAGGTATCTCCCATATGAAATTAACGGCCTTGCTTCCGGTATAATCGCGGCGTGGAAATTCGCAAGGATCAAAGGAAGATACAACGGTAATTTCTAAAATTAGAAACTTGCTCGTATTAGTTTTCTCCGGCGCGGTGGCAGGTCATAATCTTCGAAAGTTTTAATATCAGGCTCAAACGACATCGGGAAGATTCTTATTAAGAGGATGCATGGAGATATTAATTAACTTGCGGCCTTTCGGCCCGTTTGATGTGCGCGCAAACTGTTTACCCCATGCTTGGAAAGTTCTGATTGGACAATTACCATAATATTCGTACAGGGTGTCTCGAAATTATCGTACAAGCGAGAAATAAGGGCTTCCCGAGCTCGTTCGAAGTCACTTTTTCCTCAGCAAAAATGCAATCCTTCCATCTTATTTTCAGATATGAAAATGATAAAATAATAGGTAGAAATAAATAAAATAATAATAAAATAATAGGTGAAATTCTGATTTGGATTCGAATGGACCGGAAGTCCATTGCTGGATGATTAAATAAGCCGAGTAGAGCAAAAGTTTGGAATTGGGAAGGTTCTTGTCGAGCTTAAAGTTATCTTGTCCCCTAGAGGGCGCAAGAACCGTTTCGGTTCCCATCGGAAAAATTATTTCAGCCCCGACAAGAAATGTTAACAAAATTGTTCGATGCGACGAAGGTTCCTCGAAGGATCGGCTACCGAGTTGTTCATTTTCCTCGTCCACCGGAGGAGAGAGAGAGAGGCGAAGGATAAGGATTTTACCTTTAACGCCGGATAGAACGAGGTAAATCTCATTAAAATCGCAGTACGAGTTTCACCTCTCTCGCCTGGGCGAAGAAGAAAGGACGAGGAACTCGAAGGTATCGTTAATTAACTCTGTCCGCCGCGTCGCGTCGCGTCGCGGGAAAAAGTTCGTGCTCTCGCAATCTCGAGCGCAGTCTCACCAGGATCCGTATTCAATGTTTCTTGGGAGATTAAACGGTCGACGATTCGAGGACCACGGGTTCGACAACGAATTTTTTGTAAAGGAAGAAGTTGCTTCAAATGATCCGAGGAACCCGCCATTTCCGAATCGCGAGACATTTTTCGGACACCCTGTATAAAATTGGCTGCTATCAGCTGCTACCGGTGAAATCATCTAATAATAAACAGAGCAGACCGTAAAAAGGATTCGAAGGAAACGGAATAAGCGAGGAACATCGGGCAGAATTAACCTAATTCCGTCCGGTACGCGCTCTTAATAGCAGCAGAATTTTGGACGTTGCACTTTGACAGTTTGACATCGCATCGCGCCCGATGCTCGAGTTTCACATCGTGTCGAAATTATTATTTTTCTCGTTTCCCAGCGGAGTTGATGAAAATTTGAGTATCGTTGCACCGTTCTACGAAACAAAAACGTAACACTCTCTTCCTCCCCTGTTTCGATAGAGTACAAATCCAGCACTTCTATTGTATAATACATTATTCATTATCAGCTAAATTGCGGATGCTAACGCAGATCGACATTTTCGCAGAATGATTAAATTTAATCGTACAAATACAATTAAATCAATTAAATTTTACAAAGGGAATGGAGAACCGAATGCGCTCATTAAGAATGGCGTTAGCATCCGCGTTTCACTGTCAATTGGATGAGAGACGCGCGACATTGGCTGTATTGCAATCACTGGAAACCAGCTGTGACACCGAAATGATACATTTTGGATATGCCGATATATAATATACTTATAAAATATACTATATATTGTATAATATACAGTATAGTATAGCTACCGAACAGATCCGACACACGTCCGTGCCATCCACACCCCGAATTTCGCAAATTAGGTGGCGATCCGGCAGACGAGCAACAGTGCTCTTCCGCTAAAAAGCATCTCGAGCGCGATACAATTCCCGCAGGAGACAGCGCCGTCGTCCTCCCGCGAAATCAATGCCCGTTTTCTTATTTGGAACAACAGCCCATTTTCCGTCAGGGAGATGGGGGCGCGGGCATTGTTCCAGGTAAGACGAGGACGAGATGAAAATCTCGTTCGGCTTCGACTTTCAGGTTTTCTCGTTGCGAAGCCGGTGGTCGGGGCTCGTCTAGGATTAGAGCATCGATTGTACAGGGCGTCCCAAAATTATGGGAAATAATTAATAATACAATTTCAGGGAAACGAGGAGTTCCCGAGGCCATTTCAAGCAACTTTTTCTTTTGCGAGAATGCGATCCGCCGTTTCGTTTACGAGTTATCGACGAGAAAAGGCTGACCAATGAAAGGCCAGCTCGGCATGCGCGGGGCAGCCCAGTTCCGCTCATTGGCTCCGTCGCGACGCGCCGCCTCGCGCCAGCCGAGCTGGCCTCTCATTGGCCGCTGTTTTTCGTTAATAACTCGTAAACGAAGCCGCGGATTGCAATTTCGCAAAGGAAAAAGTTGCTTCGAATAACCTCGGGAACCCTTTCTTTCCGGCAAGTACCATAATTTTGGGACATCCTGTACAAGGGTGACGCGCCTTCGTCTCGGAGCTGCTTACATTCCTCCCCGCCTGCCCTTTCGCCCTTTCCATTGTGGATCCCGGTAAACATTGGCTCGTTTGGCCGACGGAAAAGTTGTCGACCGTCGGAGGACTTCGTCAACGACTGCGACACTGACTGAAGCATACGGATCCGTCGGGCTGTCGTCGGGTTGCCGATGGGTCGACGAAGGCGGCGGGTCCTTCCAGTTTCTTTTATTTCGCCGTCTCATTCCGTTCTTCGCTCCTGTCCCGCTAACTGGCTCTCGTTCCTCTTCTTATTCTTCTGTATTTTTTTTTGTTCTCCTTCGTCCATTCCAACGTGGAGCATTCATTGTCCACTCGCGAACTTTTCGAGCTCTCGTGCAAGGCGCACAAAAAGGAGAATGGAAGGAGGAGATTGATTGTGAGACCGCCAGGTACAGGCCGGCCCTTCTCGCTCTTCCAACCCTTCGCTCGTTTCCCTCGTTTCCCTTGTTTCCCTCGTTTCGCGTCACTCCTCGCCTCGCCGGAGAATTCTTGATGAATCGATGATAACGTTTAATGTCCCGGTCAACCGGAGGATCTGTCTGCTCGCGTGCAAAGAGCCCATCGCCGACGCTGGTTTGTTCGCGCGTTGCTTTTGCTTTCGTAATTTTTCAATTGGGGAGAGAACGAAAGAGGAAGAGAGATACGGAGAGGGGAATAGGGGTGTGGAAGACAGGGGAAGCGGTTGACAGGGGCGGAGGGAGAGCATCGTCGCGAGCAGTGCTGGTCTGGAGCGTTCTTAGGGTCGAAACACGCTTACACGGTCCAAATTAATTTTGTATGCTTTTCTCTAAAATTCATCGGTATCCTCCAATCCTGTTCGCGAGGTCTCCCCCTCCACCGCTCCGCAGCACATTCCAGACCAGCACCGGTCGTCTGTTTAATTGAAGGGCTGCGAATTCGTCGCGCCCGAGTGTGTTCCGCCGATGCAACAAGTGTTGATGTCTGGTGTTCAGTGGAATGTTCGCAACGTCGACTGCTTTCGCTGTGGAGTGTTACATATTTCGTCTCAGATTCGGTGTTTTATTGGAGTTTATTCGCGCAGGTTGACATAGTAGTAGGAGGCAGTCGTTGATATTAATCGATAAATCAATTGGCCGCATTGGCTGACAGAACGCTGGTTATTGTATTAATTAACGCATTAATTACACAAAGCATGGGCCGCGATACCAATTACTGTGCTAACTGTTTAAAGCATAGCTTAGTGAAAATTAATTCAGTGTCCGCGCAATTAAGGTTAATTATATTATGAATATAAGTACCCAACAGCGAAGTAATTAATGCGAACTTCAGATCGATCGACTAAATGAAAAGGATTCGCGGATCTTTGCAATGAACGCTGTCAAATATAGTTTAATTAGATGATTAACGTTTCGGTATAATTGTTGGCTCGATATGGATCGAATCGTAACCTGTTATACAGCTTCATTATACTGTTATTTATTAGTTATACTGCTTAACATTGCTCCTTGAATGTTATTCGTAAACAAGGTTATATTTAAACAACTTATAAATTAGATAGTTATTTTTGTTTATTTCCAGTCTTTTTTTTAAATAGAATGCACGATGCTCTTTTCGAATTTTAATTGGCTAAAAAAGTATTATATCGTATAGTCTTTGAAATACATTTTTCGTAGGATATCGACGAAATAAATTTTATTTCAATTATGCATGTACACGCGCCTGAGGACGAATTAAAGTGAGATTTCACCGATCGAACGAACGTGGCAAACATTGTTGATCACGTTTTCATGACGTTTCTATATTGTTTTAAATTTGTTCCTGAAAGCCATGAAATATCATGATTCCTCGTTCTCTGCAACAAATGTTTCTCTATTTCGTATCAACGACGTTATTATTTTTAGATTCTCCCACGTTTGTCTCCTATTGGAAGACGAAGCGCGAATTAGGGAGAAATTACTGCAACTAGAAGACACCGGTATCGAACGAACGGCAAGATGCTTCGAGCTTTCGATCGCCGTTTCATCGAGCGAATGTAATTTTCGGAAATTTTTATGGCCGTTTGCTGCACCGTCGCCGCGTACACGGGTGCGTTAGAAAATGAATTTAACCTTCGCCAGGGTGTCGCGCGATAATGGAACGTCAAGCGGGTGACGCAGGGCTCCCGGAATAAGAGTTCATTCATAAATAATCCGCGCGGGACCATTTTTTCGGATGCAAGAAGATACTTTTCAACCGTGCAAAATCCCAAAGCCCACATTCACCTTGAAGACAGCATGCATGAGTAATTCAAGGAGGTACATTTCGATCTCTTATCCGCCGCGGTGAGGTAAAAGGTTCATATTTTCAACACCGCCGCCGCCGCCGCCGCGGAGTTCTCCCTCTATTTCTGTATCTCTTTTCTCCCCGCGGATGTTTGCACGCTCAATATGCACACGCCCCGGCGCACATATCTTGCCGAGGCTTTTCTTCTTTTCTATTATTAAATATTAATACGGCTTACGGTTCTCGCAGAAGACACGAATCCCCGCGGAAGAAATACGAACGAAAGGAAATCCTCTAACGCGGATCCGTATTCCTGGCGCGCGCTCCACGTTCTGCCGTTATTGGCGACACGTTCAACAACACGAAAATATGAATCCGTCGAGAGTCCCCTCGGAGAACAATGCTCCTCAAATTAGATTTAGCTCGTCTTTCCCCGGTTATCGCGGAACTCCTCAGCCCGTGGAAATCTGTCCCGCCGCGTTTCATCGGCGATTTTTAACGACAGCGTCGCCGAAACAGATTTCTCATTTCTCCGGTTGCAATCGCTGAAATTAGCTTCTTTGTTCGAGCATACGTTGTAAAATAAATCGTGTAAATCTTGTCGTACCGTTATAAAACCGCACACGTTGGTCGGGGCGTGCAATTTCAAAGTGCACTTCGAAACTCGATAAAAAAGCAATTGTATCAGCCTGCGCCCCTTTTCATATCTTGCTACCTTTGTTTCGAGCACTTCTCCGCAGAAGAAACGGTTTCAGGGTGATTCAGATGGCAAATCTCGGTGGGCCACCCTGTGCAATCCTTTCTCGTTGTAGGAAAAACGAGGACGCGGACGATCTGATGTTTCCGTTCCGCAAAATTAACGCTTAGCGACGCTTTGAGGGTCTCGCTCGTCTATCGGAAGCGTCGTCGCTGCGATCTTCGTTTCATGGTAAAAGGGTCGAGGATTCGTCCTTAATCTCGATTCGCCGCGGATTAGTTTGATTCGAGATCGAACGAACGTATTCCGAATTTTCCTGCGTGGATCGATGCCGCGTTCCCCGTCAATTTACCGTCTCCTCGTCGCATCGGCAAATTAGATTACCTCGAGGAGGATTCGCCTTCCCTCTTCCTCCTCCCCCATCTGGTCGCCATCCTTTTCGCTGCTTCCGTCATTTACCTCGGCGCTACAAGGATCACCTCGGATTGGCGAAAAATTAGCGCGTTCTTGGTTTCCCTTTATATCCCCGGAAATCCTTGCGACAGGAAGATAAATTAGCAGCAGATTCCTTGCTCGGAAAAAAGAAAGCGAGGAAAACCTGCTACTCGAATACAAATTTCCAGGGTATCCGCACTTGCAAACCATACGGGTTATTTACGTCCATCGAAACGTTTAATCCACCAAATTCAATATTAAATTGTTGCGCGCGAAGTGTCCGAATTCACGGTTGCAATTTTATACGACACGTTCTCCTCGTGAAATATTAAATTTAGCGCGTGCGAAATATTCGTTTTCGCGATGCTCGAATCGCACAATTGTTTAATGAAAGATAAAGCGAGATGACATTTATTGCGCGCGATTAAAAAGCTAGAAATTAATACTTCTAGCCCTTATTTTTCAGCTTCTAATCCTTTTTACGTGTCCTTTGGTAATTTTAAGTAATTCCATACTTTGTTACGCTTCTGCAACGCTTTAAACAATAAAGCCTCAAATATCGTGGACATTTCGGTTGTATGCACAAAAGTTAACCGAATACTATCAATGTTAAATTGAACTAACACGCCCGATACAGATGACAACGAGGTTACGTCGAAAAATAATGTTAACAATAATTAGCATAATAATTTTACACGTGACCCTTATAAATCAGCCGGTCGTACCGATAAATTGCAACGGTATTATTTGTCGTACAGAATGAAACAATCGGTGATTTGTAACATTCTCGGCACGATATTAACAAGTGTATAATTAATCGCTACATTGGATCAATTTAACGTGTATTATTTGGAACATGCGTCGCATTGAAATATTGATATCTGCTGAATTATTTCCAATAATAATTCTCGTGGGTTCGTGTACTTATTATAATTGTAATGCAGGCGCAATGTAATGCCAACTGTGTTACATTGCCCCGTCACGCCATCTGCGCCAAGTATACGGTGACTCTCGGAACTGTTGCAGTGTGACTGGCATTGCGAACTATGAGTCAATGGAAATTAGATCAACGCGGACAAGAGCAACTATACTTTATTAAACATTAAAGCAATATTATCGAGCCTTCGTGATCGCAAAATATTAAAACATAACTCTCTCTTTAAGATTGAACATTGCGTTTTGTATTTCGATTTCAGATTTGTGTTGTCTTAATTTTCGGGGGGTGACCACCCCCGATTCTGATTAACGATTTAATCAGAAACCATAACCGTTGCAAGGAGAACGAGAAAATATTGGAAACGTTTCCCGGAAACTTTATCCACGGAAACGGCGCCCTTTCATCTTCGTGAAATATTTTATTGTCTATGTTATCGGCGTCCCTCTTCTCCCTCCTTTCTATTTGCGTTTCAATTATCCCGTCAAAGGGAGCCTGCATAATTCCCCGAAGATCGACGGGCCGCGTTCCTTTAACGAAGATCAAAATTTACGAGAGTCCGGCCTCGAAGGACGTTCCCGAACGTTTGTGATTTCGCCCCGAGATCGAACGAACGCGGTCCCTCGGTCCGGAATAACGGGCAATCGCCTGTAACTGGTAATATTACAGACGTAATTTCCCATCCGCGGTTCCCTCGGCAAACTCACGGGCGAAACCGAGGGAGAGAGAGACTTTTCGAGGAGACGAGCCGGAGATAACGCAAATTTACTGTCCGGTTGTTTTCGATTCTCCCGGCGATCCTTGCGGGATCTAACTTCCTTTTAATAAACGCAAAGGGTTTCATCGCGGTTTATCAAGGAGGACGAATAATCCTTCGTTTACCGGCAGGATTCATCCCTGGACCAGTTTCGCCCTCCCCTCGCTCCTCGAACGCTATCGCCCGCTCCTGTCTACCCGGTTGCTTTTGATGCCTTTGACGGAAAAACGGACGGGGCGAGGGGACAGGGGCCGTAACAGTCGCGGCTTTATGAAGCAACGCGAAGCTTTTGCTCGAAACTTTCCTTATCGCATCCCCTCCGGGATTGCGAGGCTCCTCGCATTCGTTATCGGCAATCCGGTACTTTCTTACCGCTATCAGATACGCCGTAATAGAAATGAAATAGATTGAAAGTTTCGCTATGAAAAGAACTTCGAATCTGATCTCTTCGCGCGAGTCTCGCGAACGTTGCTGCTCGCTGGAAGTCCCGCCTTTTTTTTCTCGCAGAAAAATTTCGATTTTTCTACAAACGTTCAGAGATTTTTTTCCACGTTTTTGTTTTTCACGGATATCGGAGATGTTCTGTTTCGCGTGTACACGTGTAACATGCGCGCGTTCGCGCGATGTCCGCGCTCGCGTTTTCGGTACACGCGTACGGCCGTGTGTTTCGATAAATGATTAAACACGGACGCGATCTTCGACGCTGACTTTTTACGGGTCTTTTTTTGCTCACTCGTTTCCGCGCGACTTTATCGCGAATAAAACGTTTCTCATAAAACGGAACAGCGTTTATGCAAGACGAAACGCTTTATAAGTCGACCTTTCCGCGCGCATTTCATATTCGTGTTCCTCGTTTCTTAATTAAAAATACATTACGTTGCAGAGAGTGCGAAGCACAACGCGAGAGAAGTATGTTTGCAGCAGCTCATTAATATTGCCGAGTACAGTGTCGACGTAACGATATGCGCGTTGATTACACGCGGCTAATATACACGGCGTTTCAGTCCTGCGCGAGACTTTTCCGGGAACGATAACTGCTGCGATCAAAAGGGAAACATTATTGCGCAATTATTGTTATTTTGCTTCGATCGTTTTTGGTCAGAAGCAACGATTGTTCAGAATCATTATCGACGAGGGACAGTTTGATACGGCCATAACCGGGCTGCGGATTTTATGGCGTTTGTGGAAAAATCGAGTAATTGCAATTTAAAACAGTAGAAAGGTTAAACGAATTAAAAAGCTTCGGCGGAAATCTCGTTTCGATTTTAGAAATTATTTAGATTTCTCTTAGTATAGCACAGATACGAAAGAAAAATAATTACACGTGTATTCACGCGTTATACGCTTTACACTCGACACTTTCATTCTTATTCTCCGAACGTTGGAGTATATGAAACAAGCACTTCTCTGATTGCAACGGAAATTAAGAAAAGCGACGATGGTGTTGCTTTTAACGAAGAAGCATTGCTAAAGGCGCGATTACCAAGAATGCAAGATTCGATAGTATATGTATTATTTGAGAGATATTACGATGAACTCGTGATACAACAATAAATAGATGATACGATGATAATAAATAACCTTGAAGATTCATTGTCAATGAATTACTCGTAACGAGTAGAATACGACGCGGTAAACAAATTGTTCGATTTACGACAAATTACTTGGATCGATATATTTTTGCTCGCGCATTTGTAAATCGACCTTGGTCGCTGCGATTATTCGTTTTACCTAATCGAATTTCGCGAGCTCAGTCGATGTATCATCCTCGTGATGAATGGCTCCGTTTCGCAGCCGGAATTATGTCGTTAACCCTTGAGTAATGTGACAGTAGGGTGCACCGAATTACGATTAGAATCCCAAATCTCTCTCTCTCAACGCGATGGGAAATTACTAATTCCAGCGAGAGCGTAAAAAATTCATCGAATGTAACGATCACGGCTTTCTACACACGCGAAAATCTCTGGGAAAAAATCGAACTCTTTAGGTTTCCATGATTGCTTATTAGTAATTCAGATATTTTAAGCGTACGTGAACGAGTATGTTCGTTCTTTGCAGAGGTATTAAGGTCTTTCATAACGAGGAAACTTAATGGAAGCAGCGGGCAGTAGGGCGCGCCAGTGTCTGACTTATGTAATACTGCTACTTACACTGTTACGAGGTTATCTATTGTCACCGGCAACGCGGAAACACGTTTAGTCCGTTCTATTATCTACTGCACGAAGTTTCCATTATTTATGCGTTTTGCTACGAGCGAAGTTCGACGTCGATGCAGTTAGCAGTTGTTACAGTTTGCGCCTCTTGCTTACTTATCCCATGCACTTTTAGCGACGCTTCGCACGGTTATCTGTCGCGCAGGGTGTACACACGAGGTGTCCCAAAATTATGGCACTTCCGAGAAACGAGGGGTTCCTGAGATCATTCGAAGTAACTTTCTCCTTAGCGAAAATGCCATCCGCGGCTTCGTTCACGAGTTATTAACGAAAAACAGTGGCCAATGAGAAGCGAGCTCGGCTGACGCGAGGCGGCGCGTCGCGGCGGAGCCAATGCTAGTCGAGCTCGCCCCTCATTGGTCAGTGTTTTTCGTCGATAACTTGCAAACGAAGCCGCGGATTGCATTTTCGCTAAGGAAAAAGTTACTTCGAATGATCGCAGGAATCCTCCTAACATGCAATTATACAATAATATATATTGTACAACAGCAATGTGCACATATAATTTAATATAATAATTTAGCTTCGCCGAGCAAAGCGTTAATTCTTGTCGGTGTCCAGCAACATTAACGTTAACAGGAAAAATCTCATTTGAAAATGAAGGTTAACGTTGTAACCTCGACGACGTTTCCGAGTTCGATGGAACAGCGAGCAAAGAAATTCATCCCGGCCCTGTCTTAAGGGTCCACGGCGGGGAATGTAATTTTCCATGGTTGTCAGCCATTTCCGCGGGAGAGGGTCAGTTCGAGCGGTCGCGGGACGGGGTAGGAATCCCCGTGGAAGGCTTGGGAACGGTTGAAATTTACTGCGCGACTCATTTCGGTCTCCGGAATAAATGGACACTTGTTCGTGAACGCTGGGAGCTTGTGGGAAAAGACGCGGCTCTCGTGGTTTATCGTCGAGACAAACGGACCGATTAAAACAGAAATAAACGCTTCACTTACCGGCGTTCCGCTGGACTCGTAAAACTTTCTAAGTGTCCATCCAACGCCGCCAGACGTGTCAGACATGAGAAATAATCCGCGGGTTTCCTTTCACCTTTCCTGTCCGCTTCGAGCCCGTTGCAAATTAACAGTCCTTTGAAGGTGCACAGGATCTTTACGTTGGCTCGATCGTACCCGTCACTGTAACGGAACAAAAGAAATTTGTTATTTAAACAAGAACGGCTACGGAGGAAGGCTCCCGAGAAAGGAATGCCTCGGAGCTAAAACTTTGAACTTGTTATAAACTGCTCGGGAACTGTCCGCGTTTCCTTATAATGAACCGGCTATAATCATTTCCTTTAGATAAATATAGAGAAACGTTGCGTGCGAGTCCTGATAATAAAATCGTATAATCGTCGCTTTCCTTCGATAAATATGGTACGCGCGAGCTCTGTTTTTCTTTCACGAGACGATAAAAGGGTCGATTTACTGGACAAAGCATAGACAAATTTTTGTAAACGTTTCAGTTGAGAAGAACGGCGAGCAAAGACGTTCTCCAAATTTTTCATCTCAACGTATAACGAAAATTTCAGCGGTGCATTTTACGGCTCTCGATAACCGAGCCGCGAACGATCAAAGATTGCGAAAATCACAGTTTTTCATGACTTCGCAATAGAGTTGGAGATAAGAAGTACGTTTCAACGTGAACGATGCCTGATAAAAAGATATAGAAGAAGAGAACTACTTCGAAGTTTGCACGAATCTTACTCTCGGCGACAAAAGTGTCAGAATTCGACGCTGTAAAATCAAGGAAATTTCAAAGACAATTCGTCGTACACTTTATCCGACGATTCCAATTAATTTCGCATACTCTCTTGCTTATAGGAGCAAGCTTTTACCGTGAAAAAGCATCGACGTTCGCCGACGTTCTACTTTTGATTGAAAGCTGCTCCGTCGACGGGTCTCGCCGACGAATACAGGATACCCGAGATTTAATTAGGTGCGATCACGCCGGCAAAGTTATAGCTTTCACCGGGCGTGTACTGTATCAATATTGATGTTGGATCGGGCTACAATTCATTCGATGCATTATATCGAATATTGGAGGAAGCGACAAGCTAAGCTTGGTTTACGGCGACGGATAAGAGTGCGAAGTGGCATGGATGCTGTTGGCACACCGATCGGTCACGCTAACGACAAAAGTCCACCGATAAAACATCCGGCGCGGATTTACCGCGTTGCGTTGTTGATTAAAAATATTTGTCGACGATAATTCTTTGCGCGACTCTGCTCAAACAGACACTGATCTCGGCCCGGAAATCTCTCTCTCTCTCTTTTCCTCTCTCGAGAAACGATACCGCAGAGATTTTCTGCCGCGAAATTCACGCGTCGGGGATCCCTGCTTCCGGTTAAATTGCGAGCCGAGGTGAAAGTACCTGTTACGAAACACCGCGAAATTCTGATTCCTTTTTGAAACGGTACGTTAAAAAATAGATCGCGTAACAATCTACTGAAAAAAAAGAACGTTCGATTTCTTTGTCCTTGTTTCATATGCAGTGTCCCTGGTGTGGAACAACGAACGCGTGTCCCAAAACAGGAACGTTGAATATGAAACACATAACGTACACTATAAAACCGTGTTCCATTATAGGTACCTGCATGCTCGTATTATCTTCTACTCGCGTTAAATAAACGTTCGAAAGTTCGTTACGTTATCTGGAAACATCGATCCATCGAACTATGGTATAAGCGTTCGACGATAACGCTTTTCGGTGGCAATAAAATCGACGATAATCTTCTACTCCCCGAGAAGCGTTCCGCATCAGGTATTTCTCCTTATGGTCACTGCCGCGCGTTTATCGCGGCGCGGGCCGCGCGCCGAGTAAATAAGTGTGCAATATTCAGCATTATGGTCGGTCGCCGAAATTTCCACGTGCGCCCCGACGAGGCGCACCGGCGATTCTATTATACGAGCGCCGGCCAATTATTATCATATCGATTTAGCATCTAATCGCGTCCGAATATATGTTCTCGGTCGCTGGCTGAATCGGCGGCAATCGATATAATTATACGGTCTCGCAGCACACCTCCAAGGAGGAACTAATTAGCGATCGGTGTTTCAGTAACTTCCAGAAGGTAGCAGTTCGACGATAGTTTGTCCACAAGTGGCCATTCCAGGCAGAGCATGACGAACGTCCAATTATGGAGATTCTTCCGATCGATGTTAGCGAACTCGGAGATTGTGAAAGTTCGGGGCGCGGGTATAGTCTTTTTTCGGCAGCTGAGCTGGCTCCTCGAAAAGAATGCAAATTCTCTTAATAGAAAACAGTAATGACTTCATAGAGTTCGCAGTCACGTGACTACAGAGGGTGCTCGCTATCCTAATTCCGCGAGAAGTTCTCGCTGGATCTGGTCAGCCGTGTAATTGGTAGCTGCAATTTATATATAATTCGCAAATAACCGGCAGTTAAGCTAACGATGGAAATAATAACATGGCTGATGTATAAATAACTTTGCTAATGTATAAGACACTTTGGCGCTAGATTGCCGAGGTAGTCGATTTGACTAATTCACAATTTAATTGCTACATATATACTTAAATAACGAGCATAAAAATGATTAAGAAAAGAAATTTCCATTCGATGTTATTCGGAATGAACGCGGGTATTTTATACGGCCTAAAGGTCAGCAGGCTAGTCGTCGCTCGCGGCGCAATTAATATTAATAATAGGGACAATTGTCGTCCGATGTTTGATCGACAACGAGTGTCCATTGTTTGGCGGGGCAATGAAAACCTGCGGGATTCTATTCGATGATCGGGGGGCATCGTTTATGCAGGTCGCGGGTGCGACGGGAATTCGAAGAGCGCCGGCAATAAATGTTTTCAGTACTCTTCCAGTGGCACTCTTGGCCGCGCGGCGACAAGTCATCATTTTAACGACGGAATTGAATCGACAAGCCCTCGGCTATGAAACCAACGCAACAACGACCGCGGAAGTGGTCAGGAGGCACTTGGTCGATCGGGAAAATCGATCACGAGCGAGGTCTTCAGCCCGTGTCCGATAAAAACTTTCTCAACGACCCTTTCCGGCCCAGCATTCTACTTCACGTCTTCCCCTCTCCCTTTGTTCTTCTACAATATCTTTTATACCACGACCTCGTTTCCTCGAAGAGCTCGTAGCGATGGCGAGCGGCCTGACGGGGAGCGAGGGAAAAAATACAGAGGATGAGCGAGAAAGAGAGAACGAGAGAGAACGAGGGAGAGAGAGAGAGAGAGCAGGGACCGGAGAGAACAGCTGAAACATTAAATTCTAAATGAAAAGGCAGCGGCGAGCAGGACCTCGGAATTTCAGGTCGAGGCAAAAGAAGGGGCAGAGAGAAGAAAAAAGGGGTGGAAGAAGAGGAAGCCGAGGAAGGAACAGGAGACGGAGCGGGCGAGGAAGAAGGTGTCAAAGCGGAGCTGTAAAACGTGGACGGAATCTCTCGGTTGATTCACGGGTTCCTCGGCCATGTCGAGCGGCGCGGCGCGGCGCGGGGTGGCACGGCAGGGTAAGAGAGCAGAGAAGAGAAAAAAAGATATTCGAAACTACTCGACGAGATCTGGCGGTTTATTCGACGTTCAGCGTAAATGAAGTTCCGGAAGTGACGCGTAGCCGGGCGAAAAAAACTTGTTAAAATACGACGCCCGGAACGTTGCTAGGTGACACGATATGGACGCGGGTCACGACAGGCCGACACGACCCCGAAGAAGAGTAAAAAGACCCTGATGTTTTACTTTTCCTCTCGACCTGCTTCTCCGAAGCGGCCCCATTGAATCCTGAACGCGCGTCGCGCTACACGATTATCAATTTATTATAGAACGTATCTACCGCGACACAGTCTGTTATGCTTATGGCAACTAGGCGTGGCCGTAATTGCTGATACGAACAATGCAACGCGCAGAGAGGACGAGAGATATTTTCCGAATATAACCTCGGTTATGATGGAATCTCGATCATGGGAACCTCCGATATCCGAATTCTTCACGGCTTCAATATTTAATAATGTGCCATTCACCTTTTTGCAATCGAAATTTTTCCAAATTATATTCTCTTATTTGTAATAGTTTTCTAATAATAATGAAATCTGTGTTACTTTAAACGTAAATATATAGATTCCCATTAAATAGGTCAATTTGATTAGGGAGAAGGTGAGTACGATCTGCGGAAGGATTAACCATTTGCACTCGAAGAGACTGTTAAAATTGCATTATTGTACTCGCCAATAAGCTTCTATATGCATAAATCGCAATAAATCATATAAAACAGAGACATTGTAGATCAGAAAATATGTTTAAAATATAATTAAAATAGCTTCGAGAGTGCAAAGGGTTAATTCGTACGGGGAAACGCTCGTAAAATGTCATTCGAGCGTTAATAAAAATGATTAGAACAGAAACGTCTTCTATTTTCCATTGTTCGTCTAAATTACGATCATTGTAACCGATCAATTATCTTTGAACGGTAATGTGCAAACGCGGCGGCGGGGGCACGCAGAGGACGTCCCACGGGTTCGATAAAATTGATAACGAGGAAGCGGAGAATTTTTTTGCGAGAAACGCGAACATTCGACGGAATAGGATAGTTCCCCTTTGGCGCGGTGCAATTTCGCGAAGGAAGTCGTTGAAGCTCGTGGCACGGTCGCGGCGCGGCGCGGCGCGATCGCGAAAAGCAATCCAAGAATTCAGAAACACATACAGACGAGTTTGTTAGATTCAGTTGTTATCAATAGAAGTTCTCCCTCCCGGAGAAAAATAACGTTTTCCGTATGCATTGCGTGTAACTTGCGGACGCGGACATGCGCCGCGCCGAATGAATGTATACCGCGTTACCACGAACTTTCGAATTCGAGGCAGAGAGAAGTTTGTCCCGCGGGGATGATAGTCGAACTGCGGATGATGAATAACCAACCAGAAATACGATCTTTGACGGTTCATTAGCCGGTTCAGCGCCGCCCGAAATTTCGCGTCCACGGTCGTAACGCTTCCCGAGTTGGCCGAAGTCCGAATTACCATATTTAATTGTTATTGGCGACAACGTTCAGCCGAGGAGCAAATGATCGCGCGCGCATACGTTATTAGTATTTCGCGCATGCCGCTTTCAATTCCGAACATTTCTGCGAGAAATTGCCGCGTCGCGGAGACAGAGTCGAACGACTGAGACATGGATGGACAATATTGTAAATAGCATATATATCAAGTACCCGTGGCGACGTAGGTAAATGCAGGCGGAAGCCAGCTGCAGTCTGCATTCGCGAGCGCCCATGGAACACGGTTTCGCACGAGACAACGCGGCCAGACTTTCGCGAGCGTGGATGTGCTCTCGCACGCATAACCGCGAGCGTAATTCATGCACACGCGCATCCGCGCATCCGCGCGGGGATGCGGTAACCGCATGATTTATCGTCTTACGTGACCGGACGCACCCTCGGCCCGCTTCTATCATCGGTTTCCCTCGGCTGCGTTTCCCGCAACGACGCGACGTCTCCGTCAGGAGAAAAAAAATGATTTCGAACCACTTGAAAAATTTCTTTTCCGAGGATCGTGGCACTGGGGTACCCTTGTCCCGAAATATTTCCCGAGCGTGAATAATATTCGCGCGACAGACCCGAGAATGCGATCTGTTTAAGGAGTTTCTAGTTTGCAAACGTGAACGACGATAATTTGCAATAATTTCTGAGTAATTAGTGTTCAGATTGCGCACAAAAATGGACAATTTCGGAAGAGGAGAGGTGCGATTATTAGAGCCTTGCTGCTCGCTTTCGCGGTTATCGATTGTCGACAACTATAAAATAATCGTACCTCCTTTTCTCAAATTATCTATTTTTATTTCCAATTATTTTACAGTATCTTCGTGCAATAATAATATATTGTTGCTTCATGAAATTTAACTGCTTTAAAAAGAAATATCAGAAATTAGTTGTTAGTTGGTTAGTTGGCGAAATTTTTAGTTCTCGGGTTGTAGAGGAAAGCTGAATAGCGCTATCAGAAATTGTGTGGAAATATACAGTTTAATTAAATCTGATTGTGCAGACGTGGGAGTGTTCTAATTGAATGCAGACGGAGAATGGGGGACTTAGTCAGAGGCTAGTCTAGAGCACGGCATTTCGTGCGACCATAACCAGAACAGTGCTTTGGAAGAGCATTATCGTAAAACGACGTAACAGTGGCAGATTTAAACGGAGTAATAATTCGCGAAACAGAGCGGAATAGAAAATTAGTCTTGGATAATTGTTTGTACGTATGCGAGGAAACGTACTGAAAATATTCCAATTGTGCGCATGCAGAATCTTTAGGATTCATAGAATATATTCTGCATTATTCTAAACTACTTCTTTGCTACCTAGAATACCATTAAAACAATCAAGATCGTTTAATAGATTATTTTCGCGATTGCGTTAGATTGAGGTTAGGAATAAAGAAACGAACGCCATATAAAAACGTTTGGTCTTGCCGATCGAAACCCAGGGAACATAGTTTATTCTTAACTCTTCTCGATTCGAAGGTAATGAAGCAAAATATACATCGTGTTCACAATTTATTCGCGTTTCATCGTTATAAATCAAAAAGTTCTCGCTGTTTCAAACTATTTCCGTTGTACGTTGAAAATTTCAGTTATAATAATTTCGGGGAAATAGCAGGCTTTGAAATATGTAGTTCTGAAAATTCGCTAACGATGGAACAGACTGAGGTATCGGATGTCAAATTTGACTATTTAAAGTTGTACAAATGTAGAAAGTTTATGTAACGAATACAGTAAATTCTCTCTAATTGACCCTCAGCTTGGAAACGAAAATGGACAATTTGGGAAGGGGAGCTGCGATTATTCGAGCCTTGTGACTTGAAGGCAATTCGGAGATCACGTGACACGAGTCGAAGGCAATTCGGAGTCCACTTGCCACGATTCGAAGGCAATTCGGAGGCCACTTGCCACGATTCGAGGGCAATTCGAAATTCGCGTAGCGAATCGTCTCGAGCTTTTCTCCGCGTTCGAGGTTGCGTTCGCCGGCGTAAGAGTGGCGCGCGAGCATTCAACGTTGTTCGATGGGTATGGCTGGCATCCGAAAGGTGGCCGGGGCCGTCGGCCGCCTCGTTCACGAGTTGAAAACTCCCCTGTCGTTTACCAAATTGATATCGGCCGTCGCCGGAAAGTTTGCTCGCCGCATAAGTTTCCCCTGCGGTGCTCGCGAGGACCCCGGGATACACGCGAGGACACGCGTGGGCAACTTCCTCCGCGAGGCGGAGCGGAGCGGCGCGGATAGCCGCGCGACGCGAAGATTATTAGCGCGGCAAGTTGCGCAAGAGAGTATCCCTATCGTCGATAAAGTTCGTGGCGTGTGCAGTTTGCGCGGGTGTTCGAGGAACCCGGCTTCCCGGTTATCGAATGACCGCGACCGATGTTGCGAAATTGTTTCGGCGGACCCGCGCGAACTTCTCGCAAACTCGATAACTACCGCGAAAGTAGTTCCGATTTATTGGACTGTGTGTGTCTCTCTACCTTCTTTCGGCAAGAATTTACCGGCGAGTTGTCGATAGAATTGGATCAAGACAGCTCGTACAAGTAGGATAGATTAGTTTTCGTGACAGACGCCGGGCGCGGGATCGTTTACCGTCGGCGAAGAGTATAGAACCGCCTCGACTAGCCGAGTGCACAAATTGAAATACGACCTGTGCCCGGAAAACGACGAGGCCGATGCTTGGACTGCGAATCTACAAAATGAAGCGTCGATCGTACGAAACAGAAGGGGGTAGTAAGGTTTAGCGAACGCGAAGGTTTATAATATAACGTGCAAAAATTATACGTAGAAACTTATTTTATTTACGAATAAAACAGTGGGCTAGCTCGTTACCGTGTCTTCGGTTTATTTTCGGTATCATCGTATCACCATTGCGTGGAGTGCGGATTAAGATCGCTCGGCAATAGAACGGAATGGCGGGATAAGAATTTTAACGGTATCGTACCTACTCGATTGAACAAACGGAACGGTCTTCTAGTCTCGCGCGTAGAACACGGTCCATTATTGACCAAACGGTAGAAAGCCGCCCTGGATGCACAGTCAGTAGTGGAGAACTATCTTTCCGGCAGACAAGTACGACCGTAGCGCTGACGATACGGTCGGGATTGAGTGCGTTTGAAGGGGCGGTAGAATAGTATTGCCTGCGGCCGAATGCGTAAGTGCATTCGGCGATACGGAAACCGAAGGAATTTTGTTCACGAATTCTCGTCGATTCGATCTAGAGTTAATTACTCGGTAAAATAATTAAGCGGCGAATGTTCCGTCCACGTGGACGATAGCGGAGTCAATTACTGCGGGCTAGCTCGTTACCGTGTCTTCGGTTTATTTTCGAGCTAAAATTAATTTTATATTTGTCGATGGATTTAAATCCAAATTAATTACTTCTTTGTTAAAGTTAAACGCGTAAAGCTTGAGCAGTTTTTGAAACTTTGCGTCGACTTAAAGGTTGAAACTTTGGCTTTTCAACGAGACTGCCGGAAACTCCGATAAAAAGAATCGGAATTCGGAAAGAGAGAATCGAGCGAATCGGGTACGCGACCGAAATCGGGAATAACCGGTGGAACGATTCTAAAAAATCCTTGTTGACAGATCAAGTGCTAACTGCTGAAAAATGGTTCAACGAGCGGCCGAATGTATTCGTTTCAGCCGTTCACCGGTTACCGCGAAACCGCGGCCATGGAACAGTTATGAAATCTTTGTCCGGCGTTACACAATCTGCCGTCCCGGTGATAGATTTATCTGGCGCTGGCCATCATCGAGCCGAAACGATTGCGTAATTAGTCGAGAGAGCTTATTCGAAAACAGTCGGACGGAAATGCGGCCAAATACGTTAAAACGCGGACGCGCGCCGCGCGCCGATCGGCCGAACTAATTAAAGGGATCGTGAAAAATGTATGCATCGATAAATCATCGGTGTCTACGGTCATGACTAATGGGGATTAAAATATCTGATTCCGAGTAAATTGCTGCGGACACATTGCTCCGTCGGGCTTCCCGATAAACGTCAATTAAAATACAACGCTCCTGTTAAATGAGCACGCAGAGTCTGTCACGTGGCCGCTCTAGAATTTAACAAATTACATATATAACCGGAGCTTTTGCTTTTTTTATTCCCGCGTATCGCTTCGATTCGTCGGCTCGCGACCGATTCACGGGCCATTGTTTCGCGTTATCAAATTTTTTGCTAATCGATCCGTAGATTGCTGCATTTTTATAAATATAATACCGTAATAACTTACGAGAGAAATTGAGGCGAGAGTGAAACGAGTCACCCTCTATAAATTCGAATAATTTATTGGATCATGGACGAATAATATTTTCGAAGAATTCTAAGGAGAATTCACTGTATTTACATCGGTTTTATGAAGTTCTCCTCGTTGAAAGCCAACTTCAGAACGAGCAATAGTCAAGGAAGGGAATATATTGTTGTTTCAGTTGCGATCAACATAGAACTCGCGACAAGGAACTGTTTCATTCTTGAAGATTTGAAAGACGCTAACAAACTTCTTTGGACGCGTAGCAGATTACACTCTGAAAGTTTGCTGTATCATCTCGCTTCAAGAGTTTGTTCAGAAATGATACACCAACGGCGGGCAATGCAGAATCGCGAAGAAGAACGGAACAAGCTGCGCACGTTCTTGTATATGACCAACTTTATTAATTGTTTGCCCCAAAAGCCTGCTTTCGTAATATCCCGCATCTCTCCATTTTTGTTTCCAAGCTGAGCGTCGATCAGGAAGAATTAGGGTGCATAGGGTGAACGAGGACTCCCTAATTGACGCTCAGATTGTCCACAGAAATGGACAATTTGGAAAATTGGAGATACGATTGTTCGAGCCTTGTGGCTCGTTTTTTGTGGTTATCGATTGTCAACAACTATAATATAAAAACGAGTTGCAAGGCTCGGATAATTTTTGTGCGCAATCTGGGCGTCAAATTTCGCGGACAATCCGAGCGTCGGTAAGGGAGACATTATCGTACTTTTTAATTGATAAGAGGGAAGCGTATTACGAATACGAATAAAGTTAAATCGCGCTGTCCTGCCAAGGCCACCCGGTACATCAAGCTGAAATTGTTTCCCGCGGTTCGCACGCCACTCGCTCTTTTGTTTCTCCTTTGTCGTTCTCCCTTCGGACGTGCTCGGCGACTTCGCGCGACAGCGTCCATTATGCCTCGCGAGCGCGAAGATGGGTCCTGCACCCATGCGTCGCATGCGAAAAGGGGGTGTACGGATTTTCGTAAAATCTCGAGTTCGTTAACTGCATGCCCTCCGCGAAGCGTTTCGTATACGATATACAATTCCGAAAGTGTTCGAATACGGACGATTCGGTGTTGTTTCGACGCGGAAGAGTTGCAACGAACTCGATAATCGAGCCGGCCAGTTGATGAAATATCTTGTTCAAACAAGTTGCCCGATAAAACGAACGTTTAATATTAAATCATTAAGCGGCCATCACGTGGAATTACGGCTGCCAAGAACAATGCATAATTACTATTTTATTGGCCGTTCTGCCCGTTCCGAAAATGTAGATGGGACAGAGATAGAAGGAATTTTAATGAACGAACAGTGAATCAGTTTATGAAATCAGCGATTAAATTACAATTTCAAGCGAGTCCAGTTATTCGCTTGTTTCGAAATATTGGGCCCGGCGGGAGGTTCGTTTTCTGTTCGTGTAAAAATCGAGAATTAATCAGCGATAGGAGAAAGATGATAATTCTACCGATCGCAACGATGCGAAGACGCGGATTTTTTTTGTGTTTTAAGTGCCGTCGAATCAGCTGTTCAATGATTTGGTTGACACTCCGACTGCCACGCCGATCTCAAACATTTCATAAAGTTCGAATATTTTATCGAAGTAAAACCGAAAATTCTTGGTCGAATCGAAGTTATCGAATTTCGACGGTGACAATTGCGATTGTTAATCGGGCTAACAAGTTTCCGAGGCTTCTTTCCAGCCAACTCGCGTCGGGTCGATCGATTACGGGAATCTAATTGCGATTAATTTGTCCAGAGCATTCCGTGACACTCGGTTCGTTCGAGCGTGCATAGACCGAACGACATTCTATTCGAAGAAATTTCTTGCCTCTCAATTCCGTTAAATTGCTTCGGCTACCTTTATTAAGCACCACTCGCGTCGCATCCCGAAAGACCCTCTCGACACACGTGCAACGCGCGCTGCCACGTATGCACACACACATACATATCTGTATGTGTATCTATTCGCAGAGCAATGTTCATTAACATCTACCTAGAAATATAGAGTTCACTTTTGGCCTCCGAGCAACGAGGTGTCCACCCGCGAGTACACCCAAGAACTCTCGTAAAAGAGTCGATGCGATTCGTTCGATAATTATGGTAGCGATATTCTATTAAATCGATGCATATGAAATCGTTACGAAGCGTATGAAATCGGAACAACTCTCGCGAATTCGTATTTTCAGCCGAGACTGCTGGAAAAATAAGCTGGATTTCGAATCGAAGGAGCGGGGAGGGGCGGCTTACGAATTCAGATTTAAACAATTCCGAGTGTTCGCGATTCGAGGATCCATAAATTCAGAAGTTCTAAATGATATCCAATGATTTGCGACCGTAAGTTTCGCGAGTTAAAAGCTCCCAAGATTCACAGAACCACGGATTTAAATTGTTTAACTTCTAAAGATCTATAGACCTTGGATGCAAAAGTCCACGATCCGAAGATCAACGATGCCGAAGATCCAGAGTTGGTTAAACTAAAATTTACTTCAGTAGACAAAAAATAAAGGCGCACGAATATGGAAGAATAGGGTAGTCGAGCCGGTTGCTGTGCGGTGGCCAATTGCTGTGCCGTATTTACGAGACATATTAAATTTGTTTATTAACGAGTAAACGAAATAAAACAATAAAAACGTCCAATACGTTTTGTTCGTCGATTGTAAAGTTAATTACACCCGAAAATGAAACAAAGGCGCAGCGATTGGTCACTCCGTAGCAACGGGCTTCGCTACGATAACTTAATCGAATTCGCAATTTCGTTCTCCGAGGGGCTTAAAACGGACAAAAGTTTAGCGAAGAGTTCGATATCTAAAAATTCAAGGATTCTCCGTCGCAAGGATTCAAAGTTCCGAAGAGCGAGAGTTGGCCAGCTTCGAAGTTCCGCCGCTCCTAAACTCCGTGCTGCCATGGTCACGAAGCCTAAACTCCTGATGCTAAAGCTTCAAAAGCTCCGAAGCTCTAAGTTTCTTCTAACAACCGAACCGTTAGTGGATTACCGTTGTTTGGTACACGGCCGGAGCCGAGTAGAGCCAATAAACGAGAACGTTGTTAGCGGACCGCTTCTCGCTATCGTTTTAAAGCCCGCCTCGGACACATAGTTTCATTTTTTCGTAGTCGCCGACGATATCCGCGGAACTTGTTACGTCGAATCATCGCGCGTGACAGCCCGCGGATTACGCGGACGAGATTTTAATTGTTCCACCAAAGCAATCGACGCGGATCTAATTACGACAATTAGCTTGCGCCGGTATCGCCGCGAACCACGTTTCGCTCGCAAAAATACCGTGTTATTTAAATTATACTCGGTCATTGGCCCTCGACGAGCGATCGATACGCGATTTCCCCCTCGTCACTCGGCTATCGGCCGTTTACTCGAGCATTTTATTGCAATCATGGCAAAAAACGACGGACATGGTCGACCGCTAATCAGTGCCGGCACGTGCACGCTACAAACTTTATACATCACGGGGATTTCAGATTTCCGGTGATCTTGTTCGTTCAATTTTTACGTGTCAAATTTTTATTACTAGTTTTATGCCTCTATTTTACACGATCTTATGATTTGTTTATAGTCATATAAATGTATATAATAGTATACACAGAGTGTCCTAAGAATGTCTCGCAATCCGGAAATGGCGGGTTCCTCGGATAATTTGAAGCAGCTTCTTCCTTTACAAAAATGTTCTCCGAGGCACCGTTAACGAGTTATCAACGAAAAACATAATTTGTTGACGCATCCGACGAAGTTTGCAAAATTAGAATGCATTTTTGGCCCGTTTGCCCGGTAAATCGGGTTCATATCGACCTGGTCGAGCAGAACGAGGTTGCGTATCGGGTAGACAAGTGCAACGGACGCTTCGCGGTCAAATTCATTAATAATTTAGGTAGCTACAGAAAAGGACTGTTAGTTTTTACGGCTGCGCCGTATTTTTCGCGGACGAGTAACGCGAATACACCGAACGAAATCGTATCTCGCTGTGCCGGCGTTCGCCTTTTCTTCCGCGGCCGGTGTTTCTGCGGCGGGTCCGGTAAATTGATGCGCATATTTTCAAGGATTCGGGTTACCCCGGGGCGAAAGCCCGGCCGCGGAAAAACTCGTTAGATCCCGTAACAATGTTTCGTCGAGTGGCGGCGATGTTGGTGCGCCGGATTCGACGGCGGTTTCGCCCGGCTCATTGATTAAATTCTGCTCCCGCGACTAAATAAAACACCGGGGGCGCCTTCTTGATCGGGTGATTCCAGGAAATTCAGATTAAGTGCGCAACCGACGGCGTGCGGGCTTCCCGTTCGAAATTGAACGACTGATTTCTCCGCCGGGACCGCGCCCGTTTAGCCGACAAACTGTCCCGGGTTCGAAAAATCGCTCGCTTATTCGATAAACACTTTATCCGGCGGAAGATGTATCGGTATTGATTCGTCGCCGCCGAGCTTTTTTCACCTTGCGAACCGCGTCGGAGTTTTCGTCGCAAATTCGCGATAGGAGAGACATTACCGTAATGTCTCTCTTACCGACGCTCAGATTGTCCCCAAAAGTGGACAGTTTGGGAAGAGGAGCCTTGCGAATTCGAGCCTTGTTTTTATAGTCACCGATTGCCAACGATTATTAAAACATGGCGCAAAGCCGGAATAATCGTGTCTCCTGTTCCCAAATCGTCCACTTTCCTGCACAATCTGAGCGTCAGTTCATTTTCCATTTCCATCGATCGAAACGGACGAAACGATACGGTCCCCGGAATTGCATCGCGTCGATCGCGGGAACCTTGAAACGGTTAGCCCCTATCAAAGACGAATCCTGGCAACGCTGAAATGAACCACGACCCTGAAAATCGGCGAGGTTTTCGGAGTCGCTTCCGGTCGTATTACCGCAACTGAGCGCAACTCCCCCGGGATTACACGAACTGCCGGCGGTGGCAGATTGCTTGGCAAATAGGATTGTGCAGCCAAACAACTGCTAGCAGTTACGAGAGATTGGTATCGCGAAACGATGCCGACGGAGCCCATGTCGGGGGTCTAAATCGACTCAAGTTTTTCCATATTTGCATTCACCTCGAACCCACGGCGAGGAGATATCCGGACGGAAGTGGCACCGAGTGCCGGAAGTGGGAATAACTTACGCCGCCGGTGAATATTCTTCGCGGCATTGTTCCCCTTCCGTTTAACCCCGCGAGAAACGACGCGGAACGGAACGCAGTTTCCTTTCCGACGAAAGTGCTGTACGCTGTCCATGAACCTTCTCCCAGCGTCTCGAAGGTCAATTGCGATTGTAGAACGAGGACGCGAATGCGCTCGAACACCTTTTACCGCGGGGATAACTTTTTTACAATTGGGTCGAGCGGTCTACATTTTTTCGCGACCTTTATATTAGTGGTTTTATTAATATATACATATATACATCTTTTTAAGAATGTAGAAAATTCGGCCGACGATACTTTTTAAGAATTCAACATACGTGAATTTATTACGATATTCGTTTGCATCGAAGTCGCATAAGTAGGAACGTCTCGTCGAACTCGTGCCAGTTTATTCAATGGAAAGTCGATTAAAACGATTTGGAAAGAGAGATTAGAAAACTAGAAGATTCGGTGGACCGACTGTATGAACGCGATCGTAAATTACGCGGAACAAGAACAGCGGAGTGAATTATTTGCTAGGATTTTAGCATCGAAAGAAATTGCTATGAATTATGTGTCGAACGGTTCTACGGTGTCTAACCAATTTCCTGCAAGATAACACCCGGTGACGTAATAATCGGCCATCTATAAAGAACAGTGACGTCCCATTCTTTCTGGCTGACACGCTCGATTCTTTCTCCGCGGGAACAAGAAATTGCAACTGTCTCGGCGAAAGTGCTCGTTAAAAGCTCCGCGCAGGTCTGATATATTTTTCAAATTACGATACTTTTCACGGAATATCATGAACACGCCGCTAAAAGCACGATACATTTCCTCATTTTCGCACGATTCTTCTCTATTATCGTCTACCCTTAGGTTATGCACGATTCGCGAGACTTCGCAGAAATGGACAGCGAATTATACGTTACAACGAGCTAATTAATAACAGTGTTTCTTTTTTTATTGCAATTAGTCTGGCGCAAATGCGAAAGTATGTTGCTATAACATTGTAAATATGGAAAACGTGGGAAAGCATAAAATATTTCCGATTCGTTGACAATTGTTTAACGCAAAAATTGAGAAATTCTCCGAAATGAAAGGTTACATTGATTCCTATAATTAAAATTAATTTTATGCAGGTTTCGATATATAGAAAAAAATAGGGGAGCATAAATCGTCTCCACTTTTCTAACAGTTCTTTTACAAGATAATTAAGAAAGGCTCATTTCTGATAATTTTGACTTGACAGAACGTTTTTTATTTCACGATATCTTCATCGTAAAAATTGAAGTACCTCTTTCTTCTAATAATCGTATCTCCTCTTCCCAAATTGTCCACTTTTTATGCGCAATCCGAGCGCGAATTAGAGAAGAAGAATAACCGCAATCGAATGCTTCGCCCGTTCAATGGCATCAAAGAGAATCGGTCTGCTCTTTCAGTTTTCGTTCGGCATCCTACATTCGAATCGAATCGAAAAACCGTGCAACCTGGAAACGCGAGTCACTGGTTCGATCGACTCGTCGGATAGAAATCCGAAACAGTTGACCGGAAAAAAAGTCACGGGCCGCGTAGCGAACGGGGTATCGTCTCTCCGGAGGGACGCCGGGCATTTGCCTAAGCGTCACCGTGATTCCGGTCCCGTGAAATCCAAGTGTCCGGCCCCGACGGAGGCCGCATTTCACACTGTACATCCGCGTCGGGCTCGTTCGAAAGCATCGTCCGGGACACCGGAAGTAAGTGGGCACGAATCGATCGATAGTTCCTTCCTGGCTTGGCACGGCCAGCCCGGCAACATTCGGGCACACGCGGCTCCGTCCTCCCCGACGCTGGCTGCCGCCGTCTCTGTGCAACCCCGACAATCGCATGCGTTATGGACATCCGCGATGTTCTATGCAATTCGCCGGCGTCGGGACTTTGATCGGCACAGATTTATGACGCGCGATGATGAAAGGATGTCGCGTAGCTTCCCGGCGATACCTCGTAAATCTTTCGTAATGAAGAGGACGTCGTCGTTTGACATGGTAGCGGCGATTCGGATGCTAGATCGCGAGTAGAACTCGATTACCCGCGCGCAGCGAGCCTTGTCGGAGCTGATGATCCTGCGCGCGGTTAGGCTTTCTTCCGCGGCCAGCTTTCTGCCGAAATTCTATCGCAGTTTCGATAGAATTTTGCTGTGTGAAATTGACGGTAAATTCTCCCTAATTTTCCTCCAGCTTGTAAGCAAAGATGGGCAATTTTTATAGTCGATAACGATCTCTGAAGCAACATTTTATTCGCGAATAAATCATCCGCGTTCTTCCCGACGCTCCGAAGACTCGAGGTCCGTTCGGCAATCGAGTCTTTCGAAGCTGGCCCGGCCCGGAAGAGCGATCATTACCGAAGCCACAATCAACAACGCTGTTTGTCTATTCGAATTCCGGAACGCATCGGCCGCGTTGTTGCAGGATCACCGCCATTTCGCGGGACCGCCGCTATGTTGATTGTAGTTAAAACAGCAATTCCAGGATCCGGCCGGTTCTCGCGATTCTAGAATGCAGTGCGTAATGCCCCGCCGGTGCGAACATCTAATTATCAAAGGAATTTATGGACCTCCTGTTGCTATCGCGACCCGCGGCATAATAGGAGATCGGGAATTTTAAGAGGACGGGAACAACGACGTTTGCTCGCCGCGTCAAGGAACCCGGCGTCGTAAAAACGGGCCCCGGAGCTATCCTTATCCGCGGCGCGCGACGCGCGGCGACGGCATTACGTTTCACGAACGATAAACTCGTCGGCGGTAAGAAAATCAGTATTTCTTTCAGGGCAATCGTAAACCGACGCATTCATTGCTTAACGATATAAAGAGACCGTCGCGGCCGCGGCCGTGTTACGCGGATAAATCCCGCGGCTCGAGACCCGCGGCTGTAACTCGAGGAATGACCGCGATGCGCGGCATTTATGCGTCCGCGTTACTGCAAATTGCGGCGAACGCGGCGCCCGGCTAAGAACTTCGAAAGCGAACGTTCCTACGCGATCCGCGGGCATCCGGCAGTCGTGAAAGCAATTTTGACGCCGTTCCCGTAGTCCGTTCTAATTTCCTTCGAGGCCGACCGAGTGCCCTGTGCGAGGCGCTCGTAACTTCTCCGTCCCTTTACGACCCCTCGTAACGCCGCGCGTTCCCCGCTGATATCGTCGCTTCGTCTGACCGTTCCTTATCCCTTCAGGGCACGTCGATGCTCGGATTTGCGAATTTGTCGCAACATTTCGGCTGACGAAGCCCGGTCTCCCACCCTCCCTGTCCTCGGAGTTCGTTCACCCCTCGCCGCACAGCGATGCGACGAAATAATCGTTACTTTTCAACTAATTCATTTTCGACCTAAGTACGTTAATGATCCTTTAAAGGGAATGCATATCATTATTTTATATTATGTTATTATTATTATTCTATTTTTTTATTATTTATATTTATATTATTTACATTATATTTATTACATTTTATTACATTTATTACATTGTTGTACCATCGAGCAAACAGTGGATTCTTTGTACCAAGAAAATACAATGTGCTCCGATTACAGTAATGTCTCTCTAATCGACGCTCGGATTGTCCACAAGAATGGACAATTTAGGGAGAAGAGAGACGATTATTCGATCCTTGCGGTTCATTTTTATAGTCACGAATTGTCAACAGCTATAAAAACGAGCTGCAAGGCTCGAACAATCGTATCTCCTCTTCCCAAATTTTCCATTTTTGTGCGTCACAATCTGAGCATCGGTTAGGGAGACATTACTGTACACGTATGGACGAATGAACAGCGACAGAAAGGAGAATTAGCAGACTCCTATTACAGGACAGTTCCAGTTATCCGTTACACCTTGTACGCCGACCGTGTCGAATAAATGGAGTTTTACTGTCATTCAATGTCACTTCGCAATATCGGAGCGACGACTGCGAAATGGTAATCCAAATGGTGAAAAATGTTCCGCGATAACATCAAATACAGTAATGTCTCTCTAATTGACGCCCAGATCGCGCACAAAAATGGACAATTTGGAAAGAGTAGATACGATTATTCGAGCCTCGCGGTTTATTTTTATAGTTATAAATTGTCCACAATTATAAAAACGAGCCGCAAGATTCGAATAATCGTATCTCCTCTTCCCAAAATTTAGTGGACAATCTGGGCGTCGGTAAGGGAGACATAAGGCAGACGCGTGTGTACTCGCGTATCCCATTGGACCACCATCTAATTTTGTCTACCGGTACGAAGAAAAAGCTGATCTCGAAGACGAAGGGCTATCCGAATTCTTTTTATGCAGCCTTTTGTCTTTTCAATCGATCCTTTAAATTAACGCTCCGTTTTCCATGCGGGAACGATCCTACGCTTGTACGCAGTTCATTAAGCATTTATTATATCGAGGAGGGAAGATTTATTACTTTCTCCTATCGCAGTAAATCATGCAATATCCGCATCCCTTATGGTCTCGGAGCTGTGTCATCTCGGAAATCCGGTTGGACGTGGCGCAACTAATCTTCACTTTTAGGATATTAATAATGTTATCTCTTGTGTTTCATTAGTCGCTGTTCAATTACCATCGGCAACGTACGCTCTTCGTACAGTTCCATTTTCATTTTATTAAAAGATTACTCGTCCGCGCATGTTATAACTTAATCAGTTCTATCATCGTATCGAAACTCCGTTTCATCATTTTCACATCGGTGCTTATTCATTTACAACCATCCGAAGGTAGGACATTGCGCGAAGCCCAGTTCCGCCTCGCGCAAGCTGATCTCGTTTCTCATTGGTCACCGTTTTTCGTTGATAATTCGCGACCGAAGCCGCGGATCGCGTTTTCGCCAAGGAAAAAGCTGCTTCGAATAACCTCGGGAACCCGGTTGCACGATAATCTCGGGACACCCTGTACTCGAGCGGTACTTGGAAAAAGGCAGGCCGGAGAAAGAGGTTTCACGAGGAATGATTACGGCGAGACTCGAAACGCGGTGCATCCGGTGACCCTAGCAGAGTTATTCGAACGTAATTGATAGGTCTTTTGATTCTTTATTGTTCATGTTTAATTCCGTCGGCGGCGTATCTCGTCCCGCGGAACAATAAACTACCTCTCGTTACCCTTGTACAGTCCCGTCGCGACGCGACGAAAAGCTGCGCACGAAAGTTCGCTCCGGTGTCGGCGACAAAGGAGCCGACCGCTCGCCAGAATCGGAACGCGCTTATAATGGGAATTCGGAAACAATGCAACCCGCTATCGAACCGACCCCATTCATACACCGGGTGTTCCGCAAGTTATTGCCGAGTTTAGTATTCCGCGGGAGCGTGGCGAGGCTCGTTCTGCCTGGAATCGATAATTATTCCGCAAAGTTATGCCCGCCTCTTGAAAAAAAAGCTTTCCCGCCCCTGTCCCCGCTGCGAGCGATGCTGCGTGCCTCGTAAATAAACCGAACCGCGTCGACCTTTTCGGTTCGCTTGCTCTCGCGTCTATCCTATCGATTTTAGTCCGACTACGCGGCCTCCTCTTAATTCGCTAGCTAGACGAACGACGATTCTCCGTTTTATGGCGACAAAAAAAGATCGATTTATTTTTCAGTCGGTTTTAATCCTTGCGACCGAGAATATCCTCGCCGAGTCGTTTACAAAAGTTTCTCGGCGGTATTGGAGCACCGGCAGGGACAACCGTGCCTCCGCGCGGTAATAAAAATGTAACTCCTTCCGGGATATAATTCTTTCATGACTGCGCCGTGTTCGGTAGATAGCCCTGTATAGGTGCAACTAGCATAACGCTGCCAGATTCGCTTTTTATATTTTTAGGGGAACGGGAATATTAAAACAGTGCGGAGGGAACGGGTGTATTATAAAATTTGGAGAAAATGGGAGTGTTATAAAATACGGAGAAGATAGGGCAGCTTCTTTGTGCTTCATGATCTCGTCATTGTTAACAACGGATTAATCTTAGTTGCAGTTGTTCGTGTAAATACGGTTATACCGTAATAAATATGGTTAGACACTATTTAGCATTGATAGAGAGACGAGCTTTGCTTCCTCGAGAACTTTTAAAGCGATTTTCTCAAAATAACATTCTCCGGACATAAGGTTATGTCACGATTATAAAAACGAGCCGCAAGGCTCGAATAATCGTATCTGCGCTTCCAAAATTGTCCATTTTTGTGCGCAACCTGGGCGTCAAATTTAGTGGACAATCCGAGCGTCGATTAGGGAGACATTACCGTGACTCCACTTCCATCGTGAAGAATAATAAGTCAAGTGCACCGAACAGAGAGGCCAAATAGGAAAAATAAACTTCATCCTCTCTAGAATAATTTCTCGAATAACCTTGAAATCTTCCTACCGTCTGAAACTCTAGCTACTCATTTCTTTCATAAATCCATGAAATCCACAGTCTAAGGCATCGGTCCGCGGCGAAGAGCGTTTCCGATTCAACGGGTCCGTTTAAATTCGGTTTCACGCGTTTCTGACTACGAATCGTATTTATTCTACTCCGAGGTGTCCTCTATGCAACTGTCACCGATAGAAACGAGATTTTACGCGCCCGATTCGAGTCTAACCTCGTTCTACTTGCTCGAGCAGGAACGCTTCCTCGTTCTTATTGTCGGAATCGAAACTGTCCTATCGCGCTTCCGAACGTCTTTCTTCCACCCCGTTTCAGAACCGTCGATTGTATTCGGGTTACGATAGTTTCTGCCTAATTCGCGCTCAGATTGCAACAATCGATCGGCAACTGTAACTCGAACAATCGTAACTCCTGCTCCCGAATTGTCCATTTTCGTGCGCGATCCGAGCGCGAATTAGGGAGAAATTCTCGCGTTCGGACGAGAAGCTGCTTTTAACCGCCGACGAAGGTATCGATTCGCGACTTGTCGATTAATGCGGCGTAATTGGGTCCGATTCGATCAGCTTTTCAAATATTCAGTCGGCCGAAACGAAATCCTTGCAACGGCAAAAGTCAGTAGCGTGTCGCGCATTTTCGTGCCGCGATTGCGGGATACATAATGGAAGCCCGTCGACGGAAAACCGGTCGAGAAGTCGCTTTTTCGAACGAAATTATTTACGCGTTAGCCCACGTGGCCCCAGCGTGGTCGGTACATAATAAATAACCGGCCGGAATGATTAATCCCGTCGAATTGTAATAAGGGAGGACAGCCCGCGCGACAGACGGAATTCGTGAGCAGTAAGTAATACAGGTAAACGCTTCGCGCAGTTTTCAGCCGATGCTCGGACCGCGAATAATTTATCAGAGCGGAAAAGTAGGATCTATAATTGCGACGGCCGATTCTTTTGATATATTAACGAGCGAATCGGTCCCCCATGTCCCGCTCCGGACCGGTTCGTATTGAATTTCAGCTTTCCCTCCGGAGCAATTTTCTGCGGGATTTAATTATGCGCCTAACGATGCCATCCGGATGTGTAATTTTGTTTGATTATTCGTTCGTTAATAAATTCGATCCATTTGTTTTTATCGCTCGTTCGAAGAACGCGAGCGACGCGTCGCACGTGCTCGGTTATTCTATAAAATTGATCGCGAATTCGAACGAATCCGTTGCTGCCTGCGCTTTAAAGAAAAACCGCGAAATCGATCGCGGCGAATGAAACGATTTTTACGGGTATTTCGTCGCATGTTTCGCGACCTAATTTAGAACGGTTCGAAACACTTTACACCTCCTGTGAATAGTGTAAATATTGAACATAATTATTATGTCAAAATGAAGGAAAAGCTTTTGAATTTGAATATGGAAACTGTCTTGAATCAAAGGACCGGCGAACGAGCCGACCAAAGTGCTAGGACAATTACCGGAAATCGGAGGATTAAAAAGAAATAGAATATTTTGGAAACGCCCTGTTATCCGTCGGACGGCCGTCGAGGTGATTTCATTCGCCGGCTGATTCTACTTTAATCTGGAATAAATGATGTCACTATTTCGTCACCCCGAATTCATTAAAAGATCGTACAGCGAGGCGAACGGCAATTCAACCCCTCTTGACATTAAATCCAACACGAGTACCCGGGATTACCGCGAAGCCTCTAAACTTCCTGCGACCGGAAGTTCGGCGTTCTACACTTTCCACTCGAAATTAAACCGTAACTTTCGGCCCGGGCTGGTGGCTCGCTCGGAAAAAAGGCCTCGAATTTTTCGCCGAACGAGCGCGCGCGCGCGCGCGTTGTCTTGAATTCCTTTTAGCGAACATTTTCCCGTCCGGCTACGCGCGATCAATTGTGAAGCTCGTTGAGAAAGTTCGTCCGGGCATTCTTCGGTTATTCGAATAGTCAAATTAGTCGGGGGGCAATTACTCCGGTCTAATTGCGATACACGAATGAAAATGAACCCTTGAGCACCGCGGGCATTAAAACTTACTCAGCCGCTATAGAAGTGCGCGCCGAGTGCAAATACACGGGCTCGTATTTAAAACTTTGCCGCAGAATAGTTCTATGGATCGAATGCGCGTGTTATGCGAAACTTTTGAAAAATATTATCCGTAAAGCAGACGGGGAGGACAGTCGAGATCGCGCGGGCGAATTCTGACGGAAATTCAGAAATCTGTTCGAGCGTTCCAAAACGTTTATTAGGGACATATATTCACCGAGAAGATTGTTACGCGGGATAACGAGTTCCATAAAAATTGAAATTAACATACGTGCCGGATAGTGCATTAAAAGATAAGGAAGGATTGCTAAAACAGTCGCCTTATCGCGCGACGCTTAATCCCGCTCGCGAGGCGAAAGATTTGTCGCTTTCCGGCAAAAATCGCGGAAGAATTGGACGCGCGAGAATTTCGGTCGGCGAGGTGAAACTATAAAAATTGTTTGGGACGATTCATTGGTCGGGTCGAGTCGTTTCACGGCGCGATCTTACGGCGTCGGGTTCTTTTGTGGACCGCGAATGAAAAATCTCCCACCCCGGCCGCGTTGATGGACTAGAATGACCGGGTCCGGGGCCATTCAGAAACTTCTGCGTCTCTTCAGTCGTTAACGGAGTTTCACCTTAACGACTAAGTCCTTCGCCGATAAATTTCAATCCAATCCGCGCAGACCCCGGCCGCCTTGGATGTGCCGTGTAAATATGAGCCAAGTTGACCCCCGGTCGAAGAACTGCCGCGGAAACCGGTCCGCGTTCTCCGAGCACCGGGGAACGCGAGCTTCCGGCCGAGTTTGTCTTTGGTATTAACGGGTTTTGGTACAGAGGCCTGCAGGGCCAACTGCTTTAGCGCCATAAATTCTGCCGCACGCCAGCCACCCGTTAATATCCCCCGCTCGAAAGCGGTTTACGAAGCCATCGAAATCACCCGGACCCTTTTGTTCTATTTACCCTCTGTTTGGCCCCCTTTTTACGACGACGCGCGGCCCATTCTACCGCGACGCGCGTCGGACCCTGTATCCAGTGTTCCCGTTTCGAAGTTCCCGCGGTCTTAACGCCTCCTACAGCCTAAACGCGGGCATTACCGCGGACGACTCGAATACTGCGGTGCTTTATGGAAGTAATAAAATCTAACGTTTCGCAGCGTGTAATGTTTTCGCGAGAACGTCGAGTCTTATTCGGCACTTTCACCGATTCTTCGGTGATACGAGAATTACCGCGAAAGCGGTAAAAAGATCGCGGTTTCAACTTGGTTGTTCTATTATTAAGAACTTAAGTGCGCCGGCAACGGCGCGGAAAGCGCAACGGAACCACAAAGAACCGACTCTAAATCGGGCAACGTCTGTTCCGAACGCGAGGGTTTCAAAGCTTTGTCAGCGGAACCGAGTCAACTGGAGCAAGGTTCAGAGAAATACCGGAAACGGAGAGCCAATGTGCCACAATTAAAATCAGCGAATGCGCGTTTCGAGATCCATCCGGAGTTCTAAGTTTCGTGCTCGCTAATTTATTAATGCAGAACACTTTACGGTTTCCAGTTTATAACCGGCCGAGTGTTTAAGTGCGGCTACGAATGGAGTTACTGATAAGCGGTTTTAATAGAAAACGAAGAATACTCGGTGCTCGGAATGCCCTAGATGCTCGGGAATAATACCGCGTCGGCCATTAAAGGAATTCTCTTTCGCAAACGAACTCCTGTATCGCGTACAGTGTGGTAGAAAATCGTCAAATATAATATTCGCAGAACGTAATATATTCAGATATTTAGATATATATATATGTATTCACGCTCGGAAATTATGCTTAATTGTAAGTAGTATTTTGTTTGAATTGAAATGTTGAATATAATGGACTTGAAATGTCGAATATAATAGACTTGAAATATTGAATTTAATGGACTTGAAATGTCGAATATAATAGACTTGAAATGTTGAATATAATGGACTTGAAACGTCGAATACAATGGACTTGAAACGTCGAATATAATGGACTTGAAACGTCGAATATAACGAGCTTGAAATTTCAAATGCAACGGGCACGGAATTTTAATTGCTAATAAGCCGCATTTAGCATAATCATGCTCGCGCATGTTTATTTCTCGGTAGTCGCGACGAGATGGAACTTCCGGAAGTTCTGAAGGAATAGATAATGAACCTTAAGGTGCGTATGCATCGCGCAGCCAACAACCTTTCCCGGGTGATTCTCGTTTAAACTGACAGCGAAATGTAGGAAAACTAGCAGGACTTTGCCGCGCTTAGCAGTTTCCACCGAACACCAGCTATTTCATGGAACAACCTACGACTGGAAGATGGATCTGTAAATGGAGGTTGGTTTACAGAGTTTCGTAAACTTCCTAACTGCTTTGTTTACATTCGGTTTGTCATTTTAACGTAATATTCCCGGGTTCACGGATATCAACCGTGCATTCGTTAGTTTAATGTACGTTTGCTCAATCATAGAGTTCTCCTAATGAATACTCGTCGACCGAAACGGTACAATCAACGATACGATACCCGATCGTTGCGATTCGATGGGGATGTTTTATGGAAGATAAAAAAATTGCTCGCATCGATTCGACGATGCGAGAGGCGCATAAACGTTTATATCGTATTTATATTATATTATACAATTGTATTAATTATAATTATATAATTGGAAATTTTTAAATCAATTTTTCAAACCTCGGGAGTTTATATATATATTAATTTCGGTCGAAATAGACAATCGGTGAAATTGCCAACGCGAGGCACGATCAGACGATAGCGTTAGCCTTCCGCAAAATTCAGGGGAGGCTAACGAGGAATTGGCATGCTTGAGAATAGTTCGCCACTTGGACTATTGCTGGACTATGGTGGCGCACGTATCACCAAGTCCGAACATACTCGATGTCAGCTCGTTAGGAAATATCAAGCGTGTGAACTATGACGGCGCCGCGCCGGTGTCCATTAAATTAAGTTCTCGCTAGTTAACAGATTGCAGTGGAACATCGAGGATCCTTGACGTTGCAATAATTTATATGCTAATTATGGTCCAGACCGCGGTGTCTATTGTTTCCATGAATTACGATTTATGTCTTTGCTATACGTTGTCGCGGTACATGGCAAATGCAAACAAAAAGGGACATTTGTTCGAATGTACATCGTATCAATTGTTGTACAGTGTTCGCGGAAGAAATTGGTATTCAATTAACACATTGACATTATATTCGCAAAAATATGTTATATTTAATATAATATAATATAATAATATAATATATATAATCTAATATAATATAATATATAATATGTGTTATATCTTATATTATATTAATTAAAATTATATAATATATTAATATAATTATATAAAATTGTGTTAACATATTCATCAGTAAATACTATAATATAATCAAATAATATCAGCAAAATGTCAATGTTATAATTACATTAATATCCGGTCAATTTACAGTATTCGACTAGCGCGGAACTTTTTGCGACCACAAATATATCGAGTTCCTCTCGATAACGCGGAACTGGGAACAGACCGCCTTCTAAACTAAATATTTCGAACGTAAACTCGAATAGCTAAAGCACAAGAGAAATGCTCGCGTTTCGCTGCACGGTTTTCCGTGAGCGATGACCAGAAGCGAAAGACGTCACGTTCCTCGGTAAATGTGTAGTACCCCGAATGAAGTCCTTGCTGTTTGTCACTGTTCACGTCCGACGCGACGCGAAATTAGTTTTTCGGAAAGCAAATCTCACTTCGCGGGACAGGGTAACGTATGGACGCATCAATATACTGCGCCGGTTAATAACGAGTTCGAACTTTCGCGTACGCCAACCCCGTATACGGTAACCTTCCAAAGCTGCACAAATTTCATACGTTACAGACGATGTTTATCTTCTAACATTTTTCTTTCGATCCTTCCTTCGACCGGTGTTACGAAGCGACAAAGATAATGTTATATCATTATGTATGTTAAATGTTAGCATACAAGCCTACTTCGAGCTTCGACTCATGGTACTTAAGAAAATGCAATGAAACGTTAAATTAAATAAGATTCGATAATACTGAATCAGCCCAAAAGCTAACGAAACCGTTTGCACAGTTCATCTGCGAAACTCTAAAATATGTAAGAAAAGACAGCATTCGGTTCGTCGATCTCTTTCGGAAAGAAAGCAATTGCGATTCGAGGAACAAAGTAGGCGAATTTCTTCACGCTTCGCACGGATTGTCACGGTTAAGTTTGATCTTGTTGGAAATTCGAATAAACGTTTTCTTTTCCATTCATAAGAACCGGCAAAAAGGTGAGCAATGCAAATTGATTCCGCGAGAGACGGTTTTATTAACCTCTCTTCCGGCGTTTTGTTAAGCGTTCATTTGCATATATTCGCGTGCGCGCCCCTATATACCACGAGAGGTGGAACGATCTCGCATTGCACACCTTTTCACGGGGTCCAATTTCCAATCGCGTTCCCACTCCTAACTGCGATCCGGCGGCGTTATAGGTTCGCCAGGAAATCGAAAGGAAAATCGTCGTTTCCCCGGAAACTGGAGTGCACTCGCCACGGTATCGAAAATCCTCGGATCGCTCGAGGAAGCTCGTCGCACCCAAGAAACGATCGCCCCGGCGCGATGGTCGAACTTTCCTATTAAATTCTTCGGAGATTCGTCGGGACCTTTGAGACCCGGTCCGCGTTCCACGCTGTCCCTAACGGATAACCAGATGTTTTACAATCGGGGGCAAATCGATCCGGCGCCGATTAAATTAGCAGCTTGAAATTTTAGAGTTACAGTAATGTCTCCCTTACCGACGCTCGAATTGTCTCTCTAATTGACGCCCGGATCGCGAGATCCATAAAGAAATATAATTCGAGACGCAATTATAAAAAGGAGCCGCGAGGCTCGAACAATCGTGTCTCCTCTTCCCAAATCGTCCATTTTCGTGGACAATCCGAGCGTCGATTAGAGAGACATTACTGTATCGCGTATAAATACATACTTATACGGATCGACGGCTATCGTACTATTTTCTCCTTTATAGAATATTGATAAAGGCTGAAACGCGGCCGACGATGGCGCGAGTTCGATAAAACAAAGTGGATACACAGAGGCTCGTAGCTGCTAGCGTTGTTCCGTTGCACGCATAACTCTGTGTGTAGAACGCGGGCGCGCGCGGTTCGGGGCACTGCAAATGTTCGCCATCCGCATCCTGACGCAGCCGCGTCTTTGTTATTACAGCGCGACGCAACGGCCGGGTTAAACATGCCGGCATAAATTGAGGAGCAAACTTTCCGCTTAATATCGCCTGCGAGAAAACAGTTTGCAAAGCAGAATCAGCTGTCCTTCGCCGGTAAGCCTCTGTTTTCGCTACGGTTGACGGTGCGGGAACCGCGATGGCTAAATAATAAAGGCATTAATGGCCGAGGAAGTTGCAACGGGAGAAAAAAATTCATTTCGAACGAGAATAGTACGATCGCGGCCAGAGTCGCGCGATAATTAATTTATGTTTACACGCTGTTAGGCGGCTTTTAAACCGACTCGAAATTGCGTGTCCAACTCGCGGCAACTTGCCGGGACTGTTACTTCGGATCGGAGTTGGGCATCGTTCGAATTATTGCGACGAACGTTTGTCTAAAATAATTATTTGTAATTATAATTATTCGTTGATGCGTCGAGTTTTTCGAACAATGCTTCTATATTAATTCGAAATACATTTTCTGTACATAGATAGGGATAAATTAATGAGACGATATTGTTAATAAGAAAATAGAGTGCAATTTTAGATGCTTTTCGGTTGAAATTTTCTCTTCTTTTTTTACGAGGACCTGTTGAAGGGATTCGATTAACGTTCGAAGCGGTTTTTGCAATTTGGTATTCAATTTTGCACGCGCCCGATGAAATCGCTCGTCTTTCGGAGCAGCAAACCGTAAGAACCACAAATCATTTGCACACGTGAATAATGTGGAGTCAACGTTTTTCGATGGTACAGCACGCGTGCATTTTCTACAAACGCGTGCGAATATCATTCGTGGCAGGGTTCGAAATAAACAGGTATCTTCTGTCGTGGAAAAAATTCTATCGGAGCTTGTACGTTTCGATCGACGAAATATCTATTCCCGTGGAACTTTTATGAACAGAATTTGGAACTTTTTCAATAAATGTTCTCGTAGAACGGGTATTTCGGAATACACGCGTCAAAAGTTCCTATGGGAACAAATTCTTTTAGAACGTTTATTCGAAAGGTCCCCATGAAAGAAATAAACCTTTGAATCATTGTACGCTGGGATTATTTAACGATATTATCGTGCTTTTGGTTTCTCAGCAGGATAATTATTTAACGCTGTTACAATGTTATTCGTTAAATTCTAATTAATACTTGCAATAATGTTTCAGTACTTTTTTACATTAATTAACGAAATATCTGTTCGTTTCCAAATTTCATTAATTCTAGCCGAATCAAAACTTTCGATCCCATGAATTTTTTATATCTTTGTTGAAGAGCAACGTTTGGGAAATATATAATAAATAAACCCTGTGATATACGCGGTTTTTAAAGGGATGAAAACAACGCTTGAAAAGATTTCAATATTTTATTTCTCGTAAAATATTTCAAGAACAGTGAATTAAACAATGTTAGTATTTTATTTTCTGTGGAACATCTCAAGAATATTAAAAGCTTGAATATTCTCTTTTTTCCAAAATATCTCGAGAGTAGCAAATTAAAAAATTTCAATATTTTCTCTCTTCTGAAATATCTCAGGAACATCAAATGATAGAAGTCGAAGCGTTTAACGACGGAATTCGCCTATTTTTCGTCCAGCCTAATCAACGCTCGGGTTATAAAAGTGTGGACCGTCCACGCTCGGTTTCGTCCACTCAATTTAGCCGCGGGCCACGCCCCGCCGCGGATATCCGCACCCGGTTAGGTCTCTTTTCGCAGAGCAGCGTTCCACCGAAAGCCTCGCGTCAGGCCTAAAATATCGAATATAACCCTTTTACCGACGGTGCCCCCATTTCCCAGCAACAATTTCGCCCTACACGGACAGGCGGTCGCACACAGGCGAACCCTTACCGACGTTTAACGCAACGTTGTAGCCTCGCTGATACAAAAGCAACGACGAACAATGCCGGGGCCAAATTGAACGTCGAAAAGGAACTTTATGGGTGGAAATGCGCGTTTCCGTAAATCGTTCCGCCGTTACCATTATTAAGCGGCGGGTTCCGATAAATTGACAGACTCGCGCTAACAAAATTACGTTGCCCCCCCCTTCCTCACCCCAAGAGACGACGGGACGGGACATCAACAAATCGGCGGTTCCATCGATCGGCGGTCGCCCGATGTGTCTCAAATTCTTTATGAAATGGACAATCGAATATTTCGTTTCGTTCTTCCTGCTGCTGTGCATTTCGGATGGAAAATAGGATGGGTTGAGTGCGGGTATTACCGCGGACGCTCCAAATACTGCGGTGTTATTTTTACAAGCTTTTTGGCGTGTCGCGCCTCGCGCGATTTTTGCGTAACCGACGAAGAAATCTAAATGGATGACTTATCATAATATCGCATTTTTTTAAATAGAAAGTAGACGTTTGGTAACCGAAGCACAGTATTCGGGGAGGGGGCACGGTAACTGATTTTGTAGAGCATAGACACGCGATAGCTGGCTCCGGAACTTTTCGTTTCTTTCTCGCGAAATATTCAAAGGAGAATATGATATTTGTTTCGAAAGAAAATTTGTACGAACGAAAGGAACTTTGAAATTTATCCTTCGAGTTCTTAAGAAGTGCCAATTAAATCGCTAAAGTTGTTTTCAGCAGCGAGAACTCCCGAAGCCCGCCGACAGCGGCGCACAATAATTGGCTCCTTTACCCTACGCGTATAGAGGATCGAAGAACACGATTATGATGGATACCGCGAAAACAAGTTAATTCGAGGAGTTAAGATGTTTTTGCACCAAATTCCTCGATTGTACCGCCTCGGCTTTCGAGGAACGAAGTTGTTACGAGCCGTATCCCCCCTGGATGCAGTCTTCCGCCGCGTGGCGCGGAGTTCTTCTAATTAAAAAATAATTTAACGAGCTCTCCGGGCGCTGTATTACTTTCTTCCACAATTCCCATAACACTTGGTTTACTCGAGCTCGCTTCTCGTCCCGCCATAACGCGTGATTCAGTGCACTTTTCTCCCCGGCTCCCATAGCGGCCGGCTTAGTTCGGCCCCGGTCTCATTGTCTTCCTCTCTCCCATTGTCGATGATTCCTCCCTACCACGCGTTTATCTCTTAACAGGGAAACTTCTTCGCGCGTTTATCACCGCAACAATGGCCGACGATGCCGGACGATAAGGGACAAGTTCGCGTTTTCATAAGTTGTCGCGCGTCCCCGGCGATATTAACCAGAGGGCTCCCGGTGAATTTACGCGAGCTTGATTCACAGTGTCATGAAACAACCATTCCGAGATCATGCGACAGAAACGACCGCGGAAACTTTCCGCGGCGGCAAATTTATCCGCCGGCTAAATAAACGCGCCTATAAACGCCGCCGCCGTGCCACGATTAACCCTTCGCCGGCGAATTTCCTTCGCAATTCCGACGATTAGAAATTTTTTCCGGCCATTTTCTTGAAAAAGATATATATTATTATTATTATTATATACAATTATAATTAATATAATATATTATTATAATATATATTAATATATAATATTAATATAATATATTATTATTATTATTAATATAATATATTATTATTATTATTAATGTAATAATATAATAATAATATATACTATACATAAATATTACAAATATCCGCTTCAAGAATATATATATCTGGATTTTCAAATAATATTTTCACTGATCACTTAATCGGATCAAGAGTCTATAGCTAGAAAAAAGGATATAGAAAAAGGGCAAAAATGTTGTTCCACAGAAGTTAAATGAACAGTAGACGATCGTCGATGATTCCACGGTTGCTTCAAAGCGTCTTTCAGCGGAAGTAGCGATTCGCACAGCGCATCTCTCCCCGGTGCGCCACGGTGCATCAACGTTCCCTTTTCTCATGGACGCGTCAAAGGAGAAAGTGCGATGAAATTTCACTTTGGTTGCTCGATTGCTCGGGCAGAAGTAAAATCCAGAATGGTCGGACCCTTTTTATTTACACTCGGTCCCGCCGGGACGAGGCGGAAACGCGGTTTCAAATCGTCCTTCCGTGAACCACTTCCCGCGTAGGCGTAATATTAAATGTCGACCCCGCGGAAATTCGCTCGACGAACGGAATTCGTGCGACGACGACCGCGATTTTTGTTTTACACGCGACCTTCTGTCTCTCTCCTTCCCTCTTTCGACGTTGGAACACCGTTCCGTTAAATGCCTCAATCGATTTCTGAATGCGCGAAAGTGTCGTATCTTCGTCCACCAAACATTATTCGAAAGAAAAAAAGGTTTTTATCGTTCGTTAAAAATTTCATACGCACCGACCTAACAATTCCGACGAATTCGGTTCTCCGTAAAATAGACAGACGAAAAGTCATCGATCCGATGAAACAGCCCGTAATGCAGCCAAGTGTTATTTCCGACTCGCCGTGTTTGCGAAAGCATCGATACGGAACCCGCTGAAAGTTATTTATCGAGCGAATTTACGAATTTGATGCACTTTGAAATTTCAAAGGCGCCGCTCGGTCACGATATCGTGATCCGCTGGTAACGAACCTCCTCGCCGATGAAATATTCCGCACCGACGTTAGCGGCGGATCGGTCGAAAATGCGAACGGAGAACGCAATCAAGATCCAGTTCATCGGGATTCTTTGAAATTCCCCGGAACCTTCTGTCTGATGCGCCGCCGGAGGATGCACCTTCTACAGGCATTTTACCCCCTTTAACCAATCAAACCCTCGCGTCCGTGTGCGTTTATCGGAAAATCGAAAGCATCGGTACGCGCGAGAAAACAATCTCGCGAAAGCGTCCGCTTAAAAAGACGTTGCCATTGCAGCAGACAACGATATTATATATTATATAATATCGATGATGTATACATTTCCCAAAAATGTCTCGCAATCCGAAAGTGGCGGGTTCTTCGGGTCATTCGAAGCAACTTTTTCCTTTACAAAAATGTTCTCCGAGCCACCGTTAACGAGTTATTAACGAAAACCAGTGACCAATGAGAGGCGAGTTCGGCTGGCGCGAGGCGACCGAGCCAATGAGCGCTGGTTGGCTGGGCCGCATCGCGTCAGCCGTACTCGATTCTTATTGGTCACTGTTTTTCGTTGATAACTCGTTAACGGTACTTCGGAGAACATTTTCGCAAAGGAAAAAGCTGCATCGAATGATCCGAGGAACCCGCCATTTCCGGATTGCGAGACACTTTTGGGACAGCCTGCATATTTGCATGGAACGCGAGCATTCGAAACATCGGATTCGCAAATAAAGAAATTACGGAAAGTCGAGCCAGCGTTAAATCTGCGATCTAAATTCAGCGGATTCTGTTCGCGCGAGCCGTTCCCGCTCTCGAATTTATCGCGAAGGGAAATTGTTTACCCCCGAACCGCTGTGATTTCCATGAAAATTGTCGGATTAATTTTAGCAGACGCTTTCCGGATTGCGGCGGCGTGCCGGAGAGCCACGGTTTTCGTCGAAATTCTCGTCCGCGCGGAGGAAGAAGCGTCTCCGGTTACATAAAACGAACGTGTCTCCTTATTTCGACGTTTCAACCGGGGAGTGCTGTTTTTCCGTGCAGTTGCCCTTAAATTTCCGCCGGTCGGCGGACTTTCGCCTTTCAAAAATCCCACGGGACGAAAATAACAACCGCGCCGGAAAAACTCGACGGTGCTTTGACAAACTATATCTCAGGCCGTGCCGCGAGAGCCGGCCCGGGTTAGAACAAATTTCCAAACGAAAGAACCGCTCCCTGTTTGCTATAGGGACACGGATTTCGCTGCTAAGTTGCCGGCGTGCTCTCTCCGCTGGAAATGCCGCGCAATTTCACGATGAGAATAGCGTTTACTCGCCGGGAAATGTTTCTTGCTACTGTAAATTCTTTCCAATCGACGCTCGGATTGTACGCAAAAGATTGTACACAATTCGGAGGGAGGAGACACGATTGTTCGAGGCTTGTGCCTCGTTTTTATAGTCGTTAACGATCGGCAACTATTAAAAAACGAGCCGCGAGGATCGATTGATCGCAGAAATTTTAAAGAAAACGTCGATGCAGTAAATTCTCCCTAATTGACCGTCAACTTGGAAACGAAAGGCTCGCGGCTCGTTTTTAATAGTTGCCGATTGTTAACAACTATAAAAACGAGGCGCAAGCTTCGAATAATCGCACCTCCTATTCTTAAATTATACATTTTCGTTTCCAAGTTGACGGACAATTAGGGAGAATTTACCGTATCGACGTTTTCTTTAAAATTCCACGAATTCCCTAATGTTTCGTTTTTCCCTAAAATGTTCATGCTGAAATATGTTGCTTCGTAACTTTCGTTCCCGAAGAAAATGAATCTTTTACTTTGTAAAATACGTCATTAAACGCAGCAGCCCCGAAAATTTCACAGAAATACCGTGCGAGCGTGTAGAAAAATTTGGAAAAGTTTTTTCCATGTTCAGAGAGTTCCATAAATTATTCCTTCATCCACGCTAGAAAACTGAGCAGATTTAAAACATTATCACACCGAACGGATGCGAAATAATAGTCGCTTCGAACACAATTCGTAACGTGCAAATGTGCAGCTTAAAAATGCGCGCTCGGTGACGTTTCAGAAACGAATTTCTTTGCTTACCAGAGAAACGATGGTTCGCGGATTCGTCTGTAACAGAAAAAAGATCCCAAAATGATGCTTTATTCGTTTTTAGGACGGTCGGGGTGAGTGTAGGGCAGGTAGTGAGTTAAGATTCCCGCGAACTTTGACCGTAAAGGAAAATATGAAATTTTTCAATTCAGAAACTCGAGTTTACTGCCGCGCGTTAATGGCCCCGAAAGCAACATCAAAAAATTTTAGCTAGATTAGTTATGTAACTTTTTTTATTTCATCTTCGCGGGTAAAAAGAACGACTTTTTCAGCGAAACGCGTTTAAAGTTTCCAGTGCCGGATCCCGTCCGCCCGACGCGACGGTGCCGACGTACTCGCTTCGAAAGGTAATCAAAAAGCTTATTCGAAAGATTATTCGAGAGCTTATTCGAAAGGAATACTTCAAAGTTTTCGGTACCTGCGACGCTTGAACACAGCGATGGGGAAGAACAGCAAATGGACAACTTGGGAGTTGCCGATTCTTGACAACTATAAGAACGAGCCGTTAAGTTCGAACAATCGTATCAACTCCTCCCAAATTGTCCGTTTTCGTGTACAAGCCGAGCGTCGACTAGGGAAATATTTGATTAAATTCAGTAAAATGATTGCGGACTGAAATTTACTGTATGCTGAATCCATCTGAGAGAAATATAAACGTGAAACCAGAGGATAAGTTAATAACTAAGACTAACATGGTTACGTATAACACAACTAGCGTGTACTTTGCTGCTAAGCACCGAGCTGCAAGTAGCGTAATTAATTAAGTCGGGTTGTCCATTATGTATCTACTCGCATGTTCCTTTGCGGCTTTGCGGTGTGCTACACTAGATTTAGGGTAACTTTATGACTACGTACGTACAGTGACCCACAAAATCGTTCGCATATTTATTAAGACGTAATCATTTCTTAAACATTGGACGATGGAGGCTTTTATTTAATTTTGCTATTATTTGGAGCGACAAAAGAAACGATAAGAAACTCTCGTTTTTTAACTTTCTTGTCCGAGCCCGTAACGAAAATTTAAAAAAGTGTCTTAGTGGTTGAACGAAGCTACAGGCGTTGAAATATTTAAAAAGCTCCGAATTTCTTACACGTTTAAATCTATACAGGGTGTTCGTTTGAAGACTTTACATCCAAATCACTGGAAAACAACATATTTTTGTGAAAAACGTTAAATACAAAACTTATTCGATTTCACGGGGATAACATTAATATTTTATATTCTTTTGTCGACTAGTTTTAAGGGTATCTTTGTTTCTTTAAACGGAAACTTATACCTTTATTTACAGATTTTCATTCTACGCGAAAGCAAAGAATACACTTTCGCGTGAAATATTTTTCAATCAAATTTTATGAAACATAATATTCAAACGTACGCGCGCATTAAAACAGCAGAAAGAGAAAATGTACCGAACAGCGCGATAAAGAGACGACATGGAAAGAAGGTGTCGGTCGGTGTATGGGGTACTCCGGTTACAAAAAAAGCTCTAATTACTTTTACAAAGGGCTGCTGGAACAAAGGCGTGCAGCATCGGAAGAGGAAACCAAAGGCAACCGGTACAACGAGAATAATACGCGATTTTCGAAAGTAATAATGCACGGTGTTCCCGTGAAAATGAACGACAAGGGACTCTTCCGAATTTGTTCGATTGCGAAAAAGAATTTTATTTCGCATCTTCGGGGAAGAAAATAAGCAAGCAACGACGTAATTACTCGATCGAAACGATACGTTTCGTTTTGTCAGCCGTCGACGAAACAGGTTTCCAAATCGCAGTGATTTCAGTCCCATTTTTGGAAGGAGTCGACCAGCGTGCGCCGCGTCGGTGGATCGAAAATTTTGAAAGCCGCAGCTGCTTTTCACCGGGGGCCTCGGCATCCACACCGACTTACACTGTCAATTTGCCGTCGACCGGGAATCTCCTATCCGGAATAATGGACAGCTGGAAATGGGTAGATGGATCGAAATGAAACCCGGAAAACGCAACGATAGGGAGCAACTTTCCTCGTCGATCAATCCGTGATATCGAGGATACATACGAATTTGTTCGCAGAGAAATTCGATTCTCGCGTTCGTGATCGAACGTTCTCCGTTACCCCTGCTATTTATCCTCCGGACGATCGTCGTCGATCTTCGAAAAATGAAATCCGGGGTCCGCGCGTTTCGGCGAACGGCCGTTTGTCTCTGCGCGCTGTCGCAGGCTCGCGAGCGTCTTTCGAGAAACGAGACGAGATCTCTAATTGCCAAAGAACAAGCGGAATATTCGCTCTTCAATCCCGGGGATGAAATGCCACGGGGAAAATGCAATTTGTCAGGGATTCCATTACGATCTCGTCCGACGGTAGCCCGCGAAGTACTGACACCGCTGATTGTAAGCGTGCACGGATGAATTCGTCGAGGAAGTTTCCGGCTAATAACGTCTGCGCGCGAGACAGGGATACAAGGAAGGACTTCCTCTCTTGTCGCGACGCTAGACGATCTCAATTGCGGGAGTAGCTCGCCGAAAGGGAGCAAGACCGACGATTTAAACGCTGAAACCGAACGGATCGCACCGGCGTCGCACGGCGGGCAAAACGCGCGCTCGATTCATTCTCGTTGCTATTTCTGCAGAGTACAGCAATGTCTCCCTTACCGACGCTCAGATTGTCCACTAAATTGTACAATTTGGGAAGGAGAGACACGATTATTCGAGCCTCGCGGTTTATTTTTATAATATCGTGTCTCGAATTATATCTCTTTATAGATCTCGCAATCTGGGCGTCAATTAGAGAGACAATCCGAGCGTCGGTACGGGAGACATTGCTGTAATCGCTTTACGATCGCGCCGCATAATCTTCCGGCAGACGCGGCAGCTGTTCAAAATTCTTGCAGCAGCCGCTTAAGCAGCGGAGCTACTTGTCAGGCCCGCGATTCCAGGGGAATCCGAGTCGCGTTAGCTCCTCGTCTCCCTGCTAATCAAGGACGTGGACGGCGCGGGGAACGAGAGAACGAGCAGCACGTCAAACCGTCAAACAGCGGCGCGCCGACGAAATGATAACAATTAACCGCCGCTAATTCCGGTTAACAAGAACGATACGCTCGAGCGGCAGACGACTCTCCTCGGAGAAGCGGCGAGAAGTTCCAGCGGTCGGGAGAACGAGACGCGTTCCAATTAGTCAAGGCACCGTGAACGATCTTGTCTTCGGTGTTGCGCCGCAACGTAACAACGCCATTGAACGCGCGGGCATAAATTCAACGCGCCCGGCTTTGCCAGACCGATGTCGTTTCAATTCCGACCCCCTTAGATTCCTGGGAAAAATTACCGCGCAATGGCGAATATAATTTCGCTCGGAATCGCGTTTTCTATCGCTTCGCGCATCCGCCAACCGCCTCCGATCCTCCGCGTTCCCCATTTTCCGGTATTTTCCGCGTTCCCTGCGGCGCGCGCGAGCGCTCGCCGTATCATCCCCGTCCGTAAGATTCCGCCCGAAGCGTCGACGAGTCTCGGGAACTTCCGTCGTAAACCAAAAGGGAATTGGTCAGCCGTACAGAAACTCGAAATTCAAGCTTTAGGTCACGTAGACCGTCTTGCGACTAGCTCCGTGACTAGCTGCGCGAGCTTTGTAAGCTCACGGGGCAACGGTTCTCGCCATGGTGTCCCGTTCCGCCAGCCGGCGGAGAGATAGCTTTCGGGAAATTTGCTTCGATCGGTCGATAATGCGGGGCTCGTTCCTGTAATTCATGGCTTTGCAGTTTGCATACCGGTTGCCGCGATAATGAGCTATGCTTCGGGATTGATAATGACGTTCGCGCGTTCGCTTGTAATTCGCGCCTCTTGTAATTGTGGCGAGAAACGGTTCCGCCGGCTCCGAAGACAATGCGTCGAGACGCGTCGATGCGGTTACCCGGTAACGAACGTCTAATGATGCCACCTCTATTTTTCGTGGTGCAGCAATGTCTCCCTAATTGACGCTCGGATTGCGCACAAAAATCGACAATTTCGGAAGAGTATTTACCGTATTTACAATATTTACCGAATTTACTGGATCTGCACAGTGCATTTTATGCGTACGAAATCGAGTCTTGCGACTCATGCAACAGTCAGACTTTTAACAATTCTTTATACCTAAGCTTTGATATTATGAAAATGATCTTGGAACGTGACGTAACAATTTTAGCGGTGTCTCCGAGTCACCGCTCGAGTGCAAAGGGTTAAAAGTGATTGTTTTCTCACTTACTGAGATATTCTGAACCTTAAAATCCGGGTCACCCTGTATATCTTTGGCACCATAATACTCTGTAGCCGATGTCTAGATGAATCCAACGATCTTCCACAAAAAAAACGTCGAACGTCGAAACAACCTGCAGATAATTTCGGCCAGGGAAACCGAGCTTCCAGTTCACGGTGCATCGGCGCCGGCTGGAATACAGTGGCAACGCGGCCGAAAATTTCCAATTGCAAGCAGAACATAACAGAAGCCGCGCCGAATTCGCGGGGACCGTCTCTCCTCTCCGATTTCCCCGCAAGATACACGCGGATTACTTTATAAGAGCCTGGAAGCGCGACACCGTGCGTTCGCGTTAAAGTGGCATCAAACGAATCCCCTTTCATGCTGTCGGGGCGGCGTCTCGTGTTTGCGAGAACAGAGAGGGGAACGGATACCCAAGATAGAGCTCGTCGGTATTCAAGGAACACATATTAAGAGGTCTACGAGGATCCGTCCCGTGATTGTGGAAGTCCGTGGGTAGTTTGAGCCGGGCGCTCGTGTTCTGGCACGGTAAACTGCGACGAGCAGCTTTCAGAAGGCATCGCGTCTGGTATCAAGCGATGGATTGTGAACCGGTTGGATGTAAAGGAGCATCCACAGCCACGGGACAGACCGCGGCACGATATGCCACGGTGGTCGTACGCGCAGCCGTCTTTATTGCCCCGGGTGAAGGATGTGGACTTAGCTTAACGGAGTGTTCCCTTCCGCTCGTAGAAGCCACAGTTTCCTTCGGCCCCTTCTTCTTTCTCCTCGTTTGGCTCCTCTTTTGAAAGGCTTTCTTCTCCCTCTCTCTCTCTCTGGCCCGGCGTTTTCTTTGGCGGCCGCTCCCATTCTCCCATTTCTCCGCGTCCTCTCCCTTACGCCGCCGCTCGTATGTCTCTCGCCAATGCCAACAAAAGACGGCAGTAATCTGCAAACGACCTGGCTTACATCTAACGAGGCAACACATTAGTCACGGCCAGTGATCTGTATGAGTAGATATTACGCGTGGTGCAATTTTATTTACGACACGCGATTACCGGGCAAACGGCGTGGCAATTCACCCCGTCCGGCCCGTCCGCGTAATTGCGTTTTTATTCCCCTCCACGCGCGCGCGCCCCTCGGCCGTCTCTTATTAACTATCCCCGGATCGCATTCTTCTCGATTCCATCCCTCCCTCGGGATCCGCTGTCCGTTAAACGGCAAGAAACTGGGTCTCTGTTCGGAGGCTCCGAGAACCTGCTGTCTCTTCGTACGGTTAAGGATCGCACAATGAACCCGCCACTGGCCGGACGAGAGGAAACGGTTCTTCTTGTAATGAGACTCTTCGCTGTTACAGCTCTGATATAAGATTTTTTCTAGTGGTTTATGGAACAATAGAGCCGCTCGGTTATTCGAGATGGGGCGGGTGCAACGGTTGCTGCGCCGCTTTAAGGGTTCGCGGGAATTTCGGAGGAAATGATTCATATTTTTTACGGAAATCGCGCGATCTCGCGAATCTACGATACAACCCTTCCAAGCGTTTGTTGTTATTATTTGTATTCGAAGCTGGAAATTTTATTCGTGGAAAAGCGTTCGTAGTAATTTATCAAAGTAATTCGGCGATGCGAACGTTATTTTAATTTATGGTGCGGTAAGTTTTAACAGCGCCTCGGAGTCGTCGGTCGAGCACAAAGGGTTAATAAGCTCCGGACAATACGACCATCAAACGATAATGTCTGACGAAAAAAGTTCCAGCTGCGGGATTTGAAACAATGACAGATATAATGGACAACGTGGTGGAAAAAGCACACGCTTGCCGAGCGGAAAATGAGAACCATCGATGCTATTAGATAGAAAGAAGATATTAGGTCGCAAAAAGTGACCTAAGGAAGTTAGGCTAAATAGCAACGAGTACGTAGATCTAAAAAATAGCAAAAATCGTCTCGATTAGCGACTCGATGTTCGGTGAATGCGGAGCAAATATTTTTGCAGAAATGAAACGATCCAAATAAAATATCCGGCAAGTAGAACAAGCAAACACCGTGTGTTATTTGCATATGCAAATCGAACAAATACAATTTCAGATAAGTAGCACCGGGGCGAGGAAAATATCGAGCAGAAGCGGAACGAGGAAATCCGACTAAATGTGGTACATAGCAATGAAATATCAAGCAAGCGAGTTAAATACAATCCCGTGCCCGGTCAGATACCGGCTATAGATTAACGACCGGCTGGCGAAACAAAAGATGAAACTAAAAAAAAAAAAAAGACAACATAGAAGAATCGTCGTTAATATCGCGCGCGTACAAGCTCGCGCGAAATTCAATCGTGTTAATCGCGTGGAGAACGACGAAGGGCCGCGCGCATCGGGAACAAACATTACGCGCGTTGCGTGGATTCGGCCCTTACCGTTCGCCTCTGGAAATCGCTTTTTTTTGTCGACGATCTCTCGCCGGCAGAGATAAAACCGGCGGGATTTTTGCGTTCACGATACGGACGTAATAACGGCGGCTTTTCGTTTCCCAGTCCGATCGGAAAGCGATCGCTTGATACGAGCGTGATAACTCATTAAGGCAGGGCCGCCGCGCACCGCGAACCTTTTATTTTGATCTGATCGTGTAATCGTCGGATTACGGGGCCCGAGAACGAGCCGGCTTCCGCGCGAATTTATCTACACTCTCGGACCGAATCGCTGCGCGCGCGATCCAGGTAAGCGAGCACCTAACACATAGCTCGCAGGTGGTCCATGTGTCCCCGCGATTCGCCAGGATTTCGAATCTCGAAATTGAGCGAACGATCTGGTTGTTCACGGTGTCCAGCATTTCCTACATTTCCCGTGATTCGTCGTTCCGATTTACGGTAATGTCTCTCTAATCGACGCCCGGATTGCGCGCAAAAATGGACAATTTGGGTAGAGGAGACACGATTATTCGAGCCTCGCGGTTTATTTTTATAGTTATAAATTATCCACGGTTATAAAAACGAGCGGCAAGGATCGAATAATCGTCCATTTTTGTGCGCAATCCGGGCGTCAAGTTTAGTGGACACTCTGAGCGTCGGTATGGGAGACATTACTGTATTCCTGGATGTCGTTAATAGCGACTGCGCGGAATCATAGGCGTAAGTTGCATTTTTCTCATTGTAATAAACAAGAACAGTTATTATTTACCAACGTGTGCGTTGTTCACCGATCAAATTTATTATTAAGATAATTTAGGGTCGGAACGCCGCGTCGCTCGTTTCTGTCGCGTTCGTCGGGGTAACTGACCGCAAATAATAAAGTCTATATTTGTTTCGAACAGCCGATGGCACAAACTCGTCCGGGTCAAACGTAAAGTATTCATCGGTCGACAGTGTTGATCTTCCATTGCTGCGAGACTATTTTGGTGGGCTCGCTGGTGCATGTAGATTTAATAGAAGACAAACATAATAATACCGAACCACGGAATCCGGCGCATAAAGTTTTCAGTGCTCGAGCTTCGGCTTCGGCTGTTCCTCGTTTCTTGATCGTTTCCGTACGGAACAAGTATCCGACAAACGTAATACAATTACGGTCGCTCATCCGCGATAGAGATACCGAAGGAGCGCTCGAATTTTCCGGTGTAGGGATAATAGAAAGGACGATAATTAATTAATGTATGATCGTTGCAGCGGTCGAGTAAATACGCGAAGCACTGCTCCTGAAATCAGAAGCGATATAAGTGCTATTTTAACTTGAAATAATAAGGCAATTTGTGTACAGTAAGTTCTCCCGGAAATGCTAAATTTTGGGTTGCTGTGAATCTCCCTGTGCTGGTCCTACGATTATGTGATTTATTGCTACGTGGATGCCAAGGTCCGACAGAAGTAATGCAAAATGGTCGATTTTCTTCGAATTGCCTTCGAATCGTGGCATGCGCCTTGCGAATTGCCTCCGAATCGTGGCAAAAAATTAGCATTGCGGACCAAATAAACTTTCTTGAGGTGCCAATTACGATTAGCAGAAGGTTAAATTCGAGAAATCGCGAATTTTGCGGCGGCCGAACCGTACGATACTGTTGCCGTGCCCGCATCGTTAAATACAATGGCCCGGCGTTAAAACGAACGCTCACGTTTCGCATAAATCCGGTCAATTTTTCTGGGATCGCGAGCGCAATAAACATCGATCGGGCGCGTTCTTTGGCCCGAGGGGCTATAAAATGGCCGGGAACGAATTCAAAGTAGAACGTCGAGTGGCAGGGGCTCTTTGTAACTCTGCCTCACCCTTTACTTTAAGACGCGTGCGTACGTGACGCGGAAACGCGACGTCGTTTACAGAGTGCCCAACCCTCGTTTTCGAAAAGGAATTTCGCTACGAGCCTTGAAATGCGAGCCGATAAACATGTCGCCGCGGAAATTCTTGTTTAAGTAGAACGATCTCTCGGAAGCGGAATCAAAGTTAATGCTCGCGTCATCGGGGACTTGGATTCTTGTTTTAGTGCTCGAACCTCGAATCTTTTCGAGAAAAATTCAACGGAGGAAAGCAAAGTCGGCGAATATGGAATAATCGTCGAATATAAAATTGTGCAACTTTTCGAGAAACTAACGAACTAATATCGGTGCTCCAATGGTCGACCGATGAAAATGCTAAATTCGCGAGAAGAAGAGACCCGCTTCTCCTAAAGTTGTTCTCCGGTTGAAATTTCGTCAACAGTTTATTTGCTCGTAGACATAACCCATCGAGTATGAAATCGATTCGGAGTGCGGGAGGCATCTTCCTCGGCTGGCTATGCACGCCGTTACCGCCGTGCCAAATCAGCGTTCGATCCTGAATCTAAATAATCCTAAATCAAATGCAGCGATTTCGTGAACACAGCAATCTGTTACCGGCAAGCATGTGGGAGTGTCTGAAATGCACGGAGACCTGTTCCTCGGATTGCGTCGCGCCGGTGCCTGCTGGCATCGAATGCGACTCGAGACATCGATTCGCGTTGAATTAACCGGGCATCTGAAAATTTTCGGTATCCGACATGCATTGGACTCTGTTCAATTACTGCGGGGGCCGCGTCCGGGCATTCCCGAAATCTTGAAATGACCGAATTAATCGGGACGACGTTCCGAGATTGCACGGTATTTATGACGATGCTGCTTTCCCGGTGTCGTAACTTCTCGTCGAATTTTCTGGCCGTTTCCAAGCGCGATCGAAGGCCCAGCGAAATTCGTAGTCGACGGGCTCCCGAAATAACAGCTGTTTAATATATGTTTTGCCGAATAACATTACTCTGAATAATAATTCTGTCCAACAATTAATGTGGAATTCACAGTGTGCGAATCTTTGGGTAGAATAAAAATTATTTAAGATAACTGCAAGAAACGTAAGTTGGTCGAATACGTCTTTCTAATAATTGTAACAAGTATAAAATATTATGCGACAATATTCTAAAATTCTTCGAATGGCCTGACAAATTTATATTCGACCTATTCATTTTTATCATAACTGCACGAACATCGAGAAGAGAAATTCCGTTTTAATACTTTGAATTGTCACGTGCCCACGTATTTCCATTCTGGCCGCATTTCTCTCTTTCTCAATTTAACTCCGCCTTGCTCGAATAATTTCATTACTTCTTCCGTGAAAATGAAAGCATTATTAACATTTAACGTAGTTTTCTACTTCAATGTAATTTTTCCATTGCCAGTTTTGAGAGTTATTTTCGCTCGTTTAATCACCTAATAATCTCTCATCGTGTCGCAGTTATGGAATAAAAAACGTAGAATCATTTAGGATCAATTTCGCTGTACTAATTCGAAACTCTCGATATATAACATTGAATAGTGAAAATAGTGAAAATAGTTAGGGAATATAATATATGGATAATACATGTAAGGATAATTTTACGGTATTTTTATGGTGTAATATGTATATTATCATATAAGCGTAGGACCAACACGGGGAAATTCACAGCAACCCAAAGTTTAGCATTTCTGGGAGAACTTACAATTGTGTACAGTAAGTTCTCCCAGAAATGTTAAATTTTGGGTTGCTGTGAATTTCCCCGTGCTGGTCTTACGCTCGTAACGCGTGCAACATGCATATAAGTTATCGAAAACATTGCCAAGGGTTCGTTAAAGAAACAGAAACGAATGTTCCGAGTATTTCGAATCCGCGAACATTGAATTTTATTAAGTGGAATGTGCGTAGCATCGAAGGCAGCGAATCGTGTCCGACTATTGGTAGAATTTACTACTTCCTCTCGTTAAGTGGAAATTCTGTGTTCGCGTTTTACGGTGAACACCATGACGGTTATATTTAACTTACGCTACGTTTGATCTAGAACGTGCCGGAGTTAAATATAGTTCCACGAATGGAATGGATTTTGTGTTTTATGAACCGAATAAGTTCCCGAGGGTCCCCGTTCTTCTTCCGATTTGACAGCCAAAATTTTAAGGGTTGAGACGTATGGGCGAAGAAAATATTCGCGCAAAGGACTGTGAAGGTATAATACTGGTTAATAAAACGTTAGCACGACTTTGATAACATTGTCAACCCTCGACCGGTATAGTTACAGTAATGTCTCCCTAATTGACGCTTAGATTGTGCAGAAAAATGGACAATTTGGGAACAGGAGATACGATTATTCTCGTTAATATTTTTTGCGCTTCGAATTATATTTTTTTATAGATCTCGCAATCTGGGCGTCAATTAGAGAGACAATCTGAACGTCAGTAAGGGAGACATCACTGTATTTTCACAAAAATGGCTGGCGTCCACCGAATCCTAGATAAAGGCTCGATTTATTCTAAAATATATGCAAAATTAAACTGCAGCTATAAAATAAAATACCGAGATATCGAGTTGGCGTATAAACTCTCCGTTGCCTGAAATATTTTTCCTAACGTCTCATCTCCGAGCATTTCTGGAAGAAATGACCGTATTCGAAGCGATCGAAGTAAACGATCGTAATCTTAACAATCTTTGATAAATATTTATTCGAATAATGCCGAGCTCTCTCTCTTTCTCTCTCTCTCTCTCTCTCTCTCTCTCTCTGCTGCCTCTATTAACACACTCGCGGAGGCAATTTTTGATCGTTCCGGCGAGGGAGCGTTCCCTCGGAACTCATTCTCCAACTCGCTAATACAATTTAGCATCTGTCTCTATTGAATTCCGGGCTTAGAAGGTTCAATTTTCGCCTGGCGCCCGTTCTGCCCGAAAATCAATACTTTCCCTCGGCGAGGACGCGGTGAGACAGAGGATCACTGGAAGACAGTCGTTAACCAGATTATCCGACCGAATTTGTTCAGCAATTACGAACGAACTCGAGGACATATCGAGCGGTGTGGGGTGGCGCGGCGGCGAGACTCGTCGTTGTTCTCGCCAGATTGCCGTAGCAAGTGGAATAGGCGAGTCTCGTCGACTTAGTCGAGAAGAGAGACAGAGAGACAGAGAGACAGAGCGAGAGAGAGAGAGAGAGAGAGACAGACAGAGAGAGGGAGAAAAGGAGAAAGGCGGTTCCGTTTGACTGCTTAGGTGCGCGGGAACTGGCGTGGAATCGAATAGGAGGCCGGAAACCTGGCTGCGGAAAAGAAGCAGACGCGGACAGGGTGCTAGCGGACAGGGTGCTAGCCGACTGCGGCCAAAAACGGATTACGGCTATTAGGTTCGACGGCTTCTTAATGGTGCTCCGAAGGGGCCGTGAACCCGGCTTTCGACCACTTTGCACGCGCTAAGGTCGGGCAAAGGGACCGTCGGAAGCCATTGTCTCGGGATCCGGGAGAAGGTACACGGTGCACGGCGAGCCATTCGTTGCGGATCCGAGCGGAAGAAGGCGACCGGGGTCGTTGCATCGGTGTCGCAGCTGCTGCTCGAGGCTCACGTATTCCAGTGTTACCTTGCTTTGAATCGAAACGCGATATTCGGCTCGTATATCACGCGGCTTTCTTTATTTTCCCCCGCGGTGAATTTGTTTCTGCACGGCTCACCGCCGCGCGAATTTACGCCGCATGCGGAAGCCATTCCCAACGAACGGCTATCGACCAGATGTTTCGATGCGTTTCCATTTCGAAATCGGAGTATGCACTACCCCGAGAATTAATTAACGGAAATGTAAATATTAAACGAAAGTTATTAACGGAGCTGAAACCGTTCTTTCGAGTGTGCGTCGAAGGTTAAGTAAAGTTTAGAAGATGGTTAAATTGTAGTTGCTATTTTGTAATTTAATAACAAAGGCCATACTAATTCGTGAAAGACCCAGAAGTCAATTAATAGAAATTGTTGAGCGTGAAAACTGAAATAGTCAAATTTTATAATAGTCAAGGTATATAAGAATATAATATATATAATATAATAAAAATTAGACGCGAACAGCTGTTAATTTTCAAGTTGGCGACCGTGCAGGCTAATTTATTATTCGCGACCCTGCCGCTTAAGATTTATTATTCAAAGCGTCGTCGCCACCTATCGCGACGTTATTTATCTTGGATAACGAACAACATTCGAAGTGTCCTGATAAACAACACAATTTACGTCGATGGTCCGCGTCCTTGTACATGCGTACATGTACACGGAAACTTTATTCCAGCTTGTATCGCCCAAGTTTAATTACGAAATAGATCTCGGCAGAACTGATGCTACTTCCCTCCACCCCGTCCCGGATCTTATGAACTCGAGTAACTAGATAATTACATAAGTTTTAACATTCATTATGCAACCTCCGGCCGGAAAGCTTGTGTTTAATTATGTTGTGCCGAAGCGAACTTCGGTAATTTCATTGCACAATGTGCGGTGTATAGCCTTTGCCTTCGATTAGCATGCAAATTCGTCGACAATCTTTTCTTCGAATTGTTTACGAATTCCTGCGGGTTTATTTTCTTATTACGAGTCGCTGCGATCGAACGATCGAACGGTGCGAGAGAAATGGGAATCGATCGATCGAACGCGAAAAGACGACCGACGAAAGCGATAAATAATTTCGTCGGGTAAAAACCGTGTAATTACGGTGCTTGGCCGAGTCGATCTCCTCGTTCGTCGCATCGACGTGAAATTACGTTACTCAGAAAACGGTCGGAAAGTTCGGTTATAAATCCAGTCTCTCCTGATAAACTGATAAAGCCGTGCATCGACGCGTATCTTCGACGCGGTAAATCAGTCTCGTTCAAAGGGGGGATCAAAGTTATCCGATATTTTCCGGCTACGTGATATGATTAATCGTCCGTTCGTCGGGCTGATCTGTCACCGGGCCGCGCGCATTATGGAAACGCGTCTCGCTCGAGACACGGTATTTTCGCGTCACGGGAACACGCGGCTTCGCAACAGGCTGCAATATTGTAATATTCGACGAGCGGTGTGCGGTTAGGATCGCGCGCCGCTTGCAAATCCTTCGCGCAATTTGTTCAAGTAATGATACACGCTCGCCGACACGATAAACGTTATCCGAAGAGATCCTGTTGCCGATAAATATCCCTAAATTCGTGATAAAAAATTGCACGATTTCATCGAACGAATGCAAAGGCGGAACAACAATTTTTTTCCGTGGCCATTTTAAGTCGAGTTTTCGACGTCGTTGTCGATTTTTTCAACGGGACAGTATGTTTTAATCGATGCGATATCGTAGGTCGTAAAAAAACGGATTCATCCGTATATAATATCAGGACTTTTAGATGGCCATGGATGCCATAAATCGCGTTTAAAGAATCGACAACGACGCATTCGTGCAATTTTTCATGTACACATTTTTTTCTGAGATATTACTTGTGCCAAAAAATTGGCGTATAGTTACAAGATACTAAGTAAATTACGAATACTATATGTGATATTGAATTAAAATATAATAAGCCGCGGCTCGTTTTTATGGCTACCGATTGTCTCGCGCTATAAAAAAATGTCTCTCTTATCGACGCTCGGATTCTCTATAAAAATGGACAATTTGGGAAGTGGAGCATACGATTATTCAAGCCTTGCAGTTTATTTTTGTAGTTACGAATTGTCGACTCGGCGTCGATTAGAGAGACATTACTGTATCATCGCACAAATCGTATCGTATCGTAGACTCACGGTAAGGGCAGTTTTCGAGGCAGATCGGCCAGCCTGAAAAACCCGCGAAAATTCCGAATTAGCGAAGGAACTTCCATAACATTGGAAGTTGAGAATTGTGCCTGACCAATGGGCGATATCGTCTACTTCCTTACTCGAGACTGATTTCCCAAGGTGCCGTTATAGTGCTTGGAGTTTCGCGAGACTCCTCCGGGTTCAGGGTTTAAAAGATTTCTCCTTAATTCTCCGCAGTTCTCGGAATTGTAAATTCTTCGAAGGTTTTCGCCGTACGGCGTAGGCAAAAGTAAAGTTCCACGGAGACACCTGTCGTAGAGCGTTGTGACCGTTGCGTCCCAGCGAAAGCTGTAATTTGTCGTGCGACGGGGCGCATTCCGGTGGAATTTTTTTAAATTCCTCCGGCGAATGGAGTGGGCGGAGGGCAGCCGGGATTAATTCGTTCCGCGGTAGTTACTCGCAGCGACCCGAAATGATGGTTATTTGAAAAGTTTCTGTTAAAAAAAGAAAAGGTCGACAGCGAAATCGAGTTTGTCGTTCAATCCGAAGCCATTGATCGTGAAATTACACGTCGAATGGTATAAAAATCGCGTGTAACCGCGAGGAAAATTCGTGTTACGTTAATTGTGCACGCGTTAAAAATCATGTTACGTAAAAATTTGTATCGCGAATGCGATCTATTCGTTTAACTCTAAATTTCCATCGTCAACGATGGATCATCGATAACGATTGTGGACAACGAAACAACGATTTCGGTCGTTTCTAACTATTATATACAATTAGAAACGTTTAAGTCGATGTAATAATTGTTACACGATGACTTCTTCCATATCGATCACGAGAATCGCACGACGAAACGTAAACGACGCGTTCGAAGGAATAGCTTTCGAAAGAGCCGTCCGTTGGTAATTGTCTTCGTTAAAACGAAAAGTTTGCCGCCACGCGCCATAATCGCGGACTAACTAAATATGTCTCGCGTCACGTCCGCGGGAAACTGAACGGGCAAGATGAAATTTTCAAATTGAAGGATGCAGCGACGTGAGAAGATTAAGAACGCTTTTCCACCGCGGGGAATAGGGCAGAGAGAAAGAGAGAGAGAGAGAGAGTTTCTCACGTTTTATTTAAAATTTTCTGTTCTACGTTCCGTCGCACAATTTCCGGTAATGAACGCGACGCGCGTCCCGCGAGCAGATGTTGCCCGCGACCAAATAAAATTTGACGCAGCGAAATCCAGTACTTAATGCAATCTGGCTGGAACGTCCGTGCTACCGAGTCGAAATCGTTGAAGTCGTGCTTAATGGGCCAATAAGGAATGGCTGCTGGAGATAGGCCGGAGCGATCGTTAGCCTGGTTCTTCGACAGTATTTTCACGGGAAAGAAGGAGGCTGGCATTCCTACCGGAAGTCGATAACATTTTCCAACGGCATTCACGATCGTATTTCTTTGCCAGCCCGAGACAACGCCGAGAGAACGCTTAGCCTGATTTCGGCGGGGATTCGGCCGAACACGAAGCACGTTTACCGAATCGCGCATGCTAACGCGTTAAACCGTTCCAATGCTTCTGCTTAAATTTCCACGTTTAAATCGTTCCGTTGTTGCATTCTTTACACCGGACTGCGGTGCTTTGGGCGAAACAAAAGTTGCCACCGTCGATTCTACGAAACAGAAATCGCATAAAAGTTCGTTGCATCGATCGATGAAATATTCGGTAAGTGTACAAATACATGGACCATAATTTTTCAATTTTCTTCTCGTCCCAAACGATCGCAATTTTTTAGTCATTGTCTAATAAACTAATCCTTTTAACGACCCGAACAAATTCGGATCCCTTGGTCCAATTATTGTACAAAAATAATTCCAAATATTCCAATTCGGTTCTAAAAAAACGTACGAATAATTTACACGTAAAGTCCAGCTCGTGAAAGATTGGCGAGATCATGGTTGTAAATAGCAAAAACGAGACCCGTCGAGCACGCGTCCGTGTACGTTTGAAAATGGCGCAAGTGCGCTGCTATATGTACTTTTGTTCTTATTGAGTCGAACATACTGTGCGACCGCGGCTGAATGCCGGGTTGAAAGAGTTCCGGTACATTATACCGCGCGGTGATTTAAATTATGCTTCAGAAATAAATACGAAAGGGAATGCGTTTCCTTTGTGCTGGTTAACAAGAGCAGAGGTTGCAGCCCGATCCAGGAGAAAAGGCCTTTTCGCGCAACGAAAAGCAAATATTGCTCGGCTGGCGTCCTTTTTCTAAATTAATTACGAATCACGACCGACGCGAAACGCGAAATCGTCAAATTCACGCGAATTCGTGAAATTTGATATTTTGACAAATTTCTGGCCCGTGATGAGCCCTCTTTGACAACCATATTACAACTATATATCTTCGAAACACTCTGCATAATATAACTATAATATTGACGTAACTTAAATATAAAGAATATATCATGTAACAGAATAGAAACTATGTTCTCAATTTTGCTTTCGCAAAGACAGTCCAAAGTGAAAACCAACCCCAAAACGGCTTGAAAAAAAATGGTCGCGCCTCTTCGGTATAAATACCGCTGTCTTCGACTACGCGGCTCCATTCGTGTACGAACAATAGATTTAAAATAAAAAAAAAAATATATAGAAAAAAGCGAAAACGAAGGTAACAATCCGACTCACAGTTTACCGTATGAACGAGCAACGCTCCGGACTGCTATTGAAACACGAGCGCGTATAAATTTAATTGATTTCAAACGTGCTTTTACGGGACGTACTGACACGAATTTTATCATACGAGCAAGCAACACGGCCGCGTCGCGCGGCCGTATTTGCGAAGAGCTCGGCGAATAAATCCCGGCGATTCCGTAAAAGCTGCAATTTATCCGACGAAATTCTGGAAAGGAGATGTTCCGCGATCGGAGATACCCGGTCGATTCGTTGGACGCCGGCTGCGGGACGGACGAGACGGATTGCCCACGTGTCGATCGAACAATGAGCGGATTTTTCGAATCATTCAATGACGCGCCTCGTTAATTGGTCGCTCGAAGAAAGACACGGTGTCCTATCGGCGGCGGGGAGAAGGGGTTGCGGGGAGGGTGGTTTACCGATTGAAGACGACACGTCCAGAAGCCGGTCTTCTTCTTCCGAACAAAAGAACGGAGGCCCTGATTTAGTGCCGCGCATAATTTCGTCCTGGCATTAAATTAATATTTCCATGCCTTTGTTCGCCTGTTCCACATAACTAAAGCAGAGAAAAGAATCCTGATGAATATAGTCTCTTTTAGGGGAGACCACCGTGAAATATAGAGAGCCGTGAGGTTCTCTGATGCGGGATTTCGGAACGGGATTTCCACGGAGAAGATTCTTTTGAAACGAAGGTAATCCGTTGCTTTCCCATGCTTCGAGGCCGGCCTTCCAGGTTTGCGAAATTCTCAAAATATTCCGACGCGAATAATTCGAATCCTTTGTTTTTGTTCTCTCTCGAACGAACAGGTGCAAACGTTGCCCTAAGTTCTGCCAACAATTGTCTTACGCAGCGCGGAACCACGCTCCCACTTTTTGCTATTTAACCTTCTCCTACTATTCTTGCAATTAGGGCAAGCGCGTCGATTATCGTGCCCCCTCCCTTGTTCGATACATTGGATTTTACAGATTGTCCCGAAAATGTCTCGCAATCCGGAAATGAGAGGTTCCCGAGGTCGTTCGAAGCAACTTTTTCCTTTGCGAAAATTTTCTCCGAGGCTTCGTTTACGAGTTATCAACGAAAAACACTGGACCAATAAGAGGCGAGCTCGGCTGGCACGCGGCGGCCCAGTCAACGAGTGCACGGAGCCCGGTTCCGCTCATTGGCTCGGCCGTCTCGCGCCAAACGATCTCGCCTCCGATTGGTCACGGTTTTTCGTTGATAACTCGTAAACGAAGCCGCGGATCGCATTTTCGCCGAGGAAAAAGTTGCTTCGAATCACCTCAGGAATCCCCTACTTTCGGATTGCGAGACATTTTTGGGACACCCTGAAACAAAAAACAACTAGAGTTCATTGCTCTGTTACCGTGGGATTACGCGCGATGCGATCGGCAGACGAAACGGAATTGCATACTTTAATTCACAATTATGACGAGACGCGAACCGGAGGAAGACATTAAAGCGTGAATTTACATAAGCGCGTTGCAACTGGAAATCTTCTCGTGCCGCGGGAATCCGCTTAAATCCGCTTCGTATGTTGCGTTTCGCGTATAAATCATCGGCCGTGGTAACTCGCGACAAACCGATTCGAACCTGTTCCATTGTCGGCGCGAATAACGTCGCGAAATTCCGGTTGAACTCGAGTCGACCGAATCGGCGCCCGGATACGTCCCAGTTTTAGCTACATGTAATTATACAGAACTCAAGGCTTACATGCAAATCGGTTCCTCTTCAGTAGGATTTAATTGATCCGGTGTGATATGCTAATCTGATACGATTATGCGTCTTTCCAATAATGAATTGGGACCATCGTGGATCTGGAACCAATCGAATTTACAAACGTTTGCTGACGCAGCCCGGGACGATATCGACGAAAGTAATCCTTCGAACGACGTTCCGACGACTCTGTCCGCGTTACCGTGCTTCCAGCGCCGTCGTATCGCGCTGCTTTTAAATATCGGACAACATTTTCCCCATATATTTACGATAGAATAATCGGTAAAAAAAGACCGTATACAAATTCCAAGTGGAACAAATTATTATCCGCGGCGAACATGGTCGGTTATGTACAATTATTCATAAACGCATAATACATGAACCAAATTAAGCTGTAACTCTGTTTCACTGTAGCCTAATTATAATATATTTCAATTATATTACGAACTAATTATACTAGCGATTACAGTGGTAGATGGATCATAGGAATTCAGTGGATGCGAACAATTGAATTATTTTAGTAGCATTGGCTCCATTCGACCAAATCCGATCATTGCGTAATTGATAATTATAATTCAATTAGTTAAGGATGTTCTAAATTCTTTCTTTTATTGTACCGTAGAGTTTTCAATTTTCAATTATGTGTAGCATTTAAATAAAAAATACGTTGCTTGTGTGATATGAAATTCCGACCGATGAGAAAATATATAAATTTAAATAATTAATAATTTTAATCAGTTGAAACTAGTATGGCTACATTGCCATACGTGTGTTTATTTATTATCATTTCTCTCGTGAAACAATAGAGATTCGCAGTCTACCAATTTCATTATATTTATATATAATATATTATAATATATGTATATATAATAATAATAATAATAATATAATAATAATAATATATATAATATAATATAATTATATTTGCTACTGCTTCGTTGATCCGCCAGTTTCGTTAAATATTTATAAACCGACGAAAGTATCTAACCGGTCGGGAACTGGTAATCCAAGTTCCTTTCTCGATCAAACTATAGATTTTGCAAGTCATATCGGGACTGAATACTTGCTGCAAGAGTATATAAGTTTCATGGAGAGCGTGTTTCGTATCTGAAGTTCCTAAACGGCCGGTATTATGTACACGAGTGTTCCAACGGTCGAGTCTTTCACAAGCATATCGATTTTCCATCGAAACTATAGCCTGTTCCGTATACCTTCCAGATTCGACGACCTCGTTATCGCCGGTTAGGCCGGGCAAATCTGAACTCAGCCAAATTCAAATCGAATTTCCTTTCCGCCCGAACGGATTCCCCGATTTCGGCCGATTTCCGGGCCAAATACAATCGTTTTACGTCCCTTTACGCCACGCCGATTTTCAGCCGGATGCCGTCGGTCGCTCCTTTCAAAATCTTCCTCGTCCCTGTTTACATTTTCCTTCCGTTCGAAGTGTCCCCTATCCTTGCATTTTCGGACCTACGGTAATGTCTCCCTAATGTCTCCCTACACAAGGTGTCCCATAATTATGTTGACAGCCTGCAAGGGCTGATTTCTGAGGTGATTCCAGGCAACTTTTTCCTCGGCGAAAATGCAATTCGCTGCTTCGCGTTCACGAGTTATTAACCAAATAGAAGCACCGAATTTGAATTTTTCATTTTCTCTATTAATCAGCACTTGTGTATCAGAATCGAACGGTGTTGCCAGCAGTTGTTGTATAATGTTAAATGTACGTCACAGTGCGCCGTGTTTGCAAAACATTCGGCTGGTAATTGACAACGGGTGTAGCTATTAGCATTTCGAGTTCGAACAGTTCGGTTTCATTATCGGAGCGAATTATGTGCGAGCGCGTTTCAATATTTCCAAAATGTCGAAAGTTCGTGAATTTCATTAACGAAGAATTCGGTCGAAAGCGCGAGAGCCAAATTTCATCGTCGACGAGAATAACGAAGAATATATTTATCGTCGGGAAATGTTAAGAAAGAAAGAACGAAAGCAAATATACGATCCGCGAAGGTTTCGCGGCCAACGGGCACGCTTTTAACGACGTGTCGCCGCTGTTGCTGGCTACGCATCGGTCGTTAAGCCTTTCCCAGCCATAAAGCAGATTGAACCGAAGCCAGTATTTTGACGCTTCATAATCCACTCCGGCCAGTTTTGCCGCGCGTTGCCGAATAATTTCAGCGCCGAAGAGACGTCGGTTCATTGTATCGGGCCGTTCCGCGCCATTTCAGCCGGCACTTTTCTCCTGCCTTCCACTCCTCGAATCGCATTACGAGCGTCGTGCATACGTTCCTGGAAGAACACGGACGACGTCGCTGCAGTTTACCATGCCGAATGATGGCAAGGTTATAAAATTCACCGTCGGCAATTGTTTATTTCGCGCTATAGCTCTCCTCGAGCCGATTAACCCCTCGCCTTGCGATTTATCTCGCGACCTGGCTCGCGATCGTTGCTCTATTTTCTTTGGAATTCGAATTAATTTATTGGCCGCAGATGCATATTTTTACGAGATTAATAACCTCGGGAACCCTTCATTTCCGAATTGCGAGACATCTTCGGGACACCCTGTATGAAACGAACAATCCACTGGATAATTTCGGGCGAGCAGCTTCTCTCTTCTGGAGTGTTCGTCCGTTTCATCGGACCCCGAGCATCCGTCAGAATTCCAGCACCCAAGACGGGCGTCCGATCTAAGAACAGCCAATCATCCCTCTCGCCGAATCTCTTATTGTACCGGCGAAATCCTCGCGGTAATATATATTAAGTCCGGCATTATTCCGCAGAGCCGTATAAATCCAGCTGGAACACGTTGCGTCGAATAGCATGCGATGGTACGGAAATAACGCGATTTGCATGGGATCGTTCGCGACGACCACGCTCTCCCGGTTTATTTTTATTCGAGAGATCCTGCAAACGGTCCTGGTCCACGGACTAATTCGAGACGGGCTTCGGAGCTTCGATGGGAACAAGTACATGCTCGTCACCGATTGCCATTTCGTCACCCAAGGGCCATTTTTAGCCGATTTAACCCGGTTCTCCTTCTAGTAGAAAAATAAGTAAACGCCGGAAATAGAGTTCCGACTTCGTTCAGTTTCTAAAAAGTTGATTAATAGTCTTTCTCGTCGACCGATTAATTTATACCGAAAGGCAACGATTTTTGCACTTATTTACGCACTTTTTTAACTTTTGGCCCGTCGTCGCTCCGATTTATACACGGAGGTTATGCGAGCGTGGTATTACACGCGTTACCCAGTGAAAAGTATATAAAATAAATACAAATGAAAACACCGCGTCATTTATGCAGCTACAAAATTAACACTTGAAATACCTAATTAATGAGAACTTTCAACTTCAACATTGTCCTCGATGTTATTCGACTTTCATCGCGTGTATGAAACCGTTATCGACATCCGTGAGATTTTCGAGAATTCGAATGTGTCGATGCGTAAAACTTTGTCGACTTTTATTTCATTTTATTACAATAAAAATTTGCAACGGAAACGTTGCTTTCCGGCACACATTCTACACAAATATATTTTTCCAATTTTTCCGCGTGGCTGTGCGGTGCGTTAAAAAAGCACAAATCGCGTACAATGTAAACGGCCTCTTTCTAAATAAAGTTTTCGAAACAAACGACCAAATATTTGCAAATCCGCAATTTCCCTCGATATTTTCGCCCGAGTGAATAGGAACGCGACGGTCGTTCGAAGAATGTGACTAATTTATCTAAAGAATAATAGAACGTGTTGCAAAATATATAAACAATTTGTTCAGATATTATATTATTAAATATTATTAAAAATATTTCTCGCACGGCAGTCTCGCTTCGAGAATACAATCAATCGGTATGCGACCTCGGTGATACACAATGGTACAAATAGTTAACACATTTTCAATCGAGTTTACGTATGCGCGTGCCGCGATCGCGGCGAATTCTGTCTCGTTCACGGTTTATATTTTTAACAGAACGCGGGCTCGATTTTCGGCGCAATTATAATGTAATTATCGCGGCGACTACACAGCTGCACGCAACAGTGCAATAAATTTTCGGTAATGCATATTACTTTCGGTGCATTAATCAGAGTTAATTACCCGAGCTACCGTGTAATTCGTATATACATGTACATGTATATGTATATTTTTACATGTATATTTATTGTATATTCTAAACGAATGCACCAGCTAATCTCGCGCGAGATTAGGAACGATTAGGAACGACGTTGATTCGATGACTCGCGTCAGTGACTCGAAATTCTCTGCGTTTCGTACGAGAACCGTAAAAGTTGATTTAATTTATAGCGCAAAGAACGACATTTCCAAGATTGCGAAACATTTATTTCTGCCCGTTCGAATGTATCCTTTCTGTTAAGTTTTTCATGCGACGGGATGATCGGGAACAAAGCGAAACCAATTATTCCGCTGCTTCGTTCGGAAAAAATTTCGTTGCAATATTCGGCGAAATGTTTGTGTCTGAGTTTGCGAATGACGCGTCCCGGAAGGCAATTAAGCGTTTTTAAAAATGGAATACGCTACAGAAAGGGAAACATGCAGAACAATAAACCTATTCATTGATTCCAGCTTCGCTGCGATTTCAACAAAATATCCGTGGCTGCCGCGTTATCGTTCCGAGTGCCGGTTGATTACGGAACGCGGGGGTGTCGTTCGAACGCGACAGAAATAATGCGATCCATCTATCCAGAAAATTAGATGTGTACCGGGTGTCCCGAAATCACGTTATCTCCGAAAATTAAATTACGTAAAATCCGGGGTTCCCGAGGTCGTTCGAACGACCCAGTTGCGCTTTCCGAATCATCCCTTGACTCTTTCGCGAGACATTTTCCGACACGCGGTGCAGAATTTCGTCGGTGATACCATTATTTACAACCGTGCTATTATTTACAACTGAAAACGTTCGAACGAAAATAACAATCGTTAGCCGGCTAGATATTATTTTCGTATCGATGACAACGGTTATCGCGCGGTCCCCGATCAATCGCTCATTACTAAGCCAGCCCCGAGGCCCCTCCCCAGAACCAATCAATTAACAATAATTCCGGAATCGAATTCTTCCCTCGTTTCAACATGTCGGCCGGCGAGTTAACCATATTTCATCGGAAACCGATTTCATTCCGATGTAACGCAAACTATTCGTCCGCGCCTCGGCTCCCCCAAGATTCGTTAATCACCGATCCAAGGGAACGAGGCCGTGTAATCGATAGGCGGCCGTCTCGAGTTCCGTGACGATCCTTCAAAAGTTTCGCGCACGAAATTGAGAAATTAACCCGACGGGATCGCGGGAGATTGTCGGAGGAGGAGGAGGAGGGTGGTTTACGGCGAGCACCGCGGGAGCTGGATGTTCCGCGAAGGAACGCGGAAAGGGGACGCGCCCCGCCCGGAAACGATGGCAGATACGTCGGTAATTTATCTCGTATCGCGTCGATTTGAATTACAAATTGTCCCAGATTATGGTTCCGTCTACCGTGCGCAGCCCGCGGCCCGGAACGGACGCGTAAACGGTGGCGCGCGGCCCGTTTTCGGGTTTCGCGATCGCGTGATTACGTAACAAGATATCGCGCGAAAGTTTACGGGCCCTTCGTTTACGATCGGTCGAAATTAACTACCCTGTCTACCTCGAGCATGCGTGCGCTCGTCGCTCGATGCCGAAGTCGTGCGACCATTACTGAACCGCGAAATACAGTAATGTCTCTCTAATCGACGCTCGGATTGTCCACGAAAATGGACAATTCGGGGAGAGGAGATACGATTAATTTGAGTCTTGCGCCTCGTTTTATAGTTACGAATTATCAGCAACTATAAAAACGAAATTTAAGGCTCGAATAATCGTATCTCCTGTTCTTATTCCTTCTATTTATATAGATCGCCGTTTAATGCGAACATTAAAGGGCATAAAAAACTATATAATTCCATAAAAAAAATAACCAAGGTCACTTTGAAGTCTCGGAAGCACGTCGTTTTAAAACGAGCTTAGGAGAAAATTGAGCGCGTTACTCTTATCCTGTATTCTCCTTTTTTAAAGCGTGCGTACTTTTTATCGCGCTTCAAAGTACCAATAAAATGTCTAAAAAGTCTGAAATTTACTTGAAATATATATATAAGTAAGGCGGTTTGCGAATAATTTACATATTAGACTTTCTCCGCGCTTAACTGAAACTACTTGCTCACGTGCTTCGGGAAGATTTTAATTTTCTAATTTTCAGATAATTACAGCGCGGTCCAGGTCGGCGGTCGCTTTACTTTGAAGCGCGCGCGGGTCCGGATTTATTAAGTGCATACGTATGAAAATATTACCGAGCCTTTCCGAATGAAATATTTTCCTCATTATTCCTCGTTATTATCAAACGTTGAAGGACGACTTAATTCAATTTAAACCAAATTATTTAACCAGCCGCTTTACAAACATCGCAAAAAGTTCGTAAATGCGAGTAATCGTCGCCAAAGTGCATACACCGCAGCATACAGAGAGGAATTCCTTTTATAAATACTGACCCTTTTAAAAAAAGAATCTGTCAAATTCTAGGAGAAAAGCTGCAAATATAACCTTGCCACTCCGTCTTCCGAGAAAAAAGAATTTGTGAATAATACAAATTCCAGGCTATGAAAGTGAAAGCTTTGTAAGATCGATAATCTTTTTATAACAATTTAGCGACGTTTAGTTTAATTTAGTGGTGATATTAAATAGCTAATATTCGTATCAAAATATATCAGCGATTATATCGACGAAAGCGGATGAACAAATATAGTAATCTATAAACACGGACACAAGTGTATTTTTTGAATGAAAAATCTCCTTATCGAAATTACTTTTTGTAAACGAGTTGCTAAATAATTTGCCGTATGTAACACCCCGTCGCACCGATCACCCGCCATTTTTACGCCACACCGAGGCCGAGTTCAAATAAAGCTAGCAAAACCGTTTCATCGCGTTTTGTTATTCTCATTTCAGCTGCCACGAACTTTCTATTGTCACTTTAAGTTAAAGATTACGGAACTTTCGTCTCGGAACATTTTTTGCCTCCCCAATGGTTCTCGAGCATCCGAAGGGTGAAACTTTCGAATGTTCTCTCATCCCTCGATCTGAAAGCCGGGCTTAAAGAAGATACCTTGTACAAATATCGAAACGGTACACAATTTTCTGCATTTTCGTTCGACGCTAACAATTTGCCCCGTCTGCGTTATAAATAGTTAAACGTTCGGACACCGTTTAAAAAGGAACAACTTTTTCAAAATTAGACCAAATTATTCGATTTTGTCCGATATAAACTGGGAGCAGTTTATTACATATTGGCGAAAGTTGCAATCGGTCGCAATGACAAAAACAAATGATAACCTCAAAAAATAATTTTGCTTTTTCAAACGTTTTTATTTCTTCGTCATTCCAGCCAGCTGCGACTAACGAGCGAACAAAATTCGTATCGTTTGGTTCAGTTTTCGAAAAGTTGTTTCTTTTTAGACGAATATTTTATCGAATAACCGTGTATTAAACGCAAATTCGCAGCATGATCGAAGGTACATCCTCGCTGCGACGGCGAACCGAACA